>NC_058131.1:104406245-104534190 GCF_016433145.1 Gracilinanus agilis
CTGTGGTATATGCGGGTGATGGAATACTATTGTGCTAAAAGGAATAACAAACTGGAGAAGTTCCAGGAGAACTGGAGAGACCTCCGGGAACTGATGCAGAGCGAAAGGAGCAGAGCCAGAAGAACATTGTACACAGAGACTGATATACTATGGTAAAATTGAATGTAATGGACCTCTGTACCAGCAGCAATACAATGACCCAGGACAATTCTGAGGAATTTATGGTAAAGACGCTACCCACATTCAGAGGAAGGTCTGCAGGAGAGGAAACATACAAGAAAAACAACTGCTTGAACGCATGGGTCAGGGTGGACATGATTGAGGGTGTGGACTCGAAACTACCACACCAATGCAACCACCAACAATTTGGAAATTGGTCTTGATCAAGGACACATGACAAAACTAGTGGAAATGTGCATCGGCCATGAGTGGGGGGAGTGCGGGGGGTGAAGGGGAAAGGAGGAGCATGAATCATGTAACCATGTTAAAAATGAATATTAATAAATGTTTGAAGAAAAAAACTAGAAGGCATAGGAATAAATGGAACTTTCAACAAAATGGTAATTAGTATCTATCTAAAACAAAGAGCATTATCTATAAGAGGGATAAGCAAGAAATTTTCCAATAAAGTAAAGCAAAGATATGCACTATACAGTATTAGACTAGAAGTCATAGCTTTGAAAATAAGACAAGGAGAAGAAATTAAGAGAATAAATATAGACCAAGAGGAAACAAATCTATCTCTTTTGGCAGATGAGATGATGGCTTACTAAGAGAACTCCAGAAAGTCAAATAAAAAAATTAACAACTTAGCAAAATTGCAATATATAAAATAAACCTCACACAAATCAGCCAATTTCCATAGATAACCCACAAACATTAACAGGAAGAGAGAGTAAGTAATTAAAATAACTACAGACAGCATAAAATAATCGGGAATCTACCTGTATATATGTCCCTCACCATTTTTAAATATGTTATTTTGGAACCCTATTAGCTTTCTCTTGGAAACACTTAATGGCAAGAACATATTCTTGTCTAGGTAAACTTGAGAGAGCAACTCAACTTCCTGGCTGTCCCTTCAGGTTTTATGTTTCTTTCTTTGAGCATAGGTGATCAAATAATATTCTTGGAAAACAGATATTTCCAGCCTTAGTGACTAGTTAGTGAATTTGAGAGTTCCTCAGTGTCATGTCTTCAAAAGGATAAAATGACTTTTCAAGGAAAATAATGGCTGCTGCCAGAAGGATGCTACAACTGAAAGAACTGAGAAAGCTCAAGCCTTGCACTTACCTGGCTGAACATTTAGACCATATGACTTGCTCAGGAAGGCAGGTCTAAAGTGAAAGTAAAATACCTATGATTCTATAGTCCAGAATGCATAAAAGTATAATCATTATTATGGGTTATTATTTTGTTTTAGGTTTTGTTGTTATTTCCTTATGAGCCACACCTAAACTTTGTTTTAGAGATTCTATTCAGAATTCTTGAGTATAATGAGCCAGAGATGGAAAAAAATCCTGATGCATTCTCATTCAATTTAGGAAGCCTCCAGGATGAATCCAAATTCACTGAGGCCAGAGCTGCAATCCTTTTTTTTTTTTCATTAAGAGCCATAACTCTGGGATCATAGCTAATACCTACAATTATAGACTCCTTAGTCTAGCATTCAAGATTTCCATAGCCTGACCCCAACCTATCTTTCCAGTCCTATTTCATTCTGTCCTCTGCTCCTATCAAACCAATTTGCTCATCATTCATAGAGCTCATAAAATTTAGGAATCACTTGCATAGAGCTAATTAAACCCATAAGATTTAGTAAATTCATCAAGAGAATTTAGAAGATATCAACTGAGAAAAGAGGAGGCAGGTCAGTTCTATGGCATGTATCATCACTTTAGGGGCAGGAGTTGGAGCTGAATGAGGGGTGAAAAAAGGCATAAGGAATGGTCAACAGGTAAGAGGAGAAACTCAAGAGACCTATGTCAGAAAAACTCCAAGAGGAAAGAATTTCCAGGATCAAGTGATCAAATGTCAAATGCTACATATAAAAAGGTAAAGAAAGATGAGGGCTGAGAAAAGGTCATTGGATTTGACAATTAAAAATCACTGATGAACTTGTTGTCAATCCCTAATGCCATGGTCCACATAAGGAAAATCCCAAAAGTTGAGATTCCCTTAATCATTCTGGATTTTATCATACCAATAAAATCAAATTCTCCTTTCACATATTTAAATCAAAGAAACCAGCTTCCTCTCTCCCTCCCCCATCAACAGAAAAGACAGGAAAAAAAAGTCATGTTCAAATAAGCATAGTCAATTAGGTACTTACAAGAGCACAATTACTTCCATGTAAAGGAACATAGTGACATCTGAACCCTTATGCTCCTTTAGTGTGGTATCCAAGGCAACCTGCATCCTGATGTAGGGCCAATCCCTTATGTGTTTTTCCTTTAATTTTTTTTTAAGTTAACCTCTAGAAACTAACTTAGAATTGCACAAAGCAAAAAAACCTGATTATGCCTAAGTCTCATGAATTATTCATTTCACTTCAAGTGAGAAAGATCAGATTTAATTATGTTCTGAGGGGGCATCTTCCCTAAAATTAAATGGTGAATATACTTATTTGCCTACCAAGCTGTTTTAAGAACAGGTTACTGCAGGCTTTCTCCAGAACTACATCTATATGCTAAGAAACAAGTGAGGGTACATATGATTGGGGTAGGAAAGTAAATATAACACTAGCTACATTCCTTTCCATCTAGGGTCTCCTTAAAACTGGCTTCCGAAGGAGACTGCATGCAAACTCTAACAAATTAGACAATAACCCAATTATTTTAAAAAGTGGCCTTTCATCATAAAAGATTTTAAAAATTGATCTTACATGAAAAATATATAATTACATATAAAACAGTCACAGACACATTAGTCAATGAAAAATTTATATTTTACATAGGAGTTGTACCACTTTCAGTATATATCAAATTGGCTGGGCTGGCAGAACTCATATTCTAATCTCATATTCTACATAGCAGTTCTGGATAGAATGACTTTTCAATATACATTTTTTCTAAATGATTCTACAATTTGGGCAACTGATCACCAAAATGTATGGGCCAGAATTTCATCGCTGTTAGCTCAAAGCAATAAAATTGGGCTGTGCTAAATGACCCCTATGAATCTTTCCAAACTGTCAAATTCTGAGATTCTATGAAAAGTCATTACAAGGCAAAATTTTCAGAATATATCTGTTATTTCATAATCACCTTTTTTAAGCCGATATGTTTCTCTGCTAGGCTCCTCCTCTCTTCTTCTTTCAGCATGAGTTCAGAAATCATGCAAAGGAAAGAATTGTCTAGAGAAAAGTCATATCTCCACATATCAAGTATGGCAAACTCAAAAAGAAACACCTCCCTAAGCAGACAAATGGCCAGGAGCAGCTTGGATTTAAGCTTACAAAATAAAAAATGAACATCCTCCACAAAGAATCATGTACTGAATTGTAAATAATGGCTCTGACAATATTTGTTAATTCAACCAGAACTTTGGTTATAATTATTTCATGTTATCTGCATACATTTTACATTCTCTCTCCTCATTCCCATCTTCTGGAAATAACTTTTTTTTTACCTAAGTACCTATTACATACTTAGTTACCTATGTAACATGTTGAAACACGTATCTATGTTAATGTTTGTATACTCATCTGTGTACATGTTTTTTCTTACCCCAATATATAAATTCTTTGAGGACATAAATTATTTTGGTTTTGAGTCATCTAGAAAAGTGACTGGCACTTAATTTGTACTTAAATAGTCATTGAATAAATGAATAGTTTACAATATTAGTAAAAATGCATGATGTATATCCTTAAAGAAATGCCTTTTTGTGATTTCTTTCACAATGAGCACTTCAAATTTGCTCCTCTGTATTTTAATTTAATTTGAGTTGTTCATTGGAAAAATAATAATAATATTCCTAATTTCTTGGCATTCAATATTACATGATATATTCTAATAAGGAAAATGTTAAAGATTATTCTCTGCAGAAAAAGAAATCTGACAGCATGGCTACCCATTAACTACTTCCTTGTTAAGTGCTAGTTTTTAAGATACAATAGGGCATGGACAATTATTCAATTCTTTTTCAATCTCCCTCAGTAATTAGCATTAGCTTTTCTAAATTATAGGTGTTTAATTTGTTTTGTTTTTTAAATGAATCAACTTAGTCAACAAATAGGCACCTACTACATACACGTGCTTTGGGGAATATAGATAAACTGAAGCTACAGTTTCTAACTTCAAAGATTTTAAAGTTTAGTTGGGAAAAAAAGACTATATATTGAAAAAGTTACAAGGCAGTAGTAGTAGTTATGTGCCATATGAAGGAAATGGATGGGAAATACTATGGGAAATCAGAAGGAAGGAAGAGAAATTATGATGCTCAGGTATCAAGGCAATCTTCAGAAAGATAGTGAGACCTAATTTGAACTTTGAAGGATTGATTGGATTTAGAAAAGCAAAAGGGAACACGTGATAGGGCATAAAAATCATGCCAGTAATTCTATAAGGCATGTTCAGGGGCAAGTAAAGCAACTTGACTTTGGGGAATAGTAGAAAAAGCAGGTTAGAAAGAAGGCTAAGAGGTGTTTTAGGAAGATTTAACTGATTGGTCACTATAATGAGTGACCACTGAAATAGAAAAAAAAAATGCAAAATGGTGCTCAGTTCTACTTGATTTCCTTCTATTTCCAGAGTGACAGAATAATGGACAGGGCGACAGAATGTACCAAAAATAATGCAAATCTAAGGATCACCCATAAGCTCTAATTTAACTCAGTCTTTCGTGTGTAGTTTTGTCCAACAACCAATGAGTTTATAATAGTTTGTATTCTATTCAGAAGCCTCCCACTGAGGTATCACTAAAACTTCCTTCAAGAAAAGGAGCAAGTGCTGGATTTAGTGAGCAAGAAACACTATCATAACAAATGAACATGACTATATCTTGACAGGTAGGAAACAACTGCTTGTAGACATAGAAATCATTTCAGAATCAGTCGTCTGTGTGCAATCAGATGAAAGAGCTAAAGCAAAGATCAATGTGTATAATCAATCTAAAAGAGGCATACAGATGAGAAGACATTGTGTGTAATTACAATAGTTCCAAACAGACCTATTTAAATAAGTTACTAAAAACGAAAGAAAAAAAAGGAAATGGTAGAAAAGTAAAAAGATAGATTGACTATCCCTTAGAAAACTTTAATTTATGGAAAGCACTCCCCAAAAGGAAATAAAAAAGAGTTTGGGAACCTCCTCAGTCCTTAGACACCTAATTTTATTACCAAGTAGAGATACTTTACAGCCTGTTGTGAGGGTTTATTTAGCAATTAATTTAGTAATAGTTTTGGACCTAGCAGGAAGGGCTGGAGGATTCCAAGATGGAATGAAGGAGCAGGAAGTGGGCTTGTGCTCTGAGAGAGACTCCATTAGTGGTTGGACATAACTGTTGCTAACCCTGGGAGATCTCAGAGTTAGGGGAAAACTGCATCCAGATTCCCTGGGATCCTGAGAGGTGAAGGCTTTCTGCAAGTGGACAAGACCTGCAGAGTTGCACCAAGTGGGGAAGTGGTTTGGGATCTGGTGGACAGCATTTCAAACTCACTCTCCCTACCTGGGTACCTTGGATCACCTGGTGGAGTTGGCTCTTGGCATCCTGTGACCATCCTTGGATTACCGTCAGACCCCAAAGCCACCCTCAGGCCCTGTAGCTGAGCTGACCAAACCTGGCTGGAACCAGATTTGAGTGAGCCTCCCTGTGACTTCCTTACTGCTCCTTTGGGCCCTGTCTGGCTTAGGTCAATTAGAATAGTGTAGTTAAGTCCTTCCCTGCCCCCTGTGGTTTGCCCATTAGGTTTTCAAGTGTAGAATCCCCTATCCCATCTTTTATTTAGTTACCCTCAATTAAACTGTATAAACTTTTACCTTGCCTGCTGGTTCCATAGACCCTGGCCTAGGGTGAGCTGGGTGTCTATTGGGCCAACTGCCATTCTTGTGTCTGATAAAACAGTGAACCCTGGTCTCCCTATCCTGGTTGGTCCTGTCTCTCCTTCAACCCAGTGTGAACCCACAAACCATTTAGGTTATATTTTAACATCCCTGGTGCCTCACTTTTACAAGCCAAAGTTAAAACTAGTTTAGAATATAAACTTATTTGCAAAATTTTAAGAGGAAGATAACACAATATTACAGGTACTACCTCACAAAACACTTGAAAAAAATTGTGTAGACAACTTGACAAGCCTGAAAGTTCTAACAGCATCTATAGATGAAACTGGAAGAACAAATTGATGCAAATAGGAAACTATGACTCAGTTTTTAAATTCGTAACAATAAGGAGATCAGCACATTTTGACTACATTTATCTCAGCATCCAATGTAATATGCAATAAATTGGAAATAGCATTTAAGAAAGTGAAATTAGTAGGAGCCACTGAAACTGGCCAAATAAATACAGGAGAAATCTGTGCTGAAGACAACGTAATCTTGAAGGTTTTTAGGGATCAATTCCCTATATCATTCAAATTAATTAGTTAATAAGCATATATTAAAGCCTTAATATGTGCCACTAAAGGGCAAAAATAGTCTCATTCTTCAAGGACCTTAAATTATAAGTGGGGGAGTCCAGTACACATAGAGCAGTGTTGATCAAGATGAGATTTTTTGATCAGTGAAGGTTACCATTGTGAGTGGGATCTTTGGGAATAGACTGATACATCCCATCTAGGAACTGGAGAATGAATTAACACATCCCATTCAGAAACAACTGAAATTAACAAAGAGTTAATTTGATTATGGTTCATGGATCTAAAACTGTAGGGGTTGTTGAGGAAAAGCTACCAAGGACTAGGTCATTGTTTATTATTGTAAAGGTTATAAAGGAAATATCCGAAGTGGAATGAGTGAAAACTAAGGCTTTCTTGAAATAAAGAAAAGATTTTCAAAACATGGAAACATCACAGTGTTTTTAACTTTCTCCACCAAATATGACCAAGAAGAAATAATAAATATTGATTCATAAATGAATAAATTAAAAAGCATTTATTAAGCTTTTATTATGTGTCAGGCAGTGTGCTGGGCATTAGGGAAATGTAATAGTAAAATTAGGTCTCTGGTCCTTAGAATTTAATAAAGTTTATTAGAATTACTTAGATAGGTAAAAGAAGAGAATTAGATAGAAAGAAAAAGATTAAGGATTAGGCTAGCTTTCCATGTGGCCGGTTCAGCAGCATCCCCACAAGCTCCCCACAGGACACCAGAGACAAAAAGAGTGAACATTTCCTCATTCTCCCCTTTTATCCTCTGTTTCACGTCCATGTCAAATTCAGAGACATGTCCTAATCAAGTTCAAAGTGAGGTTCAATGTAGCCTATGTAGGTGATGTAGGTGACATAGGTGCCCTTTACTCCAGAAAAGGGAAAAGGGTATATTTCCTTGACACAGATACAAATTTTTAAAAAAATGTCCCCACCCTCTGTGGGAAACATTCTCTTAGCAGAAGTCAAATAAAAGAAACAGAGTCTCCAAGCCAAAAAGAAATAGATTTATCGAGAGAGGGCCAGTCTCACAAGATAGCCGGACTTCTAGTCAAGACCAAAAGCCCCAGAACTCTGTGAGAGACCTTCCTTTATACCCAAAGAATATCACAATTTATATACCAGTACAAAAATAATCCAAGATAATAGTTATACCTAGCTAAAAATAGAGGTACACGGAAGCAGTGTTCATTGATTGAGGCAACTAATAAGTACTTCTCATTGGTAGAAAAAGTCACTTGATAGATAAAGGGGAAGTGGAGGAACCTGAATCCTATTTTCTAAGCCTGCTGATGTAAATGATGACAAGTGGGTAGTGCTGCAAGGTATCGGGCTTTGAACCCAAGGTCAAGCCTGGTGACATATACTAGATCACAAGTTCATATCCATAAGTGCCGAGGGTGCATGATATAGCAATTTTAAAGCTAAGGCCCAAAACTGAGGTCTGTGCTAACAATGACTGATTATGCTAAAGCAGTTATCTACTTAAATTTAAAACCTTAGAACTTATACTAAAAAATCACAAAAGACCTACTAAAATCATCAGTTATGCTAACGTTATTTATCTTAGAATTATAATTATGATTATCTAAAGACTACTGCTAACATTAAAATCTAATCCTCATATAAGGGAGTAGGGGATTTTTCACTCACACCTCTAAAAACTTAAGAACATCAACACATATAGGATTGTTGTGTCCAAGGAAGGGAATTTTAGTTTGAGGAGTCAGTTAGATGGCATAGTGGATAGAGTGCCAGGATCAGAAAGATTTAAATTCCAATCTGGACTTTGGGCAAGTCACCTAAACCCTATTTGCCTCAGTTTCCTCATCTATAAAATGTAGGTAATAATAGCACCTATCTCTCAGGGTTCAAATAAGACAATAATTGTAAAGTCTTTAGCATATATTAGGTGCTATATGAATGTTAGTTATCATTATATCGTTGTTATTATTATTATAATTAGTTGATATATATAAATATATGTGTATATATATGCATATACATATATATATATAGAGAGAGAGAGAGAGAGAGAGACAGAGATAGAGAGAGAGAGAGAGAGAGAGAGAGAGAGAGAGAGAGAGAGAGAGAGAACAGTCAGTTGATAAATATATCCTTTCTAGAAATGATGGAAATATTTATCTGAATACCATGTCAAAGTAAAAGTAGAAAGAGAAGAGTGAGGAGGATATAATTTCTTCAACGGCAGGTAGGAGGCAAGATATACAGAGTGGATAGCTGAATAAGATATTATAATGAAGTATGATCTGGTGCCTAGAAAGAGCTAGTACATATAGTGGGCTAGTTCATACTCATTCAATTTGATTTGTGAGTATAAATCAACTGGGTTGCATCTTTGGCAGGAATTTCAAAGACAAATGTATCAACTTCCCTTAGGGATTAGGGTTATTACTGCTAAATGTCCATAGATATGAAGGGGCAGGTTCAGTGCAGAGAGAGAAGGCTGAGATTCAGGAGGAAAGAAGCAAGATAGTGGCAGCAGACAGATGGTAAGATGACTAGGATAGACAGCTTTGTGACTAGATGCAATATGAAGATTGCAAGTCTTGGTCAAACCCAATCTTTATATGTCCTCAATATGGGGGAGAGGGAGAGGAAGTACATTTTTATATTAAATTCACATAAAATGAAATATACATTTGCTTTCTCACCTCTATATAATTTTATTAAAATGATCTAATTACTATTATTATAAGTAAAAGGAAGAAGAATGTATTGGTCATGTAGTCAGAAAGAAAAACTACAAATGCATTGCTTAAGTGTTATATTGATGTACACAAGATATTAAAAGGAAAATTTTAATTAAAAAATTAAGAGAGAGGTTGTGAATTGTATTGGTTAATGTAAGGGTTAAAATGGGAGTTTGACAAAAATAAAACAGCAGCTTTTAACAATCTTATTAAAATAGAGATAGAAAAGAATATAGTAAAGGAGGGAAATATAGGAAAGAGGTAGAGAAAGAAAATTTCCTAATGTCTATACTAGTTATCCTATAACTACCTATAATTAATACCTAAAACTGCCTATATCTACCTATAACTATAACCACTAATATAACAACCACCCCACAAAGTTCCAATCCAGCCCAATAAAAACCAACCCAATCAGTGTTTAATCCAACCCCAATTAGGCCTGTCAATGAAGTCCAACCACCTCCCCAAAAGAAAGAAAAAAAAGAAACCTAACAACCCAAATAAAAAAAACCCAAAAGCCAAAAGCCCTATAAAGGTTAAAGCCAAAAGCCCTCAAAAGGCTAAAGCCAAAAACCCTTTAAAGGTGAAAGCCAAACAGGCCTATCAGTAAGCTCAGGCTTGCCTTTTATATTCCAGCAACTAAATGCCAACCACCAACCTAACACACTCCTAGCAACCAACTTCCCCCGCAACTGTCAGCACTTGTCAGCAACTGACTGCCCAACCAACTGATGCTGGCCTCTTTTATACCCATTTTCTACCTCACTTCCTGTCTCTTTGGTTCCTCCTTCCTGTCTCTACGGTTTCTACTTCCTGTCCCTGTGGGCTGGTTAATCCCTATACATCTCTATGGTAAAAGGACCTCCAGATTCTCCATTAAATTTTAAAAAAGAATAAAGAATTCCTTTTTATATTAAGGAAGTACACTTCCCAAGAATTTCATGACTCTACAGTGCTGGCTCATTGCTGCCAAAAAGCAGACAAACAGAAGAATCCTGGAGTAGCAGCATCCTCAGCCTACCCTGACCACTGGTCCTATGTCCAGACCAACCATCATGACCTTCATCCAAGGAAATAATAACACCGACAAGAAAACAGTGTAAGATAGCTAGGTAGCTCTGTGGATAGAGAACCAGGCCTAGAAATGGAAGGTACTGGGTTGAAATCTGGCCTCTTAAACTTCCAAACTGCATGAGCCTGGGCAAGTCACTTAACCTCAATTATCTACCCCTTACCACTCTTCTGCCTTGGAACAGATACTTAATACTGATTCTAAGGCAAAAAGTAAAGTTTTTTGGTTTGGTTTGTTTTTTTTTAATTTAAAGAAAAGAGACCAGTCCTCCTTACCAACTGTCAAAAAACTGCCATCAACATAGCCTGAGAAAAGTGGCAAGGTATGGTGAGGGCAAGGCAAGAAGCAACATATTCAAGGCAAGTCAAATCACCATCACGACCTTCACCAGCATCTCCTCTCTGACCCCAAAAGAGACAGCCCAGGACCCTGGCCCCAAGTGTCTTTGGAGGAGCAATATTTTCAGCCCCGGCACTCTCAGATACCATCCTGAAAAGCTACTCCTGAGGAGGCATAGGCTGGCAACTGCTCCTACAAGTACTACAGCCACATCTCTTAAAGATCCAGAAAAGGGGGCAGCTGGGGGGCTCAGTGGATTGAGAGCCACGCCTAGAGATGGGAGGTCCCAGGTTCAAATCTGGCCTTAGACACTTCCTACATAGTATTGATTCCAAGACAGAGTTAGGGTTTATTTAAAAAAAAAAAAAAAGATCCAGAAAAGAAAGTTCTTGTCACCAAAGTCTTTGACTCTGCCAGATTTTATCAATGGAAATAAAATAAGAGTTATTACCATCTGTTTTGCTGCTACACCTTAAGGACCATGGGACCTTCCTTCCTCTCTTACTTGTACTTGTATTCTTCCAGATAGGTTTGCCTTCTCCTTAGAATATGAGTTCCTTAAGAAAAGGAACTGTATTATTTTTCTATTTGTATTCTTATGGTAAATTACTAAGCATAGTAAGCAATTAATAAGTAATTTTTTCATCCTTTCATTCTATGAGAGCATAAAATCTCTTAATGGTACATTGTACTCCAACTCCAAAATATTTTTTTAAAATGGCCCTTTTCTTACCTGGCTACCCTCCTCTGGACTTCTCCCTCATGTCCCAGGAAACTTTTCTTCCTCTAAGATCATGTTAGACCTAGAACTCACAACCTATTAGAGGTTGAAGCATAGAGAGCTCCTCTCAAAATCTCCGTGTAAGAAATGTGCCCAGACCAACCATCTCTTTATATCCACCCCACTGCAGTTCTCTGGGCTTCTCCATTATGCCCCTGGCTGGGGAGAGAAGGGGGGAGAATCTCTCCTGCTCCTTTTCAGCTTCCTTTTCTGTGTCTTCCTCTATTAAATTATAAACTCCCTGAGGGAAGGCATTTTCTTTTGCCTTTCTTTTGCCTTTAAGCTTTTAGCCCAGGGCCTGACATATAGTATATTCTTAATAAATGCTTATTGACTGACTGACTGTCATTGTCAATTCTGAAAAGCTCTCAGATGCAATTGGTATAAACTGTGGAAGCTATATTAGAATAGTAAATTGGTCATTTTTATTACATCATATGATGTCTGGAAATGAAGCTACAGATATGTAGATATGTGTGCTTATCTACTTTTGCTTCAAAATTGAAATCTTTATGAATTATACCCTCTTCAACAATTCATTTCTAAAATGAAGAATTTTAAAGCATTAAATGAATCTTTGTTAAGGGGAAAGGAAAAATTCGTGGAAAGAAGTGGGTCAGAGCAAACCATAAAATCACATTGCAGAAAGGACCATATGTGATTAAGCTCCCTAACAAATGTCAGTGTTATTCTTCAGCATTTACCTAGCACTTCATTTTTCAGTGTGATTTGCAATTAATTAGTTTTCACAACATCTTTCTGAAGTAGGTCAGTACAGCCTCTATTTTTTAAATGAAGATGGTGAATTATGTGACATATTCAAGGTTTGGAGCACAAGATAGACAAATACCAAGAGCCAGTCCATTATGAATTCCTGTAACCTCCCTTGTCTACTTGTTAAACAAACACATTTTCACAATGTACATTGCCCTATAACTTCCCAAACTAACCACTCTCAGACATGCCCATATTCACATAAACTCAGAGACAAACAAAAGCTATTAAGGTGAATAATATCACAAAAATCTCTGTCCAATAGGGTATTTCCATGAATATTATACAAATGGCACCGTCAATTGGGCTAGTTGGGGTTAATTCGAAAGCACAAATAATCCTTTCTCTGATTCATAATGATGTAAAAGCCAGGCTTTACAAGGAAAGAGATCATATAAGATGTAAACTTTTAGTGGGGAAAGTTGAAATAAGATATTTTTGTTGTTGTTCGGTTGTGTTGTTCAGTCTTTATGATACCTACAGACCAACTGTCCATCGAGTTTCTTGGCAAAGATACTGGAATGGTTTGCCATTTCCTTCTCCAGTTTTATATAGGCAGAGGTTAAGTGACTTGCCCAAGGTCACAGCACTATTAAGTGTCTGAAATCACATTTGAACTCTGTTCTTTCTGACCCCAGGCCTAATGTTCTAACCACTGCACCACCTAGCTGCCCCACTAAAATGAGATAAAGCTTAAAAATCTTTTTTTATGGTACCCCCAAATTTACCTTTGTCCCTTGGGAATTTGCCTTCAGGGAGCTCCCAGACTGAACCTGGTCTTAGAATGAACAATAGACCACTAAGCATCCATTAAGCACTCTGAAAAGGAGTGATGAGAAACTCAAACCTTTTTTGTCTTCTTAGCCTCTCTTAGGCCACTCTCCCTGGTACCTCAGCCTCGGGTTCCAACCTCTCTCCCAAGCCTCCAAGTAAGCAATCAGTGTGAGTTTCCTTTCCTTTTTTCCCCAAAAGGGATAAAAGACCCCAACTTCCTCAGCTCATTGGAAAATCCCCTTCAGAGGTACATTTTCTGGGAGACAGTGTATTCAAAGTCCCAGAGCTTGTCTCTGTTCAGTAGCCTTAGAGCATTGTCTCCTTCATCCTCATTAAAGACTTGTTCTTTCTCACTACTTTGGTGGTTCTGTATTTTTCAACGCTGACAAGCTAAAATTTTGGTTTGTTTAATTCTCTTATCCCATCATTAATTAGCAGTTATATTTCAATTCCCCTAAGACACTTTATGTAAAGTACCTCAAAGGATTAACAAAATCCACCTAAATTGCCAAACTACCATCATTAAGTAGCAGTTATATTTCAATTCCCCTAGGACACTTTACCTAAAGTACCCCAAAGGATTAAACAAAATACAACTAAACTGCCAAACTACCATTCTAATCATGTGTAACAGAGACCATACTCTGGAGGACTTAGCCTTTTCAGTTCTGAAATGGCTCTTGGACCCTGCTCTTGTGATTAGTAGGGTTCAGGCAAATAGTGAGCCTCTTCATGAGGGTGCAAGCAAGGCTGTGCAAAGCACACCAAGATGCAAATTGAAAAGATATCCTAAAATTTTCACAGTTATTTTATTTTGTTCTTGCATTCAATTCTCAATTATCTGAGTCAATGGGCAGTATTAGCAAAGGGATAATTTTTAATCAACAGAGAAATTTGGCAGCTCACACCTAACATTGATTCCCTTAATCAAAATAGACAAAGGGAACTCCTGTAGCAATTTGGGCATCAGGCAAAGCCCCAGAAGTCAAAGAAAAAAAAGAAGAAATGTCCCTATACAAACTCTGAGGCAAGAGAAACCTTTTGGAGTATGAATAAGGAAAAAAGGGGAAAGAATCCAAATAAATGAATTAAGTACTTATTATGCTCCAAGACTGTGCTAAACTGTGGGGAAACAAACAGAATAAATTTAAAAGACCTTACTCTCTATGATATGGGGGGATTCTCTCCCCCAAATGGTAGTGGGATTCCTCACCAGCTGGCCATCTATAGATTTTTTTTCTATAGATCCTAAAATGCAGCCTATCCCCATTGCCCCCATATCTCTAATGATTATTGTTCTTCCATAGTTACCTAGTTATTTGCACAAAAACTGATGGACTAACTACATAATTAAGGACTGAGTATATAATTCCTTTAAGTATAATTTTGCTTCATTAAATTTACATAATAATATGTTTACTACCAAAAATAACTTTGCTCTTATATTTTCATTGCAGGGACATTTTACAAACAAATATGAACAAAAGTAACAGAATAAGAAAAAATAATGCTAGAATTTAGATTGATATTTTCAGTTCTCATGACTTAAATTTTTTTAAATAAAAAAGTGAGTGATGATATTTTCCCTGCTGGCCTTAATTTTGTTTTATTCCAACACACTAATAAAGGAAATTTTTCCTTATGTAACAATTAAAATTGGGTTTCGACTCAATATGAAAGTTACATTAGCCCCTAAGTCAAACTGACCATTAGCAGCTTTTATTTACAAGGTAGAGATATTGAAAGTGGAAAATGTAGGAAGGATACAGAGTGTTGTCCAGCCTACCACCATAAGTGCTGCTCTGGTAAAGTCCAGCTCAGCTCTGGGCAGGGGCTTCCTTAAGTTCCAGTCTCCATGTGGAAGTCCCTGTAGTCCTCAGTCAGAAGTCCCAGTAATGTCTTCAGCCAGAGTTCCACCAATGCAGAATGACTCCAAAGAAAAGCGTGTTTCTTCAGCTCTACTCGCCAACACAGAATTCAAGGGAAGAGTCTCTCCACAAGTCAAGGAAAGAATGGTCTCCAAGGAACCAGTCTTTCCAAAAAACCAAGAAGTACAAGCTTGAACTAGGTGGAGGAGCTCAAAAACCTCTTAGTGAATTCACACCCTACATAGTGCTAGGTGAGAAGCCAGCAAGATACTTGAAGAGCTCCACCCTTTTTTTCTAACTCAGTCAGAAACTTGTGAATTCTTTTTGAATTATCAGAAATTAAATTAAGTATGGTTTTAATGCCAAGTATATTTTATTGTATCCTAATTCTCTAGGAATTACTAAACTATATATGATAAAAAATTATCAGTTTCCTATTAACAGTATTACTGAATTAATAAGAAAACATTCCCCAACCATACCTGATAATTTACCATAAAAGAAGTTGACAGTTGTTATTGTTTTTCATGTTTAGACAGGAAGGAATAATAAGCACTAAGTATATAATAATAGCAACTCCCAGGTCTATAGCAATTCAGAGTTTGAAAGGATTTAGATGCTTCCTTTGAAGGAAGTATTTAAGTACTTTTCTCACACAACACTCTGAGGCAGGTAGTCCAAGTGTTACTGTTTCCCTTTTAGAGATAAGGGCTTTTCCCCCCCAAAGTGGTTGAGTGTTTTGCCCATAAACACAAGATACTTCTGAAAACCAAAGCTAGAGCTCTTATCTCTAGCACTTAGCACACCCTCAGGAACCAAACTAATGCTTAACAAATATTTGTTGATTGATTACTTCTTCTCAGCTATAATCTACTTTCATAGGAGATGAAATAAATATTTAATGAATGATCCACCCAGCCAAGGGTATTCTTCCCCTCTGAAACTATAGCATAATTTCTACCGATCATAAGGCATATATATGTGTATATATATATACATATACTCTGATATTGATCTTATATGAATTGCTATATATATAATATATGTTATATTCATATTATAAAGTATTAAGATATAAATGGCTTGTCCTTCCCACTAGACTTTGTGCACTTCACAGTGCCTAGTAAAGAGCCTTACATATGTGAGATGTTCTATAAATATGTTGAAAGAAGGAAGGGAAGGATAAATGAATTAACCAGTCTTGGTGTCAAATGGTAATGAGTGATGAATAAGCCACTGTGTTCCAGAGGCAGCTAGGTGGCATAGGTAGAACACTGGAGCTGGAATCTAGAAGATCAGAGATTAAATCCATCCTCAGATACTTACTGTGTAACCTTTAGCAAATCACTTAATCTCTGTTTTCCTCAGTTTCTTCATTTGTAAAATGGGGATAATAATAGCACCTTCCAGGATTATTATGGGGATCAAATGAGATGATTAATTGTAGCACAATGGTCTCCAAGGAACCAGTCTTTCCAAAAAACCAAGAAGTACAAGCTTGAACTAGGTGGAGGAGCTCAAAAACCTCTTAGTGAATTCACACTAATAGTGAATAGTGGGTGCTATTAAAAAATGCTAGCTATTATAATCATGATTATTAGCATTATGAGAACTGGTGATGGCCCAGAACTTAGCAAAGTAATATTGACTCTAATATAGTAGTTCCCAAACTTTTTTGGCCTACCATCCCCTTTCCAGAAAAAATATTACTTAGCCCCCTGGAAATTAATTTTTTTTTAAATTTTAATAGCAATTAATAGGAAAGATAAATGCACCTGTGGCCATCACTGCCCCGCTGGATCGCTGCAGCTCCCACCAGGGGGCGGCAGCACCCACTTTGGGAATCACTGCTCTAATACATACTTATCTTCCTTCAGGTTTTAAAAAAAAAAAAAACACCTCTCATACCAATCCCTTTAATATACTGAAAATAATGCATTAAGGGTGGGGGAGATAATTTGGCATTTCTTTGTGCTGAGTGGTAATTTCATCTAATTATTTAGGCCATTAATTCCCAGTGATTTTCCAATGAGCCTTCTATTCCATTAAAAGTCAATAACAGTTGTCAGTATTTCTCAGGCCTTTATGCTCCTAATTATTGTTGAGTTATATTTTCCCATGGAGTAAAACAGTAAAACACATATGTACACACATTCACAAGCTGAGGCATTTATCAATTCAAAGCAAACAGCTCATGCAGGGGATTCCCAAGTGAAATATATGGAACAACTCTGTACTTAACTCCAAAAGTGACAGAATTAAATTCATCTCTATTCAATAAACATTGCCTGCTGCATGACACTGTGCTAGGTGCTGCAAGAGAAGATAGAGAAGAATAAGACACAGTCTTTGTTCTGGGGGACATAAAATCTCAAAGAGGGAATAAGAGAAGCAAATCATTATAGTGCATGGCACTCTGGCCCATGCTATACCATGCAGTCGGGTGGGCAGCCCCATATAATGAGTCTGCACGCCTGACCATGTTGTTTCCCTATTTCTGTCAAGGACACCATCATCCCACTAGCCTCATGCAAGTTAGCAATCTCGTTGTCATCTTTGGCTCTTCCTTCTACATGTTCAATCTCTACTACTTTACTTCTTTCAAAGCATTTCATACTTGTGTCTTCCCTTCTTTCCACTCACGTAGCCACCAACCTGGCACAATCCCTCATCACCATGATTATACCTCCATGACTACTGCCTCAATTTTCTCCCCACTCCAATTCAGCCTCCATTCAGCTACCAATGAGATTTTCCTAAAGCTTAAATCTGAGTGTCACCTCACTCTCCAACACACACATGCACACACACGCATCCACACAATAAACTTCAGTGACTTTCTATTAGCCTTAAAATGAAATATAAAATCCTATGTTTGGCATTTATAACCCTTTTCCTGACCCCTTCCCACCCATAACAACAACAGTCTTTACCATTTATTCCTACCCCCCATATTCTATGATTCAGACTACTATTCTTCACACAAGACATACCACCTCCTAACTTTTCATGAGTTGTCTCCCATGCATTTAATGCTCTCTCCCCTCACTTATACCTTCTGGTTCCTCTCAAAACTCAGCTCAAATCACCTCTTCTTTAGAGGATTTTCCTGGGTTCTACCACAGTTAATGCCCTGGTGTAATTAGAATTTTGTTACTCTAAAAACTATGTTTCCCAGAATTTCTCTTTTGTCCCCACATTACATCCTTATATTTTGTACTTAAAGTTTCAGGGACCCTGCCTCTGGGGGCTCTCTCTCTTCTCTTCTTCTGCTTTCGCAGTCTGGTAAACTTCTCTTTGGTCATGGTTTTTACTTTCCTATACTTCAAATGNGGTCCTGGGTTCAGATATGGTCTCAGACACTTCCTTTCTGTGCGACCCTGGGCAGGTCACTCAACTCCCATTGCCTAGCTCTTACTGCTTTTCTACCCTGGAACCAATACTTAGTATTGATTCCAAGATGGAAAATAAGGATTAAAAAAAAGAGGGTAAGAGTCTCAATAGTGAAAAACAAAGTCGGTATTTTGTTTTGTTTCTTTGAAACCCTTACCTTCTGCCTTTGAATTGTGTAATTAGAATTTTGTACCCCAGGTTTTCATTTCCCAGAATCCCCTTTTCATCCTCATGTTACATCCTTACATTTTGGAGATAAGGTTTCTGTAACCCGCCCTCTCTCTCTCTTCTCCCACTTTCACCATCTGGTAAACTTGTCTTTACTCAGGCTTTATCTATTTCCTCTACTTCAAGTGATTATTAATAAATCTTATAAAATATACTTGGTGTTATTGGATATTAATTTTAATCTTACATTTCTGGCAACCACAAAAGTTGGAAAAAGAATTCTCAATTTTTTCTTTTAAGAAAGCCTTTGAGTAAAGAATAGGGAGTAGATAAATTTTGCAAAGCCACGTTTCTCTCCTGCTGCTTCTGGTGCCCTGTTGCTGCCCTTTACTATTTTGTTCGTTTTTCTCTGGCCACTGCTGATCCCTGGAGGTTCCTGCATGGAAAATGAGATCTAAATTCCCTTTTCCCTTCTTTGTTGTGGCTTCCCAAGCCAAGTTTGTTTGTTGTTGTTGTTTTTTCAAGAGCAGGCAGGCCCTTCCACGATGCCCACCCTGAACCCCTCCTAGCTGCCAAGCCAATTTTTAAGCTGACTCTGGGGGGTTTTCAAGCTCCTGGCTGTGGGGGTGGGGACTGAGGTATCATGGGGCCACTGTTCTTGCCCCTTTGGGGGGTAAGGGACAGAACTCTTCTCCCAAACATTCCTTGTGAGGCTTTTACTCCTAGGCAGTGCATACTACAGTAGCAAAAGCTATGGACAGGAAGTAAAGATTGCAAGAATGGCCCAGTTTCTTGCTTATCTCAAACAACTCCTGTTTCCAGAGAGCCTTGCCGAGCTCACACAGCTTACAGTTCTGGGGTGTCTTTTCTTACTATTGTTCCTGGGTGGACTTGTCCTTGCAATTAGCTTCAATAATCCTGCAATTCAGGGGGAAGCTTCATCTTCCTACACCTCCTTGTCATTTTGGCTTAGCCAGTCTCTGCTACACATCCAAAATGGGGTTTGTCCATACTATACCCAGTGCAGATATGGGGAACCCCAGAAGTATGACCAAAGGAATCTAAATGGATGATGATACTGAGGAGGGAAAGAAAACTTAATGACATTTGGAGGTGAATTTTAAGTCTTTTCAGATGCCATTGTTTTGTTCCCCTCCAAATAGTGAACAAGCCTTTTTTGGAAGTGGAGAAAAGGTCTCTTAAATTCAATGCCTGTATTCTGTCACACTTTTTTTTTCAGTGTTTGCTTTAAAATTCAATTTTGGTTTTTTTAAATTTCTCATATTACTCTAATCTATATTATTCTATTATGCTAAATCATTTCAACTACTGTGTTTTGGATATTAGCTATATGTTCTGTTACATTGTACCTTTCCCCTAATACTGTAATGGAGAAAATACCATTGTAAAAGCCCATAGTCAACTTAGACAAACCCTTTTCAGTGGCAAAACAATAGGTCCTTATGGATGCTGGGTTTGTCACCAGATCCATCCAGGTCATATGTTGCCTAAACAACCTTTTTTTCCTTTTTCCTTTGTTAATTGCCACATAGATGATGATGGATAGACTCCATCAAACTGGTTACAACCTGTATACAACCTTTGGAGAATTTAATGACCTAAAAATTTATAATTGATTTTAAGGGGTCTTCATAAGAGATTTTTCAGATATCTAGAAGCATCCCTACCTCTGACTGATCATTACCCTGCCTCTGAGTTGTTTGTAACAAGAGGTAAGGGTCCATTTGTAGTTGAAGTGAAGTGCAATAGCACTGTTGTATTTCCCGTCTCTGCATTTATTAAAAATGTAATGGATGAGATATCTGAAGTGATTTTCACTATTTAGTCCTCGGCTCCACATTGAAATGGATGGAACATATTGGAGACAGGTCTTTTACACTGTTACAGTCTCACACCTGAGGGAGGAAGGTTCCCCCAGAAAAGGGCCTTAGTTACCTTGTAATGGGTTATAATCTCATCCAGGAGGTGGGAAGGATTTTCCTGGGAAGCCTAGTAGCTTCTGAATGGATTTTAAAATTTGTAACTCGGCAGCTTACTCTATTGTTCCACCAGAATGATCTAGATTCTTGGCGACATTTTAGACCCAAAAGGTTTTCATCAGCAGTACAGAGGTTTGTGTTTTTTCTGGGCTCTCTTGCCACATTTTGGAATGATGGCGGTAATAGACTTTGTTAAAAATATCTCAGCCAAGGTTGAATGATTAGCTAGATCTATAGAACTTGTGACAAGTATCCATGAGCTTCAAAGGTTTTTTTTTTTAATGTCACACAGCAACTCATATGAATCATAAGGATAGTGGATTTCTTGGCTACTGTCATTAAATGGACTATTATGATTTGGGGGATTTGGGTATTTCCTTTTTTTTTAAACCCTTACCTTCCATCTTTGTATTTTGTATTGGCTCCAAGGTAGAAGAGCAGTAAGGGCTAGGCAATGAGGCAATTAAGTGACTTGCCCAGGATCACACAGCTGGTTAGTGTCTGAGGCCAGATTTGAACCTAGGACCTCCCATCTCTTGGCCTGGCTCTCAATCTACTGAGCTACCCAGCTGTCCCCAATTTTGGTACTTCTTGAATGTGCATTACCTGCTGTACTACTGTTTATAAAGCTGTTAATTGGTAAGAATCATTTGCACTCACACTGTGGATCATAGCCAAATTAAAAAGGAAATGGATCTCATTTTTGATGAGGAACCTTTGTATTCTACCTCTCCTTGGCTGACACAGTATGTCACTGATTGTAAGCTATATATTTTTGATTTTTAAAACGTTTTTACCACTCTTTTCCCTTGTATGTGCAATATAGTATGAGTTTTATTTTTTCTCTCCTTTTTTGTACTTCAAGCACACGTTACCAGTATTAATAGTTTGTTTGTTTTTTATTTTGCACTAGGGTAAGTTTAAAATGTCCATTATGCATACCCAAAAGCTTTAGACTATGGAAACCTGCCATTCATTGTTTAAAAATTATGGGACTCTGCTTAATGATTGTGTCCGATTCCAGGAGAAGGGATTACAAAAAGAACCATTGCACAGTGCCAAGGAAGCACAGTTAACTTGCATAGTGCCAACAAGCACAATTTCAAAGAGACCAACCAATCCCAGTGCGATTGATGAGATTCTCCACCAAAACACAGGACTTGAACTTGTTTGGGATTCAAGGTTGTGGCTGTAAGACATACATCAGAAGAAGATCTTCCCCATGCCACACTTCTATCAAGCACCTCACTTTGGCTGCCATCCTGATTCCCCTATCCCTGAGAGTGAAAAGTAAACTCAGACAAGGGAATGCTAGTTCCCATTTGCTGCTAAAATCTAGTCCCTTTTCTGTCTTTCATAGTGTGGCAGTTTTCTTTGGTCCTAGCTGCTGAGTGGGTAAATGCATAATTGCTACTTCAGGCTTGTGGGACACAAATCACTTTAATCAGGCCCTGATTCAAGGTCCTGTTATAGGTTTATTTTTCCTCACTTAGAATTTTTACATATGAGACTTTGATATTTTATATTTCATCCAGAAGTTATTTTTTCTTTTATTCAGATTTTTTTTAATTTTTTTGATTTTCTTTTGTCAATTGATTCATATGCCTCATAACTCAGCCATGTATCCCTGGGTGATCCATGTGTTTGTTGACACCCTCCTCAGGGGGGATTGTATTATTATTCCATAATGTAAAGTTTAAATTCTTTTGAGAGTAATTTTAGGATAAGAAACTTGCTAGCTCCCCGAATTCAGAAAGTAAACTATTTGGAGAAGGCATCACAAAGATGCCTGCAGAGACCACATGCTGCACCAAGTGATCTAGAGTGAACTTTGGGATGTGGTGATTTGAACTATAGGGGGTTGAATCAATTCATTTTGAATCTACACTCTTATGCCAAAGGGGGCTGCCGCCAAATTGGTTTTTTGTCAATGTAGCAATCATTGGTTTTGCTCTTTTTCTCTTTTACTTCCTTCTTATCCTCATATTACTGTAATTTCCCCTTAGAAACTACAATATTGTATGTACCTCTAGTTACTTAGAAGTATAAGCTGGTTAT
This sequence comes from Gracilinanus agilis, assembly GCF_016433145.1. NCBI lineage: Eukaryota > Metazoa > Chordata > Mammalia > Didelphimorphia > Didelphidae > Gracilinanus > Gracilinanus agilis. The sequence goes on from NC_058131.1 coordinate 104,428,782, forward strand.
GTTTAAATGATCCATTCAGGAGACTAGTCTCCCAAAGGATCACAGGGAGTATTATGTAATTAGAATTTTGTTACCCTAAAAACTATGTTTCCCAGATTACTCTTTCATCCCCACATTATGTCCTTACATTTTGTACATAAAGTTTTGGGAAACCTGCCCCTGGGGGCTGTCCCACTTTTGTGGTCTGGTAAACTTCTCTTTGGTCATGGATTTTAGTTTCCTCTACTTCCAGTGATTAAATCTTATAAAATATAATACTTGGAGTTATTGGATATTAATTTTAATCTTACACCTTCTCTCAAATTACCTCCCATTTTATACTATCTATATGCATACTAGCTATATATCTATCTACATGTATAGATATCAAAGGTACATAGTTTGCATGTTGTCTCCTGAACTAGAATGTGATCATGAGAGCAAGGATATGTTTTTGCCTTTCTTTATATACTCACTGCTTAGTATTAATGCCTGGCATATAATAAAACTTAAAAAATACTAATTGATATGATAGATTTAGTTACTCTCAGTAATACAATGATCCAAGACAATCTCGAGGGACTTAAAACAAAGAATGCTATCCACCTGCAAAGAAAGAACTGTTGGAATCTGAATACAGATCAAAGCAAACAATTTTTCACTTTAGTTTATTTGGGGTTTTGGTTTTATAAGATTATTCTCTTATAAAAATAATCAATATGGAAATATGTTTTGAAGGGAAGTGGGAGAGAAAGGAGGGAGGGAGACAATTTGAATCATATAACTTGGGAAAACTTATGTGGAAATTTGTTATTACACAAAATGGGTAAAATAAAATATAAAAATAAAATGAAAATACTAGTTAACTGATTTTGCCCCATTCTTCAATAACTTGACATTCAAGGTCTTCTTTAATCAAACACAACACTATATTTCCATATTATTCTGTACTATTTTTCTCCATACATTCTAGGACAAAAGGCACCAATCACCATCAAGAAATTATCTTTCGACTCCTGATCTGAAGCTAAAAGGAACACGAGTTTTAATAAAGATAAAAATTTAAAGCACACACAGAACTTAATAAATGGAAACAGTAAACTGTACAGAAAAACAATGCCCAAAGGATACATATGGACTTCTGGGTTAAGATGGCTGCAGAGTAGAAGCAGAGAGCTTAACTCTCCTAACCAACTCATACATGATACCTCAAAAGGGCACAAAAACAAAATCTAAATGAAGGGACCCCACAATAGGGCACAGCATTGAAGGTGTGTGGGATTTGGGCATTCCCACGCTATAAGGGGTTGAAAGAGCTCTCAATAAAACACAAGCTGATCAACCCATCCCCCTCCCCCCCACCTACAGTCCCAGAGCCAGTACACAAGAGTTAGAGCAAGATTGGGGCATTCACCAAGTCATTAAGTTCTTGGCAGCTAACTGGGATCAGCAGGGGCTTGCTCCTGAGAGCAGCAAGACTTGAGACCCCAAGAGGCTAAAGAATGTGGACCTTGAGTGCAGCCTTGGGTGAGGACCTAGAGAGGAGTGGTGACAGACTCTGGAAACAGTGCTCTTAGACTCGTAAAGGAGCCTCTGGCAGAGGAGCAAGCAAAGGGACCACCAGGAGGCTTGACCCTGAGTACAGCTAGACTTGAGACCCCAGGAACCTAAAGAGCACAGACCTTAGGCACAAGGATAAAGCTGATAGGGGTGGCTCTGCGCTGTGACTCAGGCAAAAACTGCTTCGCAGCTCAATACACAGAGACCCTGCCCACCTCACCTAGATTTCTAACTGAGGAAGAAAAACCAACATAATAAAGGCAAGCAATGCCCAAGAGAAAAAACAAGAGGAAAGCATTAATACTTGATAACTTTTACACAGAAAACATCCAGACAACAGAGCAGACAGCAGAGGAGGACAAACAAGTAAACACATCCAAACTTTCCCCCAAAAAATGAAAATTGGTCACAAGCGCCTGAAGAGTTAGAATCTGAGATCATGAGAAAGATGGAAGAGATTTGGCAATAAAAGTAGGAAATAGATCAAAAGGAATTCAACAGATTAAAAGACAGAAACCCCCAATTAGAGAAAGATGCCCCCAAATCAAACAAAGTGATAAGCAAATTGGAGACCCAAATTAAACAGACGGAAATCATGAAAAACAGAGTAAACCAAATTGAAAAGGAAAAGCAAAAGATTATAGCAGAAAATCAGTCTCTTAAAGACCAGAATTGGGCAAGTAGAAGCCATTGATCTTCTTTTTTTTTTTATATTTTAGAAAAATTTTCCATGATTCCATGATTCATGTTCTTACTTTCCCCTTCACCATCCCAACCCCCCCAATAGCTGACATGCATTTCCACTGGTTTTAACATGTGTCATCAATCAAGACCTATTTCCATATTATTGATAGAAGCCAATGATTTTGCAATACAGCAAGAACTAATAAAGCAAAGCCAAAAGGATGACAAAATAGAAACATGAAATATCTCACTGAGAGAATGACAGATCAAGAAAAAAGGTCTAGAAGAGACAATTTGAGAATCATTGGTCTTCCTGAAAAAGCAGAAATTTATAGAAATTTTGACACCATACTAGAAGAAATTATCCAAGAAAACTGCACTGATGTTCAACAAGAGGGCAAAATAGACATTGAAAGGATTTATAGATCACCCTCTACACTAAACCCTCAAAAGTCAACCCCCAGGAATATAATTGCCAAATTCAAGAGTTTCCAAGTTAAGGAAAAAATATTACAAAAAGCCAGAAAGAGATAATTCAGATATCAAGGAATATCAATCAGGATTACACAGGATCTGGCAGCCTCCATGCTAAAAGACTGTAAGGCATGGAATATGATATTCAGAAAGGCAAGAGAACTGGGTCTACAATCAAGGATCACCTACCCATCAAAACTGACTATATACTTCCAGGGGAAAGTATGGGCATTCGACAAGATAGAAGATTTCCAAGTATTTGCAAAGAAGAGACCAGAACTAAAAGCAAAGTTTGATATCCAACCACAAAAATTAATAGAAACATGAAAAGGTAAAAAAGGAAGAGAGGGGAAAGAAAGAAAATTCTTATTTTTAAATTTGCTTCTTTAAGGGCTTCAATATGAACTGAAGGAATTCCATGTAAACTGGAACTATCACCAGGAATTGATGCAGAATGAAAGGAGCAGAACCAGAACATTATACACAGAGACAAATACATTATGGCACAATTGAATGTAAGACTTTTCTACCAACAGCAATGTAATGACCCAACAATCCAGAGGAACTTGTGAGAAAGAATGCTATCCACAACTAGAGAAAGAATTGTGGCAACAGAAAAGCTGAAGAAAAACATATGATCAATGTAATAATAAAAAGAGCCAGTTGACAATGTTATGATAGAGGGGAGAGATAAGAGTCTATGAGGTGAGACTCTTCTAGCTCTCTCCTCCAGCCAGATACATACTGGGAGACTTTGAGGGAGTGTCACCCCAAAACTGGGTTGCCTGGACAGTCATGCCACCCCACAGGAGTTAGGTGCAAGACTTCTCTATAACATCAGGTATGAGGGACCCCAATCCAATTCTGAATGAGGGTGGGGTTCATGCATAATAATTTCTCTAAAATAAGATACATCTAATCTAATATCTAGTATCATTCAATTGCCTATAAATTAAAATGTTGAAAGAGTAAATGAATATACATTTTGATTGAAAATACAAGTATTCATTTTCACTTTGAGCAACAGAATAATTATAAATCTTCCATTCACCAACTTACAAATTGTCTTAAAATAAATTACACAATATGTAATTTCTATGTCTAGCAAACCATTATAATTTTATTCCTGGATCACTAATATTAGTTTATTCGATTTTTAAAACATTCTACAGAGAGTTTACAGCCTTTACCCCTCTTCAAGTAGTTTTTACATAGAGGAAAAATCATCCATAATGATTACTAGGAATAATTAGTTATTGAGAATTAAATCTTTCATATCATCTATAATGATTCTTTAGAGGTTAAAAATAAGATAAAATGAACAAACCTCAACTATTAACTGGCCAAGGGCACTAATCACCTATAAATATTCATCAGATGCTTGCAGAGGGTTGTTGGAACCAAAATTATTTGCATCTTTGCAAACAATGAAGAATTGATTCTGATCTCAAACAGCCCAGTAAAATTGCTATAAAATCAATACTGAATAAGAAAATTCTTTCTTCAAAGATTTCTTCCCACCTTGTATATATCGCATATAAAATATTTATAGTTATTCTTGTTAAACTAAAACTGTGCTTATATTACTTTACCCCAGGGCAAAATCTCATTTTTAAGATTCATTGGTAAGTCTGATAGTCTCTGATGTAATTCATATTTGGGTCTTTTGTATCTAGAGAAGTGAAAGAATGGTTATAAGATTCAATGACCACAAAAGATCTTCTAGAGCAGGTTCTTAACCTTGTTTGTGACTTGGACCCCTTGGAGGCCTCTATGAGCCCTTTCTCAGAATGTTTTTAAGCACATCAAATAAAATACACAGGACCACAAAGAAAATCAAAAGTTAGCAAAAAATTTTATGCAGTTTTTTCCTATACAAGTTCATACATCTCCTAAAAACTTTAAGAGCCCCTGTTGTAAGGGAAATTAAGAAATAATGTTCCCACATACAAAATATTTTGGTTCAGTATCCCAGATAGCATTTTTTAGATGTCAGACCACTTGGAACATAGAATAAGATTATATTTGTCTCTCTTATGCTACATTCTGGAATGTTTGAATTTTAAAGTCACTTTTACATTAGAGTTGCTATGTGAATTTTGCTTTAAAGAATAAATATGAGGGAAGGAAATAAGCATTTATTAATTATTTACTATGGGCCAGAGAGATAGCTTTTTAAAAATATTATCTCACTTGCTCCTCATAGCAGTCCTAAGTGATAAGTGGTATTATGATCCCCATCTTATAATTGAAAAAATGGGCTTGCCTAGGGTCACTAAGCTAAAAAAGGCCAAATTCAAACCCAGGTCTTCCTGACTCCAGGCCCAGTAATCTAATCCACTGTCCCACCTATAGTCAATAGTCAGTAAACATTTAAGTACCTACTAAGCACCACTTATATATGCAATTTACCCGCAAAAAAAAAAGTAGTCTAAGTAATAGGGAAATATTTAACTTGGGGTGGGGGGAGAGGCATAGAGAAGGGTATTGAATCATTTACCTCCTAAAATAATTAAAAGTATGAAAACAGTTTTTGAAAGTGTCAAAAACAAAGGTCAATGTATGTGTGCTTTATTAACCAACTTCCATTAAAACAATACTCTGACTTGGAATTAATCCCTTTAGCTCATGTGGTTTGATGCAAAAATGCATATTAACCTCAGAATTTTTCTTTTTTCTTTTTCTTTTTTTTTTACCATTTACTTTAAATGATTATCTATCATTAGATGGACTTTCTTCTCCACTTATTCTGTCATGTCAGAAGAAGGGTATAAATTAGCGCCTTTTAATGACTCATGATGGACTTTTATCATCCACATAGGAAAGTAAAGAGTAGGAGGTTATGATAACCATTAGATGGTAAAGGAGACATAAACAGATGCTGTTCACAAGTCTCAATGCTCCAATGGCAATTACCACCTGCTCTACTTCATCTATTAGTGCCATGCATGAAATATAAGCCAAGAGACAGAAAAATTCTGCAGACACCAATCTTCACTGCCACAAATGGGTTTTAAATTCTTTCATTAACAATACAGACTACACATGGCATAACAGAATAACTCAATGGTAAAGTAACAGACTGGATGTTCAGAAATTTGATAGCATACTGATGGGTATACACGCAAAAAGACCCAATGGCATCAGACATTTCAATTCCTTTCTCTAAAAAATTGGGAATTTCACGCTTTACAGAGGTGTTGTAAGAAATAACCAATGGAGACAAATCTTCACTATTCCTACTCAGCCCACTCAGAATATATAATCTTTTAACATTGGGTTCAGCTAAAAGTTATCTCAAAACAAAAGGGAAAAGATTTAAGTGAGTTACAATTCATCTTTCTTGATCCTCCTACAGTATGTGACACTGTTGACCATTTCAAAGGTTGAAAATAGATTATAAGAGCATCCCATTAAAAATATTTTATAATTTTCCCTCTAATTTATCTGGACTATTGAGTTTTCATTGCAAATTGAGATGGCAAATTCCTCTGCAGATCAAACAACACAAAAGTAAATCACAAATGTGCCTTCCTAAAATTTACTTGAATTTTTATTCTTAAAAAGAAAACAAAAAAAGGGGCAGCTGGTTAGCTCAGTGGAGTGAGAGTCAGGCCTAGAGACAGGAGGTCCTAGGTTCAAACCTGGCCTCAGTCACTTCCCAGCTGTGTGACCCTGGGCAAGTCACTTGACCCCCATTGCCCACCCTTACCACTCTTCCACCTATGAGACAATATACCGAAGTACAAGGGTTTAAAAAAAAATAAAATAAAATAAAATAAAATTATACCGTAACATTTTGAGTGAAATGGGCTATTTCATGATTAACAGTTGTTTAGTTACATAAGTAAACTTAATTATTGAATAAGCTTAAAATACAGTGTCAGCAAAAAAGGGGTGGGACAAAATGAAAGAATAAGGAGAATGTGTCTACTAGGATCAAACTTAAAAGCTTGTTCAAGAAGAGCAAATCAATTTTTAAAAATAAGCATGTGGGGGAAAATGTTATATCCATTAATACTTTAAATTCAATCTGTATTTAACAAAAACCATTCATAATGCATTATTTGAGAATGAGCTTAAAGAGATAAGCTCCCACTTGTGTAGAATCTGTCATTCATTTCCTAGCTTTCAGCTCTTTGCCTTCCAATAGACCTCAGAAAGAGAAATCTATTCCTGGATCATATAGACACATCAGCCAAGACTTTTATTTGTTGACTTATATCTTTAAATTAATTTTTAGAGAAGAAAAATAGCTGCAGCAACCACAGTCTAGGACTAGAAATGCAGGAGAAGATTCTAGGGAGGAGGCTACTTCTTTTGAAATGTCCAACACTCTTTCCACTGAGAATTTTTTAAACTAGTCACTTGTGTTGAAATTGGTTCCATAAGATTTTATGAAAGTAGTATAATGGATACAGTTCCACGAGTGGTTTTCATCAGGGCTAAAACTCTTACTGCAGGCAACAGAATCTACATTGCCACTATCATTTCCCTTGACTGTGAAGTATCTGCTCAGAATTTTTTCCCAAATATGGATTCCCATAAAATTATACTTAAAAAGAAAATACTAGAAAGTCAAAATATATTGAATTTCTAATTAGGCTCCCTCCCTGGTTCTGTGTGTGTGTGTGTGGGGGTGTGTATATATATATATATATATATATATATATTTTTTATATATATAATTTCTTTAAAGAAACAAGTATATGAGACAGTAGTTTCTTTTAAGGCTGACTGAATGTATTTATTATTACTTAAGTCCAGCTAAGTAGATATTTAACTTCAATATTTAACACAGGGTTTTTTAAACAATAAAAACATCATATTAGAGAGTCATTCAAAAAAGTACTTTTAACCAAGGAAGCAAGCAAATTATTATGTTGTTCATCTGTCTCATAAGTTTTTGGATAAAATGAAAAAAAGCATTTGTTAAGGGCTTACTATGTGCCAGATACTATGTTAAGTGAAGTGGGTACAAACAGTCCTCAATCTTAAGGAGTCCTTGAGGAAGAAGACAACAGATATGGGGAAGTGGTGGCCAGGGAGGGGATATTTTGTTCTGGTAAGTCAGGATGGTGAATGGAGTCATAATGAGACTGATTGACAGGTCATCCAGAAATTATAATATTGACTTAATTATTGATCTCAAAGCTAGAGGTAGAAAGAGACACAAGAAAGACTGGGCTGGGCAGCAAAGCAGGAGGATGGCCAGAATAGCGCGGTGTTTAGTCATTAGACATAGTGAATTCTCACCCATCAAAAGATTAGAGCCCCAAGCTAGAATGCCATCTGAGACCCACTGTGAGGCAGAGGAGTATGGAAGGAAGTTCCAGAGAAGCATCCTAAGTAATTTGGGCAAGAGTTTCTAATATATTCCTATTCAATTATTAAGAGCCAAGTTGAATGAGACTCTACATAGTTTTCTTTATTGTACATTTGAATAACATGACCAAACAAAGAGACAGATATAGCTGCAGCAAAAAAAAATCTACCTACATTTGCCTCTATCTTGATTGTTCAGTAAAAATAGAAATATCATACGAGAATATACAATGAATATTTGAAAAATGGATATTACTGTGATGCAATGAAGACATGGTCTGGCCCAGATTTAGGAATCTAAATTTTTTAAAAATTTTTAAAAATTCATTCCACTGACTCAATTTTCACTTTACTCACCAAAATCAGATTTTCTTGCATGTGTACAAATGTATCCAAATTATCAGGTGTCTCTCCTTCCAATGTTCCTCCTCAGAAACAGCAATGGCAAAAGTGGAAAACAAAATATTTGCAACTAGATCAGCAAATACTTTTAAATACAAAGCTTTGGCTATTTCTTTGGACCATTAAAAAAAAATGCACATCACCATTATTTGCTCTAGTCTCCACATTACTTCAGATGAACAAAAGTCAGTCCCTATCAAGGAGGAACCTTGCTGATTTATGCACATCTGCTATGTTCTAAGTCATTTTACCTTAGCACAATGACAAAGAACTTGGCTTATTTCTGGTAGATGAGAACAGAATTAATCAAAGAATTATCCACCACGTTTTTGCAGTCAAGTCCAGAGTAAAAGTATATCTATGAAAATACAAATATCTGACTGACCTAGTCACAAAGAACCACTATTTAGTGATTACTGATTGCTGATCAACTTCTTATGCAGTATAGTCAGAAAACAATTTTTTGTCACTCATTAAATTAGAATTTTAAATGTGTGTTTTGGTCCATCTGATAGCCTTATTTATGTAATTAAATGTTAAAGGAACTGTCACTCAGTTACAAAGGTTCAAAACTGAAACATTTGATATTGGCCTAAAATCAAATTTGAATCCTAAATCTTAAATCACAATGTCAGAATTAGAAGAGACTTCAAAGACCATATAGTCTAACCTAAATACAGAAGTGAGAAACCCTGGAAGAGACACTATTTCCTTAAAGATGGTGGAGGATGACTCCTTCAGTAGTTTGATTAGTATTCAAAATCAAATTAAAGGTTGTGTCAATACAGAGTTGATTATCTTTTCAATTGAGTATGTGCTTGCATCTAGATCTGTCCCTTGCCCTTGTAAACTTAAAAACTGAACCTTATGACAAAGATAAAAGGAAAAAAAGAAACTGGGAGAATGAAAAAATTTCCATAATTTTCAAGAGAATTCTTCCCTGAGGTTACATATGATAAAATCAATTGTTTATAAAAGTCACTAAGAAATGAGAAAAAGATACAGCAAGAAGGAGGAACTGATTCCTTTATCAGCATTATAAGAAATGGATACCAAATGCTCAACACCCTCTGGGAATAGTTCCACTGAGGCTATATATACATTCTACTAAAAGTTTCCAGTTCCAGTAAACACAGAATAGTTGATGAAAATATACTTTTTGAACACTAGTGTTAAGAAGCAGCAGCATAGTCCAAATCCAAAATTCACTAAAAGGATGAAAAAGTTGAGCATACTGTGAAAAAGGAAATAGTTCAACAAAACAAATATCACAGCAAATAACATGACTAAGGTTTATAGTATAAACCAGCAATGTAGCAACAATAGTGCTTCACAATAGATGTTTTCCTAAGGAAAAGCCCCAGATATGAGTTCAAGTGTCCTGGCTTTAATGTCCATTCATAGGAAGCAACTTCACAACTATCCTCTTGATCATCAGAGTAATAGGTGAGTCATTAACTGGTTTCACTTGTCTCTCCATCCTGTGAAAATATCAGTTCTGGAACTTCATTCATTCTCAAGACTTCTGCATAGAGTAGATAACGATGTAGGCTAGTAGGAAGTGGTAATTGATAAATAAAATTATCAGATCGTAGACGGTCTGGTTTTAGAATGGATCGTATTTCCAAGCGGCAGAGGTGAGTCAGGGAAGGAACAGAGGCTGTAGAATAAAATCAAAATGGAAAAAAAAATTTTTTAAGATACAAGAATGTCATTACACACAATCAAATTCTAAAGTTAGTAATACTAATGTAAATTAAGAAATTGGATCTACTAGCTCCAATAACAGGACATAGCAAACAACAAAAAATGCCTCAATTTTTTTTGCCTACAGTAAATGGCCCCCAGGTATACCAAATCAAGCACTTAAATGAAACACTTGCCAAAATTACCCCCTTAAATTTAAGCACAAAAGTATAAAAATTAACTTAAAAGGTACATTTCCCCCCCAAAAAAACAATCTCGATCAAAAGAAGTCTTCAATGACTTCAATAGGAATCATCTATTTTTTTTTTTAACCCTTAACTTCTGTGTATTGGCTCCTTGGTGGAAGATTGGTAAGGGTGGGCAATGGGGGTCAAGTGACTTGCCCAGGGTCACACAGCTGGGAAGTGTCTGAGGCCAGATTTGAACCTAGGACCTCCTGTCTCTAGGCCTGACTCTCAATCCACTGAGCTACCCAGCTGCCCCCAGAATCATCTTTTAATGACAGCAACTTAATTCCCAAAATAAAGATTTTTGTTTTTGTTTTTGCCATGTGTTTACCATTAAGTTTAATGTCTATGAGAACTTTAATAAAAATGAAAAAAACTATTGGACATCCATGTGAATCAAGACCATAACTTTTCTGCTAGTACACTAAGTTTTACATAAATCCTTATAAAATAAAGCAGTGATTAACAAATCAAAAAAAGGAAGAGCTTGACATTGCCAGTCCCTTTGAGCTACACTTTTCAAAATCCAAAATGAGAAAAAATTAAATGCTTAAATAGAAACTATATTTGAATTTGTATTTGAAAACTGGCTCTAAGGCAAAAATTGATAGCTTCTTAAGCCTCGTATATTATATTCTTCCTATTAATAATGACTAATGTGGAAATCTACAGAGTACATATATTTCCCATTGCTTTTAAATTTATTACTCCATTTTCATAATAAATATCTCTTAAGTTTAATAACACAATAAGCATTGCCCCTCTGTCAGATGAGAGAACTTGGGCTTACATGATTTGTATCTGTGACATGGTCCTAGACTCAGTGAGGCTAATGTTCTTTTCGACTACACTGTTCTCCAGAGGTTTTGATATTTAAATTCTTTGATGTCTTCTCAACACTGAAATCAATTGTACCTTGGGTCTTAAAAGACTTAGGCATTAGGAATGGAAAGGACACAGTCACTTTAAAAATTGATTTCAATTTTAATAGCACCATTTTGGTTCTACTGAGGCCTTAACAGATCACTGACCTGATGAACCATAGTTGCTCGGAGATATGTTCATTTGGATTGAGGGAGTCTTTAATCTGTGGATTATTACCTCCAGCCCCTTGGTGCCATTTTTGCTTAACTTGCTGGCGAATACTAAGGGAGCTCTAAATCCATGTGTATAGCAATTGTGCGTGTGCAAAATGTCTATGAAAGTTTTCATGCTAAGTAGAATTTCCAGATGTATAGTTATTAATTTAAATATTATAAAGGTTGCTAAATCTTTTTAAATGGTTGAGGGTCAAGCTCTCCCTTATATTAAAATACAAATGTCTCAGCAGAAACAGAAGTAAAATATACTTAAAAAAAAAAAACTTACACTCTGTCTTAGAATACTGAGTATTTGTTCCAAGGTAGAAGAATGGTAAGGGCAAGATGACTGGGGATAAGTGACTTGCCTAGGATCATACAGCTAGGAAGTATCTGAGGTCAAACCTGAACCCAGGACCCTAGGCTTGGCTACATCTAACTGTCCCACCACAATAATTTAAATATCCTTTAAGGGAAGCTAAAATCCACTGTAAGGAGACTTTAAGCTATTAAATAGAATTTTGACTTATTAGATTGAGACAACAACCTTTCCTATAAAATTATGCCCTAAATCAGTGATGGGCAAACTACAGTCTGCAGGCCAGATTTGGCCCCCTGAAATGGCAGCGCTAATCTTATGAATACAATAAGTAGGACACAATACAATGAAACTTTGAAAGAGTTGCTTTAGAAACAGACTGACAAATGAGCATTTCCTTTCCTTTGGCCCCCTCTTTAAAAAGTTTGCCCATCACTGACCTAACTCATCTAATACTTTCAAGTCAATCTTTGATCTACTAATTCTTTTTTTTCTTTTCTTTTTTTTTTAACCCTTAACTTCTGTGTATTGGTTCCTTAACTTCTGTGTATTGGTTCCTTGGTGGAAGAGTAAGGGTGGGCAATGAGGGTCAAGTGACTTGCCCAGGGTCACACAGCTGGGAAGTGTCTGAGGCTGGATTTGAACCTAGGACCTCCCGTCTCTAGGCTTAGCTCTCAATCCACTGAGCTACCCAGCTGCCCCCTGATCTAATAATTCAAGACTGAGTCTGTCTCCCTAAGTTTTGGGTACATCCTCTATTGTCTAGTGCCTTAGTGTAAAGAACAAGCCTCTTATTGGAGGGAAGGGGTTGGAGAGAATTCTATGTTTCTTGAAGTATCTAGAGATTCTTAGGACTTGTGACAGGGTAGGATAGAGTCTGACATAGTATTTCTTTTTTGTTGTTTGTACATAGTATTTCTTTTTTGTACCCATAGTACCCAACTATCTGTAGATAACCACCTATTATAAATAAGATAGTTATGTATTCCCTCTTGTTTGTTGCCAAAAACTCTCTCCACATAGGAAAGAGTCTACTTTTAGACAGAGCAAGTGATCCAGTATGTATTCTGCTTACCAGTAATGGCAGTACCTGAAGCACTGATACCATCTCGGGGTAAGGAGGAAACTATTTCTGTTAAAGAAATCACTTTATCCCCCAATTTTTTTTTGTTCCAGTAATCAACTTAAAGGGCTACATTAATAATGACAATAATTTTCTTTCTAATACCCCAGAGTTAGAGAATAATTCAGAAAAACCTGGAACCTGAGGGAAACTATCCTGCTAAATTTTCATCACCTTCGACAATAGCAAAGGAAAAATATGATCAAAATAAATGCCTATGAGATAAATCCTTATGAATCCTCAGTCAAAACAAAATCTTCTTAAAACAGAATGATTAGTACTCCATACAAGTTCTACCAAGTGTCTAATTAAATAGGAAAGCACTAATGGATTAATTTCATTTTGGTAGTAATGCACTCATGTACCATTTTTTGCCTTCATCAGGAAAGATTTGCCATATGTTAAGGTCTTCAGAGTAAAACTTCATATTTCCTTCCTAATTGATACATTGCAATAATTTTCCCATTTGGCAAATGTCCTTTCTTTTGACCCTTTGTTCCCAAAACCACAGTCCCTCATCTATCTCTACTGAATAGATTTTTTTTTCTTTACAGGTGTGGGTACATAATTGATATCATCAGATGAAACACTCAATGTTAAGAATTACATACAAGTCAGAACTACAATATTATCCGTAAAGAAACCGCTGTACTTGAAAACTAACAGGAACCTCAAATTGCTATCTTTCTTCACTGAACACTTAATAGCTTCATTCAATCTGAGAGTAATAAGGATAAAGAGGTAGGGAATGGCTGTAATATAAAGGCAAAATACATTACAAAAAAAAAAAGTTACAAAAATTAAAGGGACACATCTATGCCCCTTAGTTAAATTGCACAGCTTTGCTTCAAGAAGTTTTTGAGACATTATTGTTAGCTTATATGTGCTTTTCTTATACAAGGATTTCTCCTATTGTGCCTACTTTAATGTCTTGAAACTAGCTTTGACATATAGGACAAACTGAAGTGTGCTAATTTTTTTAATACTAACTAGGTTACAAAATCTATATTTAGTTCCAGCCTACCTGTACAATGCTTATGATATCCTATTACACTAGTAGGTCACAATAGACATGATACAATGTAATAATTTTATAGAAATCATTCTGACTCTACTTTTTTTTGAGCAGGGTTTGAAATAAGTCATATATACACTTCATTGATATTTTTTATCTCTTACATCACCATGGCATTCTACATATCCTTTCCCCTACTGTTCTCAAAGAACTATCTTATGTTACAAAGAGCATTTTTTGCAGAGGGAAGACAAGGCCAGTACAACTTCAATATGGTAGAAAAAGTAGAAAACATGTTCAGTGGGTAACACCTGTGGACCTCTCACCTCCACAAAGAGGTGGGCTGGGGGTATTTTTTCATATCTCTTTATTCCCATCTTTTTTGATCTTTATAACTTTATTACCTTTACTTTTTATTTGAGGGGTATCATTGTTCTTTACATTTACACTGCTGTAGTTACTGTGTATATTGTTTTCTTGGCTCTGCTTATTTAACTTTGCATCAGTTCATTAGATCTTTCCATACTTCCCTGTATTACTCATCATTTCTTAAAGAATAGTAATGTTCTATTATATTCACATACCACAATTTATTTAACCATTCCTAATGAAAAAGCATCTACTTTGTTTCCAATTCTTAGCTCTCACAAAGACTGCTGCTATAAATATTTTGAAAAATATGAAGCCTTTTTTTTCCTTATCAATGGCTTCCTTGGGATATAAGCCAAGGGATAGAATATCTGGATCAAAAGTTGTAGATATTTTAATCACTTTTCATAATTCAAAATTGCTTTCCAAAATGGTTATACCATTTTCCAGCTCCACAAAAAATGTATTTGTGTGCCTATCTTTCTAAAATCCCTCCAACAATTAGTGTTAGAATTTTTTTGTCATTTTTTGCCAATTTGAATGGTTTGAGGCGTAAGGCCCACTCTGTAGGCAATAAAACACACTTGTTTCCTATTTCTTCTAGGACCAAATACAGTGTCCCAAAAGCCTTAGTGCATTTTTTAAACTTTAACAGCTAACCTATTTATACAGTGTCTCAAAAGATATAAACACAGTTTTAAACTTTAATAGCTTAAAACTTTGCTAAGATTTTTAGATACTCTATATAAACTGTTTAGTTTGCCATTTAAAGTTCTTTTTCTACCTTTCCCAGTTTTACATATTTCTCCCCTCCACCTTCCATCTCTGTGGCCCTTTCACTGGTTGTGCTTCCTACCTGGAATGTTTTCCCTCATAATCTCTGACTGTTGGAGTTCCTATTATCCTTCAAGAACCCACTCAAGTACAGTTTTACCGTCATTTGGGTAGAGTTCCAAATTGCCCTCCAGAATGGTTGCTTCAATTCACAACTCCAACAATGTATTAGTGTCCAAATTTTGCCACATCTCTTCCAACATTTATCATTTTTCTTTATTGTCACACTGGTCAATCTTATAGGTATGATATGGTACTTCAGAGTTGCTTTAATTTGCATTTCCCTAATTAAGATTGATTTAGAATATTTTGTCATATGATTATTGATAGCTTTGATTTCTTCAACTAAAATTTACTTTTTCATACATGTAATTTGGTAAATTAAACATTGGGTTTAGAGAAGGGGAGAAGGAGGAATGTTTGGGTGAAGAGGGATAACTAACTGAGACAAATACAAATGGGAATCATATCCACACCCACAAAAAAAATCATATCCATATCCCACAGGACTTGGGAAATGAGTGAAGACAGTTGGGCCCAAATGTCACTTCAGACCTACCTAGCTAGGGATTACCTATTAACCTATAATGAAATGAATTTAAGGGTAAGAGATGTAGGGAGAGGTTACCCTAAACTAGGTATATAAGGACAAAACTCAGGGACTGGGAGCTGGATCGGTATCTACACTATACTAGCCCAGGCTGCCTGGTTTAGCCTGATTGGCTGGAAAGGGAATGGATGTCTCACAACTGAATTCACTTCTGTTCCAGCAATGAACCAGGGTTTCCAAGAACACAGGTCCTTAGCAAAATTAATCCAAAGGGAGAATGAAGGCAGAGAGCTGATCTAGTCTGAGAGTCCATCTTTCAGAAATAATCAATTGCCACACCTGCACTTCCTGGCAGAACAGATGATTCCTTGATAGAGAAAAAAATCCCCTCTTCTGGGCTCTCCACTAGAGACAGTTAAACAGCATCACCCTGTTTCCTCCATATCAGAGTCCTCAGGAAAGACTTCCTTCCTTGCTACTATTCCATCATTGGAACCTTTAGGTCTTATCTGACAGCCTGGGTGCTATTTACACTAAATGTCTAAAATCTTAATTTATACATTTGCCTATTACATATCTTTTGGCCATTGGTCAATTGGGGAATGACTTGTATTCTTAGAAATTTGACTTAGTTCTCCAAATATTTGAAAAATGAGACCTTTATCTGAGAAATTTGCTACAAATTTTTTTCCCAAATTTCTTGTTTCCCTTCTAATCCTGGTTACATTGGCTTTGTTTGTGCAAAACCCTTTTAATTTAATATACTCAAAATTATTCACTTAACATCTCATAATGTCTTCTCTCTCTTGTTTGGTCATAAATTCTTCCCTTCTCCAAAGATCTGCCAGGTAAACTATTCTATGTTCCCCTAATTTACTTATGGCATCACCCTTTATGATTAAGTCATATACCCATTTTGATCGTATCTTGGTATAAGGTGTGAGATATTGCCTAACCTAGTTTCTGCCATACTGTTTTTCCAGTTTTCCCAGCAGTTTTTGTCAAATAGTGAGTTCTTACCCAAAAATCTGGGATCTATGAGTTTATCAAACAATAGATTACAAAGGTCATTTACCCCTATACATTATTTATCTAATCTCTTCCACTGATCAACCATTCTATTCATTAGCCAAAACTAAATTATTTTGATGATTACTGCCTTCCTTCACACTTTTTTTTTCCATTAATTCTCTTGATATTCTTGATCTTTTGTTCTTCCAGATAAATTCTGTTATTATTTTTTCTAGTTCTATAAAATAATTTCTTGGTAGTGTGATTGGTACACACTGAATAAGTAAATTGGGTCATCTTTATTATATTACCTCAGTCTACCCATGAGTAATATTTTTCCAATTGTTTAGTCATCCGTGCTTCACCTCTGATCTTACTGGGAAAAGTTCTACCTTATCTCCATTATAGTTGACATTTGCTGATGTATTTAGATAGATACTACTTATTATTTTAAGGAAAGTCTCATTTATTCCTATGTTATCCAGAGTTTTTAATACAAAAAGGTGTTGCATTTTGTCAAAGGCTTTTTCTGTATCTTTTGAGATAACGATGTGATTTCTGTTAATTTGTTTATATGGTCAAATATGCTAATAGTTTTCCTAATATTAAACCAATCCTGCATTCATGGTATAAATCCCACCTGATTATAGTGAATGATCCTGGTAAAATATTGCTATAGTCTCCTTGATAGTATTTTACTTAAAGTTTTTACACCTATGCTCATTCAAGAAACTGGCCTATAATTTTCTTTCTCTGTTTTTGCTCTTCCTGGTTTAGGCACCAGCTCCATATTTATGTCATAAAAGGAATTTGGTAGGACTCCTTCTTTGCCAGTTTTCCCAAATAGTTAACATAGTATTAGGATTTTTTGTTCTTTAAATGTTTGATAGAATTCATTAGTGAATCCATATGGCCCTGGGGATTTTTTCTTGGGAGTTCACTGATGGCTTGTTCAATTTCTTTTTCTGAGATAGGATTATTCAAGTATTCTATTTCCTCTTTTGTTAATCTGGGCAATTTGTATTTTTGTAAATATTCATCTAGTTCACTTAGACTGTCAGATTTATTGGCATATAAGATGGAGGAGAATACACAGTTAGTAATCATACATATATTTTTAGTACTGATGTTATGTTACTTCATTGTTCCTGGTACCTTTTATCAAGATGTAATTTCCTTTCTTGTCTTTTTTTTAATTAGATCTATTTTTCCTTTACCTGTGTCTCAAATCATGATTCCTTCTCTGTTTTTCTTACTTCAAATGAAACAAAATTAATTCTGCTCCAGCACCTTACCTTTACTCTGTGTGTCTCCCTGCCTCAAATGTGTTTCTTATAATATATGGTAGGATTCTGGTTTTTAATCCACTCTGCTATCGACTTCCATTTATGGGTGAATTTATCCCATTCACATTCACAGTTAAAATTACTGTATATTCCCCTCCATCTTGACTTTTTTTTAAGCAATGCTTTTGTTCTTTGGATTTTTGTACCTCTTTTTTTCATTTGATCAATTCTGCTTTTCAAGAAACTCTTCTCTTCATGAATCTTTGTACCTCTTTTTCCATTTGGTAAATTCTGCTTTTCAAGACATTAATTTCTTTTTTGCATTGCTTTCATTTCTCTTCCCTCTTTTTCTTCTGCCTCTTATTTGATTTTTGAAATTCTTTTCGATCTTTTCCAGAACCTGAGACAAATTCACATTTTTCTTTGAAGTTTTGCATGCAGCTGCTTTGATCTCACTGTCTCCTTCTGAGTTTGTGTTTTGCTTTTCTGTCTCCACAATAATTTTCTATAGTTAGGTTTCTGATTTTTTTTAATGTTTGCTCATTTTCCCAGTCTTTTTCATGACTTTTACTTTTATCTTAAAGGTATGCTCTATTTCAGGATAGAGGGGACACTCTCTTAAACTTCAGTTTCTCTTTGCTGCTAACCTCAACTCTAGTTCTGAATTTCTGCAAGTTTTTATTCTTCTATCTAATGTGGTATAATGGCCTGTGGGCTGGGAGCTCTGAAAGCCACCTTCCACTGCTGATTCAGTTTTCCCCAAGGCCTGTTGATGACTTGCAGTACTCAGTTAGCTACCTTGTGCTGAGGCTCAGTGTCTTACCTTGGGCTTGGGCAGGGGCTCTGGGCCTCACTCTGGACTTGTATTGGCCAGGCAAGAGGGCTTGGGATCTAACTGCAGATTTATGGAGGGGCTCTGCCCTCCTCTTGGGCTTTTACTGGCCAGGTTCACTATAGACTGCCTTGTGCTAGAGCTTAGAATTTCAAGGGGTGGGCATGGGTTCCTCTGCTATTGACTTAGGCAGGATCTCAGGGTCTCAAAATTAGGTTGGGCCCAGGTTCAGAAACCTGGAGCAGTAGCGGGGGAAGCGTTGCTGTTGGCTTAAGTCAGTACTCCTTGGTGCAGCCTTGCTGTGGGCTGTGCTTCCCTCTCACCCCAGTGAAACAGGCCTTTTCTACCTACTTTCCAAGTTGTTTTCTGAAAGAAAATTGCTTCACTCCATCCTCTTTGTCATTCTATCACTCCAGTATTTGTTTTAAAGAGTTATTTTAAGGTTAGTTGGAGAAGATTCTCAGAGAGTTCTGAGCTCTCCGTGCCTCTACTCTGCTATCCTCTACTTCCTTTAATCCAGATTTTGTGTATCTTACATACATGTGGTCTATCTAGTCCATTAGGACACAAGGTCTTCAAGGGCAGGGACTAGTTCACTTTTGTCATTGTTTCCTCAGTGCTTAATACGTCTGGCACATAGTAGGTAGTTAATAAATTCTTAATTGATTGATAATAATTCATATTAACTGAACACATTATGACTACAAAGTATTTTACATACATGATTTCATTTGATTTTAAGGAATGATTGAAACTCCATTCACAAGTGTTAGAGCTTTAAAGTTAATCATGTCATGTCATAAAGATAGCAGTATATCATATCACCACTTAAATTCATCTACTAACCAGATATTTTTAAGGATATATTTTAATTAGAGTAAACTACAAAAATGTGGATATTACTAAATAGAAATATCAGTTCTGAACTCCTATTTTACTTCAAAAGCTAGTTATTTTAACTTGGGAGGCTGACTCTAGTTTCAGTTTAAGGCAATTAAGCTATGTTTTTCTCAAAAGAAAAAAATCAATTTGTATCTGATTTATTTTTGGTTTTCCAATCTTCATACCACAATAGCCTATAGAGATGTTTCTAACTTAAAATCAAGGCCCAGAAGTCAGGGCAGGTCAAAATGAAAATAAAAACGTGTGGCTCACCAAAAAAAAAAAAAAAAAGGGGGGGGGGCGGCGGGGAACAGCTTACCAAAATGATTTAGCGGGACCCAGGAAGAGCTTTCTGCACGAGCAGAGAGAATCTTCTCAATAGTAAGGGGAAGCCGTTTCCAATTAGTGAACTCCAGGCTGAAGTTGAGGATGTCATCATTGACTGAGTGAATCCTACATAGCAAGAAATTCGGAACAAAATAGAGTAAGGGATATATTCTGGAAATATTCTATATATTAAGCCAACAATAATAAAATGTCTCAGTAGCTCTTTTATATCCAAAAGTATTAACACAGTAACAACTGCATTCAATTACATATGCACCCTACTCTTTTGATACTCTGTGAGCAGCTAGGTGACACAATATTTATAGTGCTAGGTTTAAATTCAAATCCATCTACCTTTGTGACCCTTGGTAATCTCTGTCTGCTATAGTTTCCCCAAGTCTTAAATGAGGACAATAATAGCATCTACCTCCCAAAGTTCAGAGAGTCAAATGAGATATTTATAAAGCATTTAGTACAATGCACACAGTAGGTACTTAATAAATGTGTCTTCCCTTCCCCTTTCTTCTAATATTATTTCTATGAGAGATAGTATGATTATCTTTATTTTTTTTTGTAATCCCTTAACTTCTGTGTATTGGTTCATAGGTGGAAGAGTGGTAAGGGTGGGTAATGGGGGTCAAGTGACTTGCCCAGGGTCACACAGCTGGGAAGTATCGGAGGCCGGATTTGAACCTAGGACCTCCCATCTCTAGGCCTGACTCTCAATCCACTGAGCTACCCAGCTGCCCCAGTATGAGTATCTTTAGAACAATCCAACAAGAGAAATATTAGCAGAAAACTGGGATATAACAAGGTTTACTAATTTATCTAAGGCCATGGCAAAGAATAACAAGTGCAACAGATAGAAACAATGCCTTAAAACCTCCTCTAAGGACTGAGTTGATGTTTTATAAGAAGACCAGAAAGAAAATCTAAGGACACGGCCTTCCATAAAGCCTGTCATTTTTCAACTATAGGAATTTTCCTCTTAATAACAGAAAAGAGAAAGCAGAGGCAGCTTTACCTTGCTGTTTTTTAAAACCCTTACCTTTCTGTCTTATGATCAATTCTAAGGCATAGTAAGGGTTAGGCAAGGGGGATAAGTAATTTGCACAAGGTCACACAATTAGGAAATATCTGAGGCCAAATTTGAACTCAGGTCCTCCTGACTCCAGATCTGGCACTCTTATCCACTATGCTACCTCACTGCCTTTTACTATTGAAAAGATTCTATCTGTCCATGCAGAAGTATCCTTCTGAAAGATAATCATGTGACAAATATTTCTTTGAAAGGAATTTCCAACTTTCAAATTCCCTGACACTACTCAAGAGTAATCTTCAACTCCTTACTCTACTACACACCCAACAAATCTAGTAAGATGCCAGATTTTACCTCCCCAAATCTCTCATATTCATCCCTTATTCTACAGTCACAGAGCTGCCACCCTAGTTCAAATTCTCACCACCTCTCATCTGAACTATTGCAATAGCTTCTTCATTGAGTCCCTGCCTCTCAAACTGTTGCATTCTTTAATTTATCCATCTTCTGAATGGACATTCATTCCCCTTCCATCCCCCATGAAGGAGTGAACCTGGAATCCTTGACTGACTCTGGATTTAGGGCACCTTCCCTGACCTGTGATATGTACAAAGCACAGGACATGGTCATACACTTTTTGATAAACTCCTGTGGCTCCCTATTATCTCCTCTTTGGGGCATTTAAAGCCACTTACAATCTGGCTCCAATCTAACTTTCAAGAATTATTCTGTACTCCTCCCCTTTATACACGCTGATACAGATAAACTGGCCCTCTTGATCTTCCTCACCTGCATCATGGCATTTCCTATCTCCCTATCTGTCATTCAAGCACAACTCAAGCACCACTTCCTACCTGAGGCCCATCTTGATTCTCTTTGCTGTCAGTGCCTCTTCTACCAAAAACTGCCTTGTTTTTACTTTGTAAATAGTTTACATTTACTTGTGCATCTACATGTATACATAGTTTCCTCCAATAAAATATAGGCTCCTTTATTGCAGGGACTGTTTCACTATTGTCTTTGTGACCAAACACCTGGCCCATAATAAGTGCTAAATGGTTAACTGTGGAGTCAGTCCACTTTCTGAGAAATAAGTGGAAGAAAGGGAGAATATCTTCCCAAAACTGCACTTTCCAATCAATAATTCCACCACGTAATAGAATAAACCATCCCAGGCCTAAAAACTACTTTATTATATGGCACCCCAACAACCCCAATCATTCTGGTCAGGAGGGCACTGAGGAGAAGAGTTAGTTCCAGCTTATTTCAGGGCTTTTAATACATTTTTCCAGTGTGCTCGCATGTGCACAAACTCATGCAGATGCGCGCGCACGCACACACACACACACACGCACACAGAGGTTGAGTCCTACATATATATATATAGATATGCCAAGATAAGAAAGTAGATGGGCTGATGGAAAATTGCTGAGTAGAAAGTAATGGTTGATTATATATAGGAAGATTATTTGTATATATTCAATTCACTCTCATCAAAGCAGTGCTGAGTATGAAAAAGGCTCCAGCTAAGATCTTCAGTTCCTTAAGTTGCATTAGCAATTCAAATTGCAATACCCAAGGGTCAAGAAGAGTATAACAGCAGAGCAGATGGTAAAATTTGGTATTCCTCCATCTTATTCCATATCCAAATCCAAAAGGTGCCATGTTGGAAGGGTGAGAGGATGGTGGGTAGGAGAGCCTTAGAGTCATAGTCAACTAAGGGTTATGGGTTCCCTCCATCAGGAGTGGGAATGGAAGATGAATGTCTAGTCAGAAGAAGAAAAATGAAGAAAAGGAGCTGGTAGAAAAGTTAAACTGAAAAGGTCCCACAGGGGGACCTGCTGCTGCTGCTGAACCCTCCAAGTCCCATGGAATCATTACTGTTATTATCACACTTATGGATAGAAACTGGCTGTCCAATATGGTTTCCAGCCATATCCTAAACACAATAAACCTTTCCCACTTCTGACACAATTAAATTCGTTTTTGTTACCAAAATATTTGAAGCAATATATGAATGGCCCTCATCACTTAGAGGTAAAATAAGATTTTGCTTGAATTATCTGGCTAATTCAACCTTTACTTTGCTTTGGAAACATAGTGAAAAATTAACGTAAATAAGAGATAAAATTATAGTCAAGTTTTAAAATATGCTAAAACTTGTCCTTTCAAGGGTAAATTATTTCTATAAGTTAAAGATGCTGCCTGTGAAATAGTTAAGTAGAGGATTATTAAATTTATTTCTCATAATTTTCCAAGACATAGATCTACAGAGAAAAGAACTGAAGGCAAAATCTAAGTAAGAATATATTGCTTTGGGGGCAACTGGATGGTCCAGAGGATTGAGAGTCAGGTCCAGAGAAAGGAGGTCCTGGGTTCGAATCTGACCTCAGACACTTTCTAGCTATGTAACCAGGCAAGTCACTTAACCCCCATTGCTTAGCCCTTACCACTCTTCTGCCTTAGAACCCATACACATTATTGATTCCAAGATAGAAGGGAAGGGTTAAAAAAAGTGGCGGGGGGGAGAATGTATTGTTTCATATAACTTGGAAAATATTTCAATTTTCTGTAGCTTTCTGCTATCTCAGTTAAATCATATGTGATCAGAAAATGCAAAGACAAAATATAGTAAAGGCCAACAAAATTTCTTGGCTGTATCAAAGGTTATTTAGTAATGGTGCTTTATTTCTTTTGTAATAGTTTCATTTTTCTGCTTTAATGTAGTTCAAGTGTAACTGTGACTGAACACAGAAACATTTTTATGCAGTGATCTGAACAACACACAAAAGGGGTAAATCTGTTTACACAGCTTTAGTTAATAGAATGATATATTTACTATTGTTGATAATGCCACTAAAGATTTTATTACTACTATGCCACACTGACCATTACATTGTACAAAACAGCTGTATACTCATAAACCAATGACAGTTAATCAACAAAATGTACATATGACATTTACTTTCTATTATTCTTCTATCACATTCCAGGGGGGAAAGTTGTATTGTGTCGAATTGCAAAAATATATCAAGTTTGAAAAAATGTATCAAGTTTCCAGATTACATTTTGGCAGGTAATTATTTTTGCAGGTATGTGTTTAAAGAACTATGTCCAACAAATGGTGGGCAAAAAATAAAAACACTAGTAATTTACATGACATTTTCAAAATCCACTTGAAACATTGGGATTTTTATAGAATGGTCTTATTTTAGTTATACTCTGCCCTCGACATGTAAATCTGATGAAATATAGCAAATTATAACTATTTATTATATCAGGCTTACTCATAATAAAATGGTATACAATATCAATAAACTAAATTTTCATTGAGTTAAGCATTTTCAGTGCTAAAGTAAAAATTGCAAATAATACGAAAATCTGTAATCTTCAAGCTGGCAGCATAGAGAACATGGGAACTGGAATCAGAAATACTTTAATTCAAATCCACCCTCAGATACTCATTAATTGTGTGACCTTAGGCAAGTAACTTAAACTCTTAACCTATTTCCTCATCTGTAAAATGGTCATGAAAATAATAGCACAAAACTCCCAGGGCTGTTGTGCAGATAAAATGAGGGAAAACATTAAAAGCAGTAGATAAATGTTAGTTATCATCATCACCATTATTATAGTGCAAAAAATGAATAGTCAAGAAATTTCTTCAAAGGAACACATACAGTATGTATCAAGTGCCTTATAATGTACAAAACACATTTTTAAACTTGAAAGAAAAGCAATTATGGTTTCACTGAGATTTTGAAATTTCCATATCAATCTATTTATAAACAACAATGCTACCTCCTTGCTAATACAGTCTGTACTTTTCAGTCTTTCTAGGTAAGATACAGTAGAAAGTTCTCAATTTATGAACACTGTCATTCAGGAGTTCATTTTTAAATTAACTTTTGCAACTCAATATCACAAAATGTAGAGATTCCTTCCAATAATAAAGACTGAAATCTATCCATGCCTACCCATCCTGTGTGATTCTGGTTACTCCCATGAGTTTACCAAAGGGAATCCACACAAACCAGTAGGGGTCTTTCTCAATTTCTCTTGATATCAATGGGGCACACAGCCTAAAATATATCCCTTGCTCACTCCATCTGAAAAGAACATTACCTTCTTTTTCACTCAATTCATTTGATGATAACTTTTTTCTACTTCTCCTTTGTGATCCCCTATTTATAATGTGTTGCAGATCATTCACATTTATTATGTTTTTCAATTGTTCTCTAAAAATCTGCAGATTTTTAATTCTTCAGAGACTGTAGTGTTCCATATCTTACAGACATAAACAGTGTGATAAGAATACAGGTGATAATCAGTTAGTCAATAAATATTTATTAAACCAGGCATTGTGCTAAGAGCTAAAGATATAAAAAGATAAATTCCAGCCCTCAAGGAGCTCACAATCTAATGGGAGAGGAAAAAAACATTTAGGTACAAATAAGCTATATACAGGGTAAACAGGAAATAATTCACAGAAGAAAGGCACTAGAATTAAGAGGGAATAGAAAAGAGTTCTCATAGAAAATGAGATTTTATTTTGGACTTAAAGGAAAACAGGAAAGCCAGGAGACAGAGATGAGGAGGGAGAACATTCCAGACATATGAGGTAGCCAAAGAAAATTCCCTGACCCAGGAGATGGAGTGTCTTGTTTGGGAAACAGCAAGGAGGTTAATATCACTGAATTAAAGAATATGTGATAAGGAGTAAAGTCTTAAGATGCTGGACAAGTAGAAGAGGGCTAGGCTATGAGGGGTTCAGAATGCCAAGCGAGAATTTTGTGGCAGCCATAGGTGACCTGTACTTTAGGAAATCACTTAAGTGGCTGAATGGAAGATGGACTAGAGTAGGGAGGGATTTGACAAAGGCACACCCACCAGCAGGTTATTTTAATAATGCACTAGAATGGTGACAGTGTCAGAAGAATGAAAGAGGCATATTCAACAGATGTTACAAAGATGAAATCATCAGACCTTGACAGATGGAATACAGGGTGAAAATAGTGAGAAGTCCAAGATGGCACATCTGTAGTAAGATTGGAGGACTGGGATGATGGTGGTACCCTTGACAATAGGGAAGTTAGGAGTATGGGGAGATACTGAATTGTTTTAGACACTTTGAGTTTAAGATGACTACTGAAAAGGTGTTTTGAGATATCCAAAAAGCGGCTGGAGATGCAAAACTAGAGGTTAACAGAAAGGTTAGGACTGCATAGGCAGATTTCAGAATCAGCAGCATAGAGATGATAATTAAATCCGTGGGAGCTGATGAGACCACCAAGAGAATATAGAAGGAGAAAAGGAGGGCAAAATGTGGAGAAGAATCCAACAAAAAAGACTTTGTAGGAATAATCAAAAAGGTAGGAGGAGAACTGGGAGCAGTGATATCCCAAAAACCTACAGAAAAGAGACTATCAAGTTGAAGAGAGTGATCAAGTATCAATGGCTGCAGAGATTAAGGAGAATGAGGGTTGAGAAAAGGAAAATCTTCTCCCAGCCTCGAGTTTCTCTCCTCTCTAATTCAACCTCCATGCTACTGGATGAAATAAACTCTAGCAACTCTTTATTGCCTCTAAGATCAAATACGAACAGTTCTTTGACGTTTATAGCCTTTTACAAAGTGGCCCCAACCTACATTTCCAACCTTATTATACTTATTACCCTTCTCTTCTCCTCACTTTCAGATCCAACCAAACTGGTCTTTTTTCTGTTCTTCACATATAATAATAGTCTACCTCCTAGGTGGACTGTTTCTACTTGGAGCATTTATACTAGATATTCTTCATATCTGGAATATACTCCCACCTCAACTTCACTTCTTAGAATTCTTATTTCCTTCAAAACCCTACTCAACCAATACCTACACAAAACTTTTCCTAAATCCCCCAGCTGTTCCTGCTCCCTTTAACACAAATTTCCTCTTACTTTTTTCATACATGTTTATTTGTGTATATGTTATCTCCCTCCAACAAAATGTAAGCTCCTTGAGGATAGCCTTTTTTTTTTATTTCTATCCCTACTTTTTAGCAGCACCTGGAACATAACAGGTGCATAATAAATGCTTATTGGTTAATTGGTTGGATGGTTGCCTCTCCCCCAAAACTACCTTTCCTCCATCCTTGTTCTAGCATCTCCAAAAGCAGATACTAGACCCATTTGTACACCTCCTCCAAATGACTAATCCCTGTCTAGATCAAGGAACATTTTCTGGAGACCATTACCCTCACGAGATATTATGAATGCTATTCCTGAACTGGACAAACAAAAAACAAGTGGGTGTGTTGCTAAAAGTAGGCACATAGACAAGAGGCAGTTCACAGTGAGAAAAGAATCATAATCACAAAAGGTCATTTAGGTTAAGTCCAAAAAGTCTTAAATATCTTAGTAGTCCGAAAGCAATAGAGTACAACAGATGCTTATAATGATATTTTTCTGTGATCAACTACTTCAGAAAATGGTTTCTGTCCTCTATTAAATACAAATATGTGTTACTGTGAGGCAGGGATCTCCAAATGGTTAATTGTAGAACAAATTATATCCCTCTCTTGAAGTAATTTCCAGAGAAGTTCATGTCCTAAAGCTGCCACGACAGACCATTTACCCCAAAATTTCATGGGCATTTATTTCACTGAGGCTTTTGGTTATTCATCTGTCATTTTTTTCATTGTATTTCCCTAACATTAATTGATCCTGTGGTTTTGAGGAAATAAAATTCAGTTCCTCCACACAAAAGGTTGGGAGGTCCCTGCTGTAGGATTCCTTACCAATAACTGCAGAGTAGGTTGACTGGGTCAAATCCTGCTAACAGGAGAGATGGTAGCCATTCCTTGTATTTTGCTTGTGCTTTAACTGCATGCTTTATAAACTCAGACAAATGGTTCCATGTTCCCAACGGGCAGCCTTTTTTCAAGAAGTACCGAAATACTGAAAACTTCTCATATTTCAGACAGTATGCCAAATGCATTTCGTTTAGCTGGACGCCGTATTTCAGAAAAATATCCACCATTCTGAAGTGTCCAGAACTCCATTAAAAGAAAAGAAGATAGTTTAATTAGAATATTGATGACACTTAGAAAAATTTATTTTTAAAAATGTTATTACTATTGATAAAAACAAATTAAATCTTTTAACTACATTGCAATAAAGATCATGTTCCTCCATTTAATATAAAAAAGTTGCTTTTTAAAAATCTTCTCATTAATTTTTAAATAATATATTCAATTCCTAAACTCTAATGGTCAATTGGCCTATACTAGGAAATTTTAAAAGCTTTAGTTCCCCTTTCCACCATCCTGGGCAACTTCTCCTTATTTTTGAAGTTTTCAAAATGGGAAACAAGCAGAAAACTCTTTCAGACCAGGAAACAAAGGGAAATTTATAGTCTGAATTTTAAATTAATTTTAATATTCAAATGCTTTAAAAGAAAACAGTGCTGGCTGGCAAAATTAAATTCTTAAACATAAAATCTTGGAGTGGGTAAAGCAAATATAAAATCCTGAACTTCTTTCACATAAAACATTATAACTCTAAGAATTATTTATGCAGTTTTTAAATCAGTGTTTTAAGCAGTTATGTTCCCCCATCATTATATTCAAAAAGCCACCTAATTCATATAAATTTTTTATACCTAATTCACTAAAATTCCAATTTGTGCTCTTCCTCATTTAAAAGACTAAATAGCACTGTCCAAACCATTAGCTACTGATTATTCTCAGAGAAATTATTAAAGGGAAACATTTTAAAATTCAGTGGGTTTAGTATGAATAAATGATAATATGGCTTTGCTTAATTACATATAGTTTTCCATTTAAAGAATTCTGCAATAGGATGTGGTTCTTAAATAGTTATTATCATATGCCTATGCTAACTGTCCTATCTAGATCAACCATTCTGAATACAATTAACTAGGTTCTTATCTTACTCAATGTTGTGAACATGTGCCAATAGGTATATAGAATTGAACTGTATGATAAATTCATGTCATTTATTCACTGGAAAGCTTATGTATAAATAAGTTACAGGAGACCTGGCAGGACACATTTTGGCTATTGAGCAGATGCACATATGCCAAAGTGCAATTCACAAAAAAGATCAGTTCTTGCCTCAAGTCATTAACAATTATCTATATACTCTGACCACAGAAACAAGTTATATAACAAGCATAGTCAGAGGGATATCTTGACAGGAAGAGGGTTAGGTTGCAGGAGGGGATAGATAAGAGTAGCTTTACTGTTTGGTCCTCTTAAAACATTCTTCTACCTGAAGTGAAATAAATTTAATCTAAATGATCATCTAGTGTCATTTTCACTTTAGCAAAATAAAATCAGCAACCTGTGTTAAAGTCCAGAACAGTCCCTACCTAGGACTAAGATTCTGCTGGCAAAGCTAAAAGGCTAAAATCCTCTCTAAAGCTGTGATAAGAATATACATGCATGTTCAACTCCCTATAATATCAGAAATATAGCAATGACTATATGAACTACTATGAATATCTTTTAAGTGTTATAAAAGCTGATTAATTCATGAAATAGTCATACTGGCAAAAACAGTCAAAAGAGAAATACAAGGCAAATTGTTTTCTAACTGGACCTATGATTTAATCAGTATGGGGAATGTCTGCTCAGAAATGTCCTCTACCAATGAAGACTGGTACCTTCTTTTCAACTAATGGTCTCAATTGATTTGGCTGGGATACTAATCAATTAAGGGGAGTGGCCAGGGTTACAAAGCCAATATTAGAATTATAAATATAGAATTAACTTTTCTAATTAACCCTAAGTGAAATACTTTGATAATAATGGGCAAACTGGGACAGCTAGGAAGCTCAGTGGATAGAGTCAGGTCTAGAGATGGGAGATCCAAGATTCAAATCTGGCCTCAGACACTTCCTAATTGTGTGATTCTGGTTGAGTCATTTAGCCCCACTTACCTGGCCTTACCATTTCCTATCTTGGAACCAATACTTAGTATCAATTCTAAGACAGATAGTAAGAGTTTTTAAAAAAATAATAATAATAACAACAATGGACAAACCACGTAAACTCAGAATTTGTTTATTCTTCTGTGGAAAGAGTATAATAATTTCTGTACTATTTCATGGTTATATCACCTTGTACTCAGTCACTTTTTTCTCCACCAAAAATAAAATTTAAAAACCCAAGCATTAAATAGGCAGATAGTAAGGAAAGTAAGCCAATACCAGAAACAATAAGAGTTTAGCCATCAGATGCAGACTCCTGATATGATTTAGATTCTGTTGTTTTTGTATAACATGAATTATTACCCATACATACCCCATCATAAAGTAGAGAATAATTATCATCTAAATTGTAATTTTATTATTTTTTCAACCAATATAAGATATAGATAGAAATGGATAATTATTAAAAATCTCAACAAAACATCCAAATGATGTGAAGCTGAGACAGAGCACAAAAATGAAGTATGAATATAAAGAGAATGAAATGAACTCACTAAAAAAGAGCAAAATAATATAAGCTGTTCAGAGAATAGGTAGGATTAGATCCTAAGTAAAGTTAAAGTGTAACTAAAAAGATAAAGAGTTTTAGGTTTTGATTTGGCTTTTTAAAAGAACAATGAATAGGTCTTGCTCGCAGAATAATCTATTGCCATGTATGCCTATATTTTCCATTTCATAGAGAGGCCAAGATACAATTCCTATAGAGAAAAAGAATTGAGATTGGGGGGAAAACACATAAATTCTATTTAACAAAAAAAAATGAGAATTTTTTTTGAAAAAGGGCAAATAGGTCATTTTAGATGAATTTAGATGAATCACAAAACAGAACTAAAAAGATCTTAGAATCAGCTAATCAGCTAGCTGGTTCTGTGGATAGAGAGCTGGGCTTGGAGTATCTGCCCTCGGATGCTTATTAGTAATACCACATACCTTCCAGGGTTGTTGTGAAAATCAAATGAGATAAGAATTGTAAAGTTGTTAGTACAGTGCTTGGCACATAGTAGGTTTTATATAGATTATTATTCCCTTCTGTAGTTAAAACCCTCACTTTTATAGATGAGAAAACTCAAGTCCAGCCAGGTGAAGAGGAATATCTTATCTGTGGCAAAGATAACATAGGAACCCAGGTCCTCTGATAGCATGTGGCATGAATCCATACAGTGAGGTCTTTCCTCTCCATTATCTTTAGCATTTTATTGTAAAAATTATTGTTTTGATTTTGTTCTTGAATTCCCAAGGCCTAACACAGTGCTTTGCACATAATTAGCACTTAATAAAAGCTTTCTGAAATGAACTGAATGAAGGGTTCTAACCAGCCATATACTAAAATGTTGCTGAAATGCATAATATTATCATTCAATAAAATACATTAAAAATTACTTGAATAACATTCAGCTACTCCTCACATATGACATTTGATCTCTCACTACCAAATCTCTTAGAAGTGCTTCTCAATTACTTATGTGTATATTAAAAAATAAGAAAAGGACGTTAGCTAGGTGGTTCAGTGGATTGAGAACCAGGTCTAGAGATAGGAAGTGCTGGGTTCAAATTTGGCCTCAGGCACTTCCTAGCTGTGTGATCCTGTATAAGTCATTTAATCCCCATTGTATAGTCCTTACCACTCTTCTGCCTTAGAACCAATACCTGATATTAATTCTTAGATAGGAGGTAAGGGTTTAAAAAAAACAAAGAAAAATAGAAAAAAAAATTTAATTTCAAAATAATTTTAAAGAATTAAGTTTTAGAAAGTAAAAAAGAGAATTTTTAAATAAAAAAATTTTTAAAGTAGAACAACATTCAAATAAATATGGAAAAGTTTTAATTTCCTTCTTTACCAACTCCAGCTGCAGAATTCATTTTTTTTTAATTCTATCAATTGAGTTTGCTCATCTGTTCACTTAAGAAATTGCCATTATGTCATTATATCTGTTAATGTTTGACTGGAATAACATTAATCACTTTGGCTACCGACTTGTACATTAGTGGGGAAGATACTATTTCTCTTTATGTTTCAAAGTATTAAAAAAAAAAAAGCTTAATGTCACTGCTTCAGATGCTCCTAATTTCATTGGGATACTAAGGTAAGATCTTTCAGAATATTAATCCTAGGCAAATTAAACTATTTATATGGCTAAGTTTAATAAGGGGAGAAAACTAGAGAATCAAATGAGATGATATTTGTAAAGTGCTTATGTAGTAACTGGTACATAGTAGGAACCAGGTAAATACTAGCTATTATTATTATTAAAAATAGAGATTCTAACTCAAGGAGGCAAACCTTACCTCATACATATCACTGAAATTCATACCTGGAATTGTCAAAAATTTAATTCAACAAGTATTTGTTAAACACTGGGAACACAAAGATAAAAACAAAATAATCTCTGTCCTGTAGGACCTTATATTTTATTGGGAAGATACAACAAACAAGAATGAGGGAAGAACTAAACAGATGAATCATGAAAGGTCTCTCAGAGGAAGTGGCAATTAGGCTCAACCTTGCAGTGAGAGAGAGCCTGCAAAAAGCAAAAAAGAGAGAGAGAGAGAGAGAGAGAGAGAGAGAGAGAGAGAGAGAGAGAGAAGGAAAAGCATTCTAGCAGTTAAAATTTCTGGAAAACACACATGTAGAAGATAGTATGTCATGTACAGAGAACACCAAGTAGGTCAATTTGCCTGGAACACTAGTTATTCAAAAGAAATAGGCCAGCTATAGTGAGGCATGGTAGAGAGTAAGGGGAAAGGTAATCATCGTATAGTAATAGTCATGTGAGAAAATCCAGGAATTCTAGGGGGTAAGTATAAGAGAGAAGTATGGATGAAGATTAGTGGAGGCAGAAATAAATAGTTTTAGAAATCAATTACAAGGCTAGCACAAAAGCATGATATAGTACTAGTGGAGGACTCTAAATCATCTAGTCATATTCTGGAGCTCTAACTGCCAAGAGCAGAATAGCCAATAATTTAGCTGCCTTAATGGCAACATCATCCTTCGAAAGATGTCAGAACCAAAAAAGAGAAAATATTCAGTATCCACAAAGAGAAACTAGTGGAAATTATGGGAACATTAAAGGGATGCTGACCATTCCATATTCAAATCTGTGAAAGAGAAAACACAAACCTGGGAATAGTCATATAATCTAGATTGGAGAGAACATATTTCAGAAAATTCACAGGAATGATAGGTAAGATCCAAGGATTCTATAGGAGAAGTCAGCCCAAAAAGGATGGAAAGCTCTCAGAAATGAAATTCTGAAGACATAAAGAACATCAATTCCAATGAAAGAGTCAAAAAGGGTAGTTGGCTAAAGACATGGGAGGGATGAAAAAAAAAAACTCACGAAATAACCTAGACTTTTAAAAACTACATACAGCTTCCTGGGAATTCCTGAGATCTTCTTTCAGAAGGTCTTTGAAGTCAAATCTATTTTTTATAATAATACTTTGATGTTATTTGCATTTTTTTGCTTTCATTCTCTCACAAGTATACTGGGGAGTTTTCCAGTGTCAATATAATATCTGAGAATTTAAAATTCGGCTGCAAGCATTAAGACTGTTAATATCTTATCTACAGAATTGAACATTTGCCTTAATAATGGATGAATCGACAGGCATGGTTGGGCATGCTGTGTTACTTATATTCATCAGGTATTAGCACTAATTGATCTTTTATATGAATGCTTGATAATAAACACAAGTAATGCTAAAATATTCAAAGTAGTCGAAAAAAATTTTTAAATTCCTGGTTAATCCTGAACAACTGTGCTCACATTTGCACTGATGATGCAAAGCCAATGGTGGGTAAAACTGCTGGTGCACAAATCAGAAGCAGTGGCACAAAACTATAAAGAGCAGTTAATGTGGGGGCAGCTAGGTAGTTCAGTGGATTGAGAGCCAACCCTAGAGAGATGGGAAGTCCTAGGTTCAAATCTAGCCTCAGAAACATTCTAGCTATGTGACTCTGGGCAAATCACTTAACCCTCATTGCCTAGCCTTTACCACTCTTCTGCCTTGGAGCCAATACACAGTATAGTTTCTAAGACAGAAGGGTTTTAAAAAAAAGATGTGGTTAATGTATTCCTCACTGAATGTTCTTAAGAGTTTTTTAAAAAGCCATTTTTAAGTGAAACATTGTTAAGGTCAAGTGTTTAATGAAATAATAAAGATTATTAATTTATTAAATCTTAAACCTGAATAAATGTCTTTTTAATATTCTGTATAGCTAAAGAGAAAATTTACCTAAAGCACTTCTGCTACCTCCTAAGTTCTGAGTGTGTTCAGGGGAAGCACCTCACTAATTAGGTTGTGAATTAAAACTAGCCACTCTTTACACGAACACTATATTAACTTAAAAAAATGATTGACAAACTTGTTATTCAGACATATTTTTCAGGTATTTTCTTGAAAATGAACACAATGAGTTAAAGGAGAACAAAAGATAGTGTTAACAATAATAAAATTTGAGCACTTAAGATAAAACTAGAATTTTGAAAAACATATTTCTCCACCATGAGCTTAATAGCTTCCCAATAATTAAAGACTTTTTTTGTTAAGATAGGTGAAGATATTAGTGAATCTGATTTATTGATATTATAAAATAAAATGTGTCAATATTTGGAAAATCTACATAGCTCTGTAAATCACTATCTTCCAAATGATGATGTATGATGCTACAAAGTCATGCATGGCAAAACAGAACAATGGATTTTAATGTAACAGAGAATGAAAAGCTCAATACATTGCAACTAACCTTTAAGAAACTAGTATTAGTCAAGTTTTAGTGTCATATCAAAGAAGAATATCCACAACTATCTGAAAAGGTGACTAAAATACCCTTCCCTTTTCCAACTATGACTGAGTTAGGTTTTTTTCAATACTTTATTCAAAAAACATATCACAATAGATTGAATGCAGAAGTGGATATAAGAATCCAGTTGTCTTCCACTAAGCTGGATATTAAAGAGATTGGAAAAAAATGTAAAAAAACTGCTATTCTTCTAATTCTTTTGTTTTGTAAAGAAGTTATTCTTCATGAAAAGTTATTTATATTAACATCCTCTTAAAAAAGCAAGTCTGGCCATATATTACCCCCACCATTCAATAAACTCCAGTGGCTCCCTATTACCTCTAAGATCAATTATAAATCCTCTGTTTGATCTTTAAAACCCTTTATATCCTCCATTCCTATCTTTCCAGTCTTTTGATCTTTACAACTACTCACATACTCTGAGCAAGTGACCCTGACCTCCTTGCTCTCCCTCACACACAACACCCAATCACCCAACTTTGGACATTTTTCACTCCATATGTCTTCTGTATAGATGGGATTTTCTGTCTCCTCACCTCCTGGCTTCCTTCAAAATCTCAGCTAAAATCCTACTTTCTGTAAGAAGTCTTTCTAAGTCCTCCTTAGTGCTCTTCCTCAGAGACTACCCTTAATTTACCCTGAGTTTATTTTCTTTCTTACATATTGCCTCCCACATTATACTGTGAGCTACTTGACAGCAGGAATTGTTTTTTGTCTTTCTTTGTATCCCTAGCATTAGGATAGTCCATGTACACAGTAGGCACCTAATAAGTGCTAGTTGATTAACTGATATAATGGACTAATCAGTGTTATTTTTAAATAAATAAATATTTTAAATTCATCATTTAAAATTTCTAATACAGTAAATATTGATAGATATAACTCACACTGTCACTGCCTCTGAATTAGTTGGTAAAAATCCTATTTAAATTTCTGTAATATTTTAAAAAGCAAGGAAATCAGATGAAAAGCACCTAACACTTCTTTAACATAATAAAAATAGATTTTTTAAGTTTAATAGTAAAGCTATATTAAAAATATGGCCAAATCTAAAGCAGGAATTGAAAATGTTATCTTACTTGTATCATTTTTATAGCTGTAAAGAGAAATGCTTTAAAGAGCACTTTACAATTTAGTTATTAATAACAAAATTAAACGTCATCATGAGAGCCAGAAAATCATTTGGAATAGAACTTAGTATGGAAAAATAAGGGAAAAGGCATCAAATACACTTACTCCCTTTGGAAAACCATGCACATGGGAGAACTGCATCCAAAGACTAGTCCTGGTTGAGCATCTGGACTGTAGCCATTTTTAAGTAACATTTCTAGGCAATCTTCATGACCTTCAAACACTGCTGAGTATACAGGGCTCACTTTGTCTGGGCCAGTGTCACAAATTCTATCAGTAATTGGTATTAGCAAGTCCAAGATTCTGCAAATACATGAATTCATAAACATTTTAGCAAAAATTGGGGAAATGAGCTTTTTTCTAACACATTACCACTAGCATCATCCTTCATTACTCTATATACATATTAAACTCTGTTACCGAGTAGTCATGTAATATTGGATAAATCACTTGTCTTTGGTTCTTCTTACAGTTTCTTCAACTGTAAAATTGCCAGATAATCTTTTAGATTCCCTTTCTGCTCTAATGGTCTATAGTTCTACTTTATGATAAAATATATCCATTTACTCAAAAAGTATACCTAAGATCTATTTTACACAAAGGACTATAAGTATATCTCAAGTCAAATCTAATTAACCATAATTTACTTTTTTTTTTTTAAACCCTTGTACTTCGGTGTATTGTCTCATGGGTGGAAGATTGGTAAGGGTGGGCAATGGGGGTCAAGTGACTTGCCCAGGGTCACACAGCTGGGAAGTGGCTGAGGCCGGGTTTGAACCTAGGACCTCCTGTCTCTAGGCCTGACTCTCACTCCACTGAGCTACCCAACTGCCCCCATAATTTACTTTTGATGGCAGTATTTTTAGTTTTTCTTCATTAACATCTGTTCAAAAATTAAAAATAAATTTTGAGTCAAACCTCTGATCAAAATTCAAGGAAATAAAATATCACTACAATAGCTAATTGTTAACATGCTATTAAATTTAAAAATCTTTCCTCTTACAGGTATGAAGTAATATATTTTAATTAATATTTTTTAATGATTGATAATAAAGAACAGTTTTTATTTTCATCGGGGAAAAAAGAATTACTGATGAAATAAATTCTCAATTCAAAATTTCTGCCCACTTTTACTATACAAATTGTTCCATTCTGTGCAAGGGATAGATTCCCTTTAAGTTCTGGGGCAGTTTAGAAACAAGCCAGTGCCTGAGGTGGTTATTAGTAAAAATGAGTAAAGGTTGATTTACTAAGTAATTTAGAATCACTGGATATTAGGATTGGGGAAAAAAAGTTTAGAGATTACAAGGAAATGAGCTAGGGAAAAATTAAAGGATTGGATCAAGGAGACAGAGCTGGTATTAAAATGCAGTATCTTGTTTTTTTTGTCTAATGCTTTTCTACTACACCCTACCATTTATGGAAATTAAAAAATTACAACTAAACTGAGAGAAGTAAAAAACAGCTAAGATACAGTAAGTAAAATACCTCCCCAGAGAGGCAAAAAAACAAATGTGGCTTTCTCTTTATTTCTTCCATGTTGACAGGAAATATTTAGCAGAACCTAAAATTCACTAGGAGAATTTTTAAAAAAGGATGTGAAAGATAAGATCTCAGAGAAAAATTATTTCATAAGATCAGAATCCATCAGAAGAACTGATGACCAAAGCCAGGAGAGTTCTGATACTAGTTTAAGATTCAAAGTGAGTTAGAAAAACAACTGTGTTTAAGACACATTAGAATAAACCAACAAGTGAAAATTAAGAATAATGAGAAATATACAGGGAATGCGGTCAAATTAATAAAAATAAGAGCCACTCTCCACTTGAAAAAATGATCAAGGGATATAAACAAGCAGTTTTTGGAGGAAGAAATCCAAACTATCAATAGCTATAAGAAAAAAGGCTCTAAATCATTACATAAATGAAACTTAAAACAATTCTGAGATTCTATCTGACATACATCACATTGGCTAAATTGATAAAAACAGAAAATGGCAGACCTCGGGAGCTGGAAGAAAGCAGGTTCTTTAATGCACTGTTGGTAGAAGTGTGAACCAACCAATCTGGAAAGCAATTTGGAACTATATACAAAGGGTATTAAAATGTGCATATCCTTTGCCCCAGTAATACTGCAGCTAGATCTATACCCCAAAGAGATCAAAGAAAGAGATAAAGGACCCATATGTACAAAAATAGTTACATGAGTTCTTTTTGTGGTGACAAAGAATTGGAAACTAAGAACATATCTATCAATTAGGGAATGGCTAAACATATGAATGTGAGGGAATTACTATTGTGCTATAAGAAATGATGGAGATACTTTCAGAAAAACTTTAGAAGACTTTCATGGCTTGATGCAATGTAAAGTGAGCAGAACCAGGAGAATAACTTATACTATAACAACACTACTATAAAAGTAATAAGCTTTGAAAGACTTCCTAAATCTGATCGTGATCAAATATGCTATCCACTTCCAGATAGAAAGCTGATGGGACTCAGAATGAAGATTACAGTATATTTTGTTTTCTTATATTTTTGGATAATGTCTAGTGTAAAAATATATTTTGCAAGACAATACAAATTTGTAATGAGTTTTGTTTTTCTTTTCTTCTCAATGAGTGAGGGAGAGAAGGAAAGAATTTGGAAATGAAAACTAAATTAAATTTTTTTTAAAGACTGAATTGAGAAATATATCAAATTCAAACTCAGATGCATATAAATATAACTTGGAGGTTTTTTAAAAGTTTGTTCTTGAGTATTATTTTTCAATATAATATTGGCTTACGGTTATTTAATTTTTCTAATTTTTTTGTTTTGGAAAATCATATTAATCCCTTTTTCTTAATAAAAAAAATCCTTCCTGCTTGGAATGACTATGATACAATACTTTTCAGGAGTTCAGATATAACCAAATTTTAAGGCAGGGAGGAGGAATACATGGAGTTACCAAGTGATGAATCTGCAAAACTGACTATGAAATAAAAATTTTAGAACAACTGGATTCAAATTATTACTAACATTAATTACAAAAGATTTTTAATCTTGCGATGATAAATCAAAGGGTCTTTGAGGTATGTAATTCAAAATTATTCAGCGTTGAAATATATATGATTTTGTGGAAAATCAAAGTCTTTAATTTGATTCAAGCTAATACTCATACACATAGAGTTATACTTTAGGGTGGTTTCCTACTTTTATTTTGATCAGAGAGTACAACATCCTAACAAAATCTTTTCAAATTTTAACACTAGGTGATTATTGCTAGTAAACTGATAATCCAAGGTAAATTATGTCATGTTAGAAGAAAACAAGTCATGATATTATAATCAATTTTCTGTCTCCTTTTCACTAATGATGAGACCCTTACCAGTCTTTTGGAACACCTACCTTATATGGCCCATTTGTGCAGCTGCATGAATAGGTAACTGCCATTTGTCCTCATTACAATAAAGATTGGGATCTGCCCCTTTAGAAAGCAAAAGCTCCACACAGTTTGTATGGCCCTCTTGTGCAGCAATGAATAATGGAGTGGCTTTGTCCATAGCTTGGCTATTGACATTAGCACCTGATACAAAATAAAACACTTAATAGGCAATCATTATATAAACAAAAACAAAAAATCAAAATAAGCAAATTAAATTAATAACTATGCAATAGGCACTATAAATTTTTCATCAAGTGGCACAGCTGTTTTTGCCCATGGATATTACTGTACAATCATATTCATTTTTCTAATTTGTTGATAACCATTTAAATTGCTCATGCTTTCATAGTAGTTTAAAATAATTGATTAGCACTGAAAATTTCATTTGTACACTAAAACAGGAATCTCATTCATTAAAGAATCCATTCTATTCTAATTATTTCTCCAAAGAGTACCATTTGGGAGTAATTATTAGCAATTTTGAGGGAAGGAGAAAATCATCTATTACTAATAACAAAGCTACCAACTGACTGAAAAGGTTACAATAATTTTAAGGCATGTCATTGAAGAGACAATGAATCACTGATGCTGAAAATTATGAAAATAAAATTTGAAAATATATCAATTGGAATTGAAGGTAACAATGTCATACTGTGAGTAGGTTATGTCTCTAAAATGACTCAAATTCAAGTTTACCATAATTTTATATATCTTCTTCTTTTCCCCTCATAAGGGTATGAGTTAGTCCTACAAAAAAGCAAAGAAGTCTATACAGACAGACTTCTGAATTAATATAAAAGGGTAAACTTGGATACCAAAACATCAATAAAATTTTGAAAAATTAAAATGATTCAGATTTCTTATCAATTTTAAGAATCCTACACTTTTTAAAAGTAGCAATCAATTGTTGTTCCAGACCTGTAATTTCAGCATTATGGTTAACTCTCTTAAGATGGAAATTCCCTTTACTAATGAAGATCAGCAACTTATTCATGCAGTATTAGAGACAGATAGACACACACACACACACACACACACACACACACACACACACACACACACACACATTATATGTGAAAGGCAAGTCTTGAACTTTTTATTAATATTCCTATTTCTAAGACCAGCCGTCCCTCTATATATTATACCAATCAACCTTTCATGTAGTCATAAGAGAAACTAGTGAGTCAATAAACATAAGCAAGGAGGTCACTATGAAGATCATTCATGGCAGCTTTACCAACACTTACTATAGAAAATGACAAGGTTAAAAAAAAGAAATTATAAAAATTACCTAACAAGCAAAACAAAGCCAACATATGACTTGCTCTTTAGTAATACTCATATGAAGGTGGACAATGGGGTGGATGGCAAAATATATATTGGAAAACATAACACAGATTTGAGAAATGATAAAATAAATGTAACAGATCAGATGTACTCACTGCCTCATGACAAAGAAGCATGGGACCACTAGGATATAATAAATACAATGCCAGGTACAGTCAGAAGATGGGATGTTTAAAACAGCTAAACTGTTTTTCTTTATTTCAGGGATAGGTTCAGTGAGGGGCAGGAGCCAAGAAGGATGAAATAAGGTTCACCTAGGAACCACAGTTCTGATTGGTGAGCTTTCATCTTGCCTATCTGCATATCCAGTGCTTAGGACAATGTCTACCACATAATGAATCTTTAATAAATACCTTTTCATTTCATTTTACAAATGGTATTAACAATATACATTATTAATTTTAATTATATTTTTTAAATTTAAGGCTAGCAATATGACCTATTCAAATAAATGGTCAATGTTTGTTTTTTTTTAAACTGTTACCTTTTATTTTAGAATCAATACAAGGAGGAAGAGAGGTAATGGCTAGGCAATGGAGATTAAGTGACTTGTCCAGGGTCACATAGTTAGGAAGTATCTGAGGCCAGATTTGAATTCACAATATCCCATTTCTAGGCCTGGCTCTCAGTCCACTGAGCAACCTAGCTACCCCTATGAATAGTCAATGTTAAAAGGTGGGAAGTGTAAGATAGGCAGAGTAATTGGTCATGATTAATATCATTTCCTTATAATATTAGATTTCCTAAGAATAATATAAAATGCTTACACAAAGAGGTAAAAAAAATCTATAGATTTCTTTGCCAAGAGGAAGAAGACTGAATGAAGTCAAAGTCAACAATGATTTAAAATTTTAAAATTCAGTTTTAAGAAAAACTCTATGGAGATGAATGACAGAAGATTATGAAAAATAATCCAAAGAAAGCTTGGTATGAATTCCAATTGCGCCACATCCAGGCTATTTACAGATGATACTGGTAAAAGCACAAAAATAAACATAAAATGGAACAATATTTAAAAATTTTTTCAACTATTTATTATGATTATCAAGGCCAGTCCAATCAATTAATAAGCATTCATTAAGTAGCTACTATGCACTAGGGCACTTTTCTTATCACTAAGGATATAAATACAAAAATGAAATAATCCCTACCTTCAATGAGTTTTTATTCTATTGGAGGTGATATATATATATATATATATACATGAATAAATATATACAGGATACATACAAAATAATTTTACCTGAACAGTAGCTGGGGCATCATGGAAAGGCTTGTAGAAGCTGGCAAATACTAGTTGAATATTTTAAAAAAAGATATAGAATGGAGGAAATACATTCCAGGCAAGGAAGGTAGCCAGTGCAAAGGAACAGAGATAGAAGATTCCATATCATGGATAAGAAACAGCAAGAAGGCCACTGTAGATGGACTATATTTGAATGAAAAGAGACATTTTTGTCTGAACTATCTATTTGAGTGAAGGGGGATAATTTCTATACTAGTGCCTGGCACATAACAGGTGCTTAATAAATATTTACCATTTGACTGATAAAATTCGTAATTAGGCTGGAATTAAGGCCAGTTTGTGAAGGATTTAAAATGACAAACAGAGTTTATATCTCATCCTAATGGTGATAGAAAGCCAGGGGAATTTTTGATTGAAGATGATATGGTCAGACTTATATTTTAGTAAAATCGCTTGGACAAATAAACAAAGAAGGTATGGGAAGAAAAAATACTTGAGAAGAGAGACTAACCAATAATTTAAAGATCAACACTTCAGCCCTTAATGAGATATATGAAGAAGCAGAAATGGAACTTAAGAAGATAAAATTAGAAAGAGTAGCTGGAACAA
This sequence comes from Gracilinanus agilis, assembly GCF_016433145.1. NCBI lineage: Eukaryota > Metazoa > Chordata > Mammalia > Didelphimorphia > Didelphidae > Gracilinanus > Gracilinanus agilis. The sequence continues at coordinate 104,471,364 of NC_058131.1, forward strand.
GTCAAGTAAAAGGAAATCCAATTTGGAGGCAACAAAATCCTGAAAGCATTTAGGCATTACTATAAAAGATTACTCAAGGAAAAGAGGATACTAAAAGAACAGAAAAGTCACACTTAAAAAGGGGAAAGAAAACATCAATAATTCTCAAAGTCACTACTTTTGTCATCACTACAAAATATTTACTCAACTGATCTACATCTCAATTCAAAGTATCATAAATGAAAATATGAAGAATGAACAAGCACAGCCTCACAAATTACTCCCAGCAACAGGCCAAATTTTTTTGTCATGCTAAAAGGTACGGAGAACAAAGAATGTTTATTTTATAACTGTTAAATGATTTTTGATTAGATTCTCCTCCAACAAGAAATCTGTCCTGCACATGCTTAGAAGAACATGTGAGATTATTTGATAAATACTACAGAGATAATGCCGTTCAAAGACAACAAATTATTGATGTTAAGCAAAAATGTTATTAGTATTAAAAAGGATGAAGATATGTTTGTCAGGTGTTCAAAACCATCAAAAAGGATGTATTAATGAAACAGTTGAGGAAGAAGAAGCAAAAGAATGAATGAATTGGTCACGAGCATTGCAAAAAAGGGAGGGAGAAATCAGGAAAGGACTGAATGTTCGTAGGACCTCAAAAATCATCTAATCCAAACTTCTCTCTTTATTGTTACTGTCCTCACCTGCTGTAGCTTTTCCTAAAATACAATTTAGACTACCATGAAGAACCAAAGCTTTAAGTCAGATGTAGCTTATTAGGTAAGTCCTAGGAAATTACCTATGATGAAGTGACTTGCCCAGGCATACGAGAAGTAAATATTGGAGGAAGTTTGAATGTAAACCAAAATTTCTCAGTTAGTAACAAAGTAGTATTAATACTTATAAGTTACTATTTCTTTTCACCAGGGCTATCATTCAGTTTTACTGGGCCAAAATAATCAATGAACATCTTTTCTAAATTAACAGTATATACAATACATATGTTGCATAAATTAGTCTGTCCTGCTGTATATACCTTTTCTTCTCTGATAAGTATACCTAAATATTGTGCCTATATCTTAATAAGGACCACTAGTAGCTGCCCAAGTATAAGCTTGATACAGGAGAATTAAAATGTCTTTATGTAACATGTCCTATAATGTCAGCTTTGTTTACAGAGATGGAAATGTCACAGATAGTAAGAAAGCCATATTCTTACACTTGCCCATGACATGTTAAAACCAAAAGAAAAACATCACATCACCTGGAGAAGCTGAAGATAAATGGAAGTCTGAGCAACAAATTTTGAATTTCAATGTGAGGCAGAAGACAAGATTCTCATGATCAAGAAACAAGAAAATATAATAATGATAATAAGGGCAATAAAATTAGGTAGAATAAAAGGAACTTCAAAAACCTCATGTGAGATGTGAAAAGTACCAAGTGACAGCCTGAATCTTGACAGAGTAAGGAATAAAGTAGAAGGCAGAATAATGTTGAAATTTGTTTGTATCAAAGACAAGATTTCATGCAGTGAGTAGAGAGGGAAAGGTCCCACAATGAAAAAGCATCATAGCATCATTCACCTTAAAGTTGTGGCTCTCTTTTTTTAAATAAGAATAGAATACAGGACAAAATAATAAAAAAAGAAGAAACCTAATGGTTTCAATTGATGAAAGTCACAGAGAAACCTGCAGCAGGATTATTTTAGGTACTTACATAATCCAGGCAAAACAGATAAGCCAGAGCAGAAAACACAAAATTGATATCTAAAAATTTCACACACACACACAAAAAGTTATCTAGTAGAGGGCTGGTACTACTCATGTCCCTCTAGGAAGGCCAGCCAATAATCTTGCTTTAGAGTTCATGATGCTCAGATTCTGATAAATTGGAAGCCTGGAATTGGAGTATGTTAGCAAAAGATTCTTAATAAATGGGCCTATAAATCAAATGGTCATTACTCTTACATACTTCATATGTACAGCCAAAAAACTTTATGGTGTAGCTTACATTTATTTGATCATTAAATTGTTCATGGAAGAAACTAAGTATTTGAGTTTAACCATACAGAAACTGAATAGCTGAATCTTACCAGATGAAATAAGTATGTTCAAACTCTCCAGCTTTCCATATTGGGCTGCAACAAATAAAGGTGTGATCCCAAAGTCATCCTGGCATTCCTTGTTTGCTCCTTTTTTAAGAAGCAATTTTATTAAGTCAGTGTATTCCTGAAGTAGATTCATAATTAAAATGAGAAAAACAGGGGGAAAGATATACTTTCTAATTAAACATCCTAACATAACAAACTTAGATATAGGCTACAAAACAGTCTTATGCACTAGCATAGTAAATGTAATTTATAGGACTAAGTAATCAAATAAGTTAATTTTATCCTTTATGTTAAGTTAGCACAACAAATAAATGTGAACAGAAAAATGTTAGTATCTCAGAAATGAAGCAAAGAAAGGCCGAGCCAAAATGAAGTAAAGAAATCTCTTACTGTCTCAGAATATAGCTTCTACCTACTACTACAAAGTTTCTCAAACAAAAATGACTTCCTACAATTGAATTATATTCCAAATATTTTATATGATGGCATCTTAAATATGCTGTCTGTGCTTTGAATACTGAAATAATGCCTACAAACCCCAAACTCACATTATCAGTTATTTCATTTAGCATAATCATTAGCATTTAGACTGCCTTTCTGCACTAACCTAACCATCAAAAATCAAAGGCAAATGAAAAGCAAAAACTGGACAGATTCATCTTAAAAGGGCAAAATATGTAATATACAGAGAAATGAAATAATAACTTGAAAGGTTACCTGAAAAGCTGCCTGGTGCAGGGCATTCCATCCACACATAGAATGGGATCCATTAACATCTGCTCCATGCCGAAGCAAAAGCTTTACTACATCTACATGTCCATTTTCAACAGCTAAAAGAGAAAAAAGACATCACTGGCACTAAAAAATATGTTTAAAGAGCTACTTTTTTTTGCTGGTTTTTCACTTCAATACTATGTTGGCATCTACCAAACAAATACAAATATATCATCATGTGACTAAATAACATTGATCATTTTGGTGGTCTAACCTTAAATTCACTTAACATACACTTTAAATCTCTATAAACATTCAACTTAAATCAACATTTATTTAACACATGTTTAAGACACCATGTTAGGCACTAGGAGAAACAAAGAGCAAAATGAAAGTGGTTTCTGCCCTTGAGATTACATTCTACTAGAAGACACAATATATATAAGTTTAAAAAAAACAGAAGAGGAAGCACCAACAATTTTGCAGGATCACAGGTAATAAATATAAAAATATTTTAGAAATTATAAAGCTTAATTTAAATGTTGTACTGTAGTTATAATCCATACCCCAGAAAGCTTCTTCCCCAAATTCTGGGTTTACATAGTCCCAGATCTATTTTAGGGATGCCCCAGAAATAACTCTCTTTGCCTTGTACCTACACTCCAAGTTCTTCCTGGGTATATCAAGAAATGGCCCAGTTATCGGTCTAGTAATGAAGAAGTCAATGTTTTCTCCTCTACATTGATGTTCTGTACTTTGGTGCTCCTCAACTCAAGTTTCTACTTAGTTCAAGAACCCAGAGCTGCCTGCAAACTCCTTTTCTCTCTAGAAAGATTTGGTTTAGAAATCTTCCAAAGCTTCTCTTCCAAGAATTCCTTCATGGCCTCTCTAAGCTAGTCATATCCAGGGCAGAGTTACAGAAGATTATGCCAATAAGCCAACTTCCCTTTTTTCCTCCTACCCAGAGACCTAAGCAAGCTCTTTTTGTGGTGTCCCTCTCCTACATGTATCTCTTGATTATAATTTTCAACACTGTCTTTTAAAAATCAAGGGAAAAGGTATGGGTATAATCTATATCAGGCTATTCACTCTCTTTGGCAAGGGAGAGGGCATAAGGAAAGAGAAAATTTTAAATGTTGAAAATAATTGTCAAAAAGTGTTTCTAGGTAGCTGCTAGGTGGCGTAGTGAGTGGTTGGAGAACCAGGTCTAGAAGGTCATGGCTTCCTGGGTTCAAATCTGAATTCAGACATTTCCTACCTGTGTAACTTTAGGCAAGACACTTAATCCTCATTGCCTACCCCTTACCACTCTTCTGCCTTGGAACCAATACACTGTATTGATTCTAAAAGGGAAGGGAAGGTTGGTTTTTTTTTTCTTAAGTGTTTCTACATGTAAGAGATAAAAAATTTCTTTAAAAGATGTAGCAAGGGGGCAGCTGGGTAGCTCAGTGGATTGAGAGCCAGGCCTAGAGACGGGAGGTCCTGGGTTCAAATCTGGCCTCAGACACTTCTCAGCTGTGTGACCTTGGGCAAGTCACTTGACCCCCATTGCCTACCCTTACCACTCTTCCACCAAGGAAATAATACACAGAAGTTAAGGGTTTAAAAATATAAAAAAAAAAATGTTAAAAAAAAAAAAAAAAGATGTAGCAAAACAAAAAAATAAAAATAAGAAAATGAAGGGAGAAATGCAGATTGGGGCATCTATCAGTTTGTTCCCTTCCCTTCAACTTAATTCTCTTTACCTCATTTTCTATTCATTTTTATAACTGGACTCAATGATTTGTATTAATTTGAGGTTTCCATATTAATAATTATATTTTAACACAATAGTCAACAATTAAGAAAAAGCTAATGATGAAAGTATCATGAAGACTAAAATTCTGATAATAAAATTATTTTATCAAAGATACAATATTTACAGAATGAGAATAATGCTACAAAAGCTACTTAAAATTAATCACATTTACAAGAAATCTATTCATCACACATAGCAACTGAAGCAGAAATGAAAATATAGTAAAACTTCTCCAATTTGAATAATGTAGTATAATAGGTATAGGCTTTAAAAGTATAAAGGTAGATTTTTGTGAGCATATTAGGGAAAGCCTTTGCTGGAATAGAATTCTGAATAGAATGCGAGGAGTAGACAGGAAAAAGCTGAGCAACAGACATTGCAGTTTTGAGAGGGGTTTGGAGCAGAAATGCAATCAGCAGTCCCTATTTGACCTGAGATCTTGGAGATCAGTGAAGGTCGTAAAGGCTGAAGATATCATCCTGCAAGTCAACTCTGAGTAAGGAAGAGGCCTGTGTTCTGGTGGACAGGTTGCAGACATCTTTCACTACTTGGTTACTTTTGGATCATCAGCTGTGGAGGAGTTGGTTCCTGGTATCCTAAAGACATCTCTGGATCAGTTGTGAGAACCCAAACCCAAGTCTTCTTCCTCAGGTCCCTAAGCCAAACTGTCACCTGGCCGAAGCCAGGTTGGCTAAGGAACTTACCCTTCTGACTCCAGTCCTGGGCAGTTAGACATAGTTTCACCTCACCCCCTCACCTATCCTCTCAAATTACAATTAAACTGTTTCCCTGTTTTGTTTTCTTCATACCTTAAAGTTCTCATAGTGTGTGTATTTTGTTATACTCTGTGTTTTTACTCCACTCTGCTAGGTGGAGCAGGGTGACAGTCAGGCCTAACTGTCACTTCTGTCAACAGCCATTTCCCCTAACAGCTAAACCCAGATTCCCTAACTTGTTAAGTCCCCACCTATTGTCCATTCCCATCTCCTACTCACCCTTCTGAACCCACATATAAATATTAAGTTAACTTCCCCTGGTTTTCCCCATAAGAGTAGATAAGCCTTAGCTGAAATTAAAGAATGTTTACAAAGTGGATCTGATTACCACCAAACATGCAATAACTTGAATTGACAATGATGATGAAAAATATACTAACTGAAACCATTTACCCTAAAAGATAGTGTATCCTTCAATATTTTCTCCATCACTAGTAATTCATTTCCCCATGCTACCATAATCACAGGACCTAGAACAGGAATTCACCCACTTCTTGCTTTCCACTGACACTTCAAGACTACTCTGCTACAATCCCTTCCTTTAAAGATTATAACACTGAATTACATCTTTTCTATGTGTTGAATGCTGTCAAACTGTAGGATATTACACTCAGCTGTCAAAATTATTTTTTCTAAAATGGAGGTCTGTTCATGTTACCCTGCAATAAATTGCAGTAGCTTCCAATCTTACCTCCAGGATCAAATATAAACTCCTCTCTTTGACATTTAAAGTTCTTCATTAACCTGACCCCTTCCTACATTTCCAGTCTTCTTACAGTTTACAATCCAACAGCACTAGTCTACTTGCTATTCTTCAAACATGACACTCCATCTCCCATGAAATGCTCTCTTTACTATTGCCTCCTAGCTTCCTTAGGTTCTGTCAAGATTCAACTCACATGTCATCTTCTGTGGGATGTCATTCTCAGTCCCCCTGGCCACTAGTTTCTTATTCTCTGAGATTATTTTCCAGATGTTTATCTATCCAAATATATGTATATATGTGTATGTGCATAGATATATACATATATATTCATGCTTTGGGAAAAATTGCACAGAAAGGGTTTGGAATGTTGGATAAAGAGAGGATTGACAATGAAGGCAGTTGGAAGGGGGAGGAGAGAGAGTGAGAGAATGACAGTTGCTCTCTCTGGAACACTCGTGTCTGGACCTCAAAACAAGAGGGCACTCTCTGCCTCTCAGGATAGAAACTGCCACTATTCTTGGGATTTTCCCAACTGTTTTCTCTTCCTGGATTCCTGTGGATCGTGCCATCAACTAAAAGGATTTTATCCCAGGGTTCCCTTTCTGATTTACCTTTGTAAGAGTACATATATACATATATACATATATATACAATGCACCTACATATATACATATCTTGTTTGTACTTAATTATTTATGTGTTATCTTCCCCATTTGTAAGCTTCCCAAGGGAAGGAACTGTTTTTGTCTATACAATAGTTTGTACAAACTTTTAATAAATGCTCTCTCATCTTTTTCAATTATTTTAGACAATGGCCAATAGTCTTCCTCTGCACCCCAATCTTTTCCATTATTATTAGTGACATCTACATTCACACATCTACATTCAAACAATGACTCTAATTTCCAGTTTCATTTTCTCACCTACTTAACTTCCATCACCTCTCTCTCCACTCTACCTCTGGTAGAATTCAGGTTCTCATGAGTACCTTCATGTACATGATCACCCAAAACTGTTCTACTTCCAAGATCCAGAACTCTGGATTCTCCTTCTTTGATTACAGTCTCATCTTCTATTTCTTCTTCTTCCTTATTCCTCCCATATCTATTTTTCACCCTTATTGTGACCTCCATGAAGTCTCATTTTTTCCAGACTATAAAAACCCAATTCTGACTTTATTTTCTCTCTACTCAGTCTTGATCTTACAACTTAGACACCTTATTGTATTGTGTGGAATGAGATTCAGTGTGTAATTCTCAGAGTTGTATTTGGCTTGTAACCCCAATTTTCAAGATGCCCTTAGTATTACTATTCCATAGACTAAAACTGCTCACCCCAACTCCATAAAATTTTTAGTTTTCCTGACCTATTTTTTAAAACCTTGAGAAGAGTTTATCTATAGCCTGGGAAAAATGCCACCTATGAGATAGGCTGAAGGAGGAAAGAACAGGGTATTTCAAAAGTATCTTTATTGTCCCAGGCTGAAAATCCTATAATAGTCACAGGTTTTTAGATCACAGAGATCTTTAGGGGTACACACACTCAAGATTTGAAACATCACACATACACATACCCCCCACACACACCCATTGGACAGAGGGAAGGAAGAGAATCTTGAATCAGGATTATTATAAAAGTCTGTGATTATGCGTAGAAGAGAAGACATTTTTACCCCTAGCAAGCAGCTTGTTTGGGCAGAATCCCTTTTCCTTTCCTTCCCCCTCCTTCCCTGCTGTCCGTGGTTTTCTCCAAATAAGCCAGATTTTCTCTACCAGCATCTTATCTAAGTCTCCTGTCTGCTCATTAGAGTGATTTCTGGGGGCACAAGCTTCCCCAAAATTCCATTCCACACAGTATTAAGCATAATGCCTTTTATTCCACTTCTAATTCCACCTTTAAATCCTTCATACTTTTTGACTTTCTACCATTCAAATTCAGGTAACTCTCAACCCTGAATAACTCCTAATATCCACCTCTTTCTCTCCTACTACAGTAAAAACTAACATTGCTGAAGGAAATCATAAAAGTGTTCTAACTAGGTCTACTACAAATTTAAAATATCAACTATCTACTGGTTCTTACTACTGTATCCTTTCCTCTAATTAATCCTTTAATAGACTATTTTTAGTCAAAAGTGGGTTAATACAGTAAGTAACTTATTACACTATACATTCCTTAAGATCAAGGACTGTCTTTTACCTTTGTATTCCAAATTTATCACTGTGACTCGCACATGATAGGAAAGGTACTTGGCATAGAGTAGGCATTTAATAAATGCTTGCTGACTGCTAATATATTTTAACATTTCTCACACCTGTTCCAAAATTTCTCTTTGTTCTTTATGTCAACACCACTTGCTACTACCCATTTCCTTCAGCAAAAGATATGACCTTCTTACTTTATGAAGATGACCAATGATTTCACTCAACTTCTCTCCCTCCAGTCCTCTAAATCTCTTAGTGTCTCTATCCTTCCTCTCCCTCCTTTCCACTTTATTAATATAATACCAACATAATTTCTGATAATAAGAAAAGTAAGTTTCATACATCCTTACCAATAAATTGCACCACCAAAAATTCCAGAATCAAAGAAGCTAGTTTTTAAATTAGTGGGTTGAAAATGATGGCATTCATAGGAGTTGAAATGGTGGCTCAGTAGCATCAAAATCTGAAACTGCTCTGACCAGCCTTCTATACTGATCTTTAAAAAGTGTCTCAAAAAGACAGGAACCCAAACCCAACAAAAAGACAAAGTCACAGGCCTTTCTTGCTGAATACAACTCGAACGGTACACAGAGAGAGTCAATTTTCATAAGATAAACTGGTGCCAGAAACAAAACTGCACACAGGGAAGCCTTGGTCATTCTCCCCCATCCACCACCTACACAATGGGATCTATGATTAGGCTTAGGCTGACCCTGGGACAGGGTCTATATCCACAGAAGAGCACCTCAGATATACCCCCTTGATGTCCTGTGCCCCAACAACAGCTGGAAGAGAGGACCAGGGATCTATCTGGCTGGATACTTTGGGGCTTCAAGAACTGGCTATATCAAAAGACTTATTCCCAGGGCAGATTAGCTCAACTGGGCTAATCTAGTAAACCAAAGGAGAAGAGAGCTAACAGCCCACAGGCAAAAAGAAAACAAAAAAACAATCACCAATTAAAACAAAAGGCTGAGAAAATAAGTAAATAACAGAAAGAGAGTAACTATCAAAACATTCTATGGGGAAAAAGACCAGAGAGAAGAACCAACAGAGGATGAAGGGATATAAGGAACTACAAGCAAAACCTCCAAAAAACTTGAAAATTGGGCCCATTCATTGGAAGAACTGAAAAAGGAATAAAAAAATCAAATAAGACAGGTTGAAGAAAAATGGGGGAAAGAAAACAACAGCTTCAAAAGCAAAATTTGTCAACTGGAAAAAGAGACATAAAAAGTCAAATGAAGAAGATAGTATCCTAAAAACCAGGATTGACTTACTGAAAAAAGAGACACAAAAAATCAAGTGAAAAGAATGGACCAAATGGAAAAGGAGGATCCAAAGATCATGGAAGAAATTCAGTCCTTAAAAATTTAAATTGGGCAAATAGAAGTTAATGACTTCATAAAACATCAAGAAACAATAAAACAAAATCAAAAGAATGAAAAAAGAAAATGGAAAATTTGAACTATCTCATTGAAAAAATAACTGTCCTGGAAAATAGATCAAGAAGAGACAATTTGAGAATTACTGGACTACCTGAAAGTCATGACCAAAAAAAAAAAAAAATCCTAGTCATCATAAGAAATTATCTAAGAAAACTGCCCTGATATTCTTGAACAAGAGGGTAAAATATAGATTGAAGGAATCCACAGATCACCTCCTGCAATAAATCCCGAAATGAAAACTCCCAGGAATGTTATAGCCAAGTTCAAGAGATCCCAGGCTAAGGAAAAAATGCTGCAAAAACTCAGGAAGAAATAATTCAGATATCATGGAGCACCAATCAGGATCTGGTAGCTTCCACACTAAAGGACCAGAAGGCTTGAAATATGATATTCCAGAAGGCAAAAGAACTGGGTTTACAACCAAGAATCACCTATTCATTAAAACTGACTATATTTTTTTCAGGGGAAAGTATGGTCATTTAATAAAATAGAAGATTTCCAAGCATTCCAGAAAAAAAAAAAAAAAAAGACCAGATTTAGGACATTTGATACCTAAATGCAAAATTCAAGAGAATCATAAAGGGGCAGCTGGGTAGCTCAGTGGAGTGAGAGTTGGGCCTAGAGACAGGAGGTCCTAGGTTCAAACCCGGCCTCAGCCACTTCTCAGCTGTGTGACCCTGGGCAAGTCACTTGACCCCCATTGCCTACCCTTACTAATCTTCCACCTATGAGACAATACACCAAAGTACAAGGGTTTAAAAAAAAAAAAGGAAAAAGAAAAAAAGAGAAGCATAAAAAAGATTCATAAAATTGAAAGTAAAAGAACTAATGAAATAATAAATAAGACCAAGAGATGGCCTATAAAAAATAAATAAATAAAATAGATAAAGTATTGGTTAATTTTATTTAAAAAAAAGAACAAAGAGAATCAAATTACTGGGTGATTTCACCTCTAATGAAGATGAAATTAATACAATTATTAGGAGCTATTTTGCCCAATTATATGACAATAAATATGGCAATCAAGGTGAAAGATGAATATTTACCCAAAAAAATTGCCTAAATTAACAAAAGAGGAAATAGAATACTTAAATGATCCCATCTCATAAAAAAGAAATTGAACAAGCCATCAATGAACTCCCCAGGAAAAAATCCCCAGGGCCAGATGGATTCTATCAAACATTTAAAGAACAACTAATCCCAGTACTAATGCAAACTATTTCACAAAATAAGCAAAGAAGGAGTCTTACCAAATTCTTTTTATGACACAAACATGGCATAGATAGCCAAGCCAGGAAGAGCAAAGATAGAGAAAGAAAATTATAGACCAATCTCCATAATGAAGAAAGATGCAAAAATCTTAAATAAAATATTAACAAAGAGAATATAGAAACATATCACAAGGATTATTCACTATGATCTGGAAGGCAAAGGCTAATTTAATACTAAGAAAGCCAACCATCCACATAATTGACCACATCAATAATCAAACTAACAAAAATCACATGATTGTCTCAATAGATGCGGAAAAAGCCTTTGACAAAATACAACATCCATTCCTTTTGAAAACACTAGAAAGCATAGGAATAAAAGGGCCTTTCCTCAAAATAATAACTAGTAATTATGTAAAACTATCAGCAATGGAATACTATTGTCCTGAAAGGAATAATGAACTGGAGGATTCCATATGAACTAGAACAACCTCCAGGAATTGATGCAGAGCAAAAGGAGCAGAACCAAGAGAACACTGTAAACAGAGACTGATATACTGTGGTAAAATCGAATGTAATGAACTTCTGTACTAGCAGCATCCAGGACAATTCTGTAAGAAAGAACACTATTACATCCAGAGAAAAAACTGTGGGAGCAGAAACACAGAAGAAAAACAATTAATTGATCACATGGTTCGATGGGGATATGAATGGGGATGTAGACTCTAAGCAATCACCCTAAGGCAAATATTAATATGGAAATAGATCTTGATCAATGACACATGTAAAACCCAGTGGAATTGCTAAGGGAGGGGGGTGGGAGGAGAGCAGGGAAAGAAGAATATGAAGAGGCCTGGACGGAGAGAGAAGGTTAAAAGGCTAATTAAACTAGGTTACAAGCCACAACACTTTAGAAATCAGAGCGTCTATAAGCCTACTTAAGGCAGAGTTTGGAAACGCCAAGGTGGGCCAAGGAAGTCAGCCTAACTTACCCAAGTGACAATTCAGAGTAGAAGCATTCTGAGGTCTCAGCCGAGCATCCTCAGCACCAAGTCCAAAGCCGGAACTCCTGAACTCCTTCCACTCCTCAACTAACTTTACCAGGTTATAACCCACATATTTAGAGATGGTATCTCTCCTCATTTCCTGTGGGCCATCTCTAATTCAACTGAACCAATGGCAGCCTCTACACTGATTTGGACTGCCCAAAGGGCAATCCCTTGTTCTTGATTTGATACTTAGTGTGGTTAACTTATCTCCACTCCCCTTTTGAGGGAGGTGGGAATGATATAATCTAGATGCCTAGGGTAAGTAGATTTTTGACTATGAATGGGCTAGAGTTAATTTCATTTACACAGTAACCAAGGTGAAAAAATCCTAAATTAAATAATTAAATAAAATTTTCAGGTAAAAAAAAAGCCTGAGAGACTCACATTGTTATATCATCTTTCTATATCAAAATTAAAATGGGAAAAACTCTACATAAATAAATAGAACTATCAGCAAGCATCATCTGTGATGGAAATAAATTAGAAGCCTTCCCAATTAGATCAGGAGTGAAGCAAGGATGCCCATTATCACTACTATTATTTAATATCATACTAGAAATGCAAGCTGTAGCAATTAGAAAAAAAATAAATTGAAGGGATTAAAATAGGCAGTGAAGAAACTAAACTATCACTCTTTGCAGATGATATGATGGCATTCTTAGAAAATCAACTAAAAAGCTAGTGGAAATAATAACTTTAGCAAAATTGCAGAATACAAAATAAACCCACATAAATCATTAGCATTTCTACATGTTTCCAACAAAAATCAGCAGCAAGAGATAGAAAGAGAAACTTCATTTAAAATTACTCTAGGCAATATAAAATATTTGGGAATCTATTTGCCAAGACAAACACAGGAATTATATGAATACAACTAGAAAACACTTTTCACCCAAATAAAACTATATATAAACAATTGGAAAAAACATTAATTGCTTATGAGTAGAACAAACAAATATAATGTTTTTAAGCCCTTATCCTCCATCTTATAATCAATACTATGTATTGGTTCCAAGGCAGAAGAGTGGTAAGGGCTAGGCAATGGAGGGGAAAGAGAGGGTGAAGTGACTTACTCATTATTCAATAATGAGTAATATTCAAATATTCAAAAAAGTGACTTACTTATTACACAGCTGGGAAGTGTCTGGGGCCAGATTTGAACATAGAACCTCCCATCTCTAGGCCTGGCTCTCAATCCACTAAGCCAGCAAGCTGCCCCTAGGATGAACTAATATAATAAAAATGACAATCCTACCTATATTATTTACTTATTCAGTGTTATACCTATCAAACTACCAAAAAGCTTTTTTATAGAATTAGAAAAAATTATAACGAAGTTCATCTGGAAGAACAAAAGATCAAGAATATCAAGGAAACTAATAAAATAAAAATGTGAAGGATGGTGGCCTAGTTCCAGATCTTAAACTGTACTATAAAGCAGTGATCATCAAAACAATATGGTACTAGCTAAGAGATAGAAGGGTGAGTCAATGAAATGGACTTGGTCTAAATGACCTCAGCAAATTAGTGTTCAATAAACCCAAAGATCCAAGGATTTGGGACAAGAACCCACTATTTGACAAAAACTGCTGGGAAAATTGGCAAACAGAATAGGAAAAATTAGGTATGGATCAACATCTCACACTATACCAAAATGAATTCAAAATGGGTAAATGATTTAAATATAAATATGGAAATTATAAGTAAATTAGGTGAACATAGAATAATATATACCTATCAAATCTATGGAGAAGGGAAGAATTTAAGCCCAAGCAAGAGATAGAGAACATCACAAGATGTAAAATGAATAATTTTGATTATCTTAAATTAAAAAGGTTTTGTACAAACAAAACCAATGCAACCAAGAGAAGAAGAGAAGCAACAAACAGGAAGGAAAATCTTTATAACAGGGGGCAGCTGGGTGGCTTAAAGGATTGAGAGCCAAGCTTAGAGATGGGAGGTCATATGTTCAAATTTGGCCTCAAACATTTCTTGGGTCCGGGGGCAAGTCACTTAACCCCCATTGCCTAGCCCTTACAACTCTTCTGCCTTGGAACCAATATGCAGTATTGATTCTAAGATGGAAGGTAAGGGTTTAAAAAAACAACTTTATAACAAATTTCTCTTTAAAGGTTTAATTTCTCAAATATGTAAAGAATTAAGTCAAATGTAAAAGAAACCAAGTCATTCCCCAATAGACAAATGGTCAAGGGATATGAATAGGCAGTTTTCAGATAAAGGAATCAAAACTATCAATAATCATATGAAAAATGTTCTACATCCCTTCTGATTACAGAAATGCAAATCAAAATAACCTTGCACCTAGCAGATTGGCCAATATGGCAGTAAAGGAAAATAATAAATATTGGAGGGGATGTGGCAAAATTGGGACACTAATACATTGTTGATGGAGCTGTGAATTGGTCCAACCATTCTATAAGAAAATTTGGAATTATGCCCAAAGGGCTTTAAAAGAATGCATGCCCTTTGATCCAGCAATATCACTTATACATTTGTATTCCAAATAGATTTTTTTTCAAATGGGAAAGGACCTGTTTGTACAAAAATATTTATAGCTACTTTTTAGTGGTGGCAAAAAACTGGAAAATGAAGGGGTATCCCTTAATTAGGGAATGGCTGAACAAATTGTGGTATATGATGGTGATGGTATACTATAGTGCTGTAAGGAATGATGAATCGCTTGATTTCTTTAAAAACTGAAAAGACCACAGGACAGCTCTGAGGGATTTATGGTAAAGAACGCTACCTACATTCTGACTGAAGGAGAGGAAACATATAAGAAAAACAACTGCTTGAACGCATGGGTTGAGGCGGACATGATTGGGGATGTGGACTCGAAACTACCACACCAATGCAACTAACAACAATTTGGAAATAGGTTTTGATCAATGACACATGATAAAACCAGTGGAAATGTGCGTCAGCCATGGGTGGGGGGAAGCGGGGGGTGAAGGGGAAAGTAGGAGCATGAATCTTGTAACCATGTTAAAAATGATTATTAATAAATGTTTAAAAATTTAAAAAAAAAATGAAAAGACCTACATGAATTGATACAGAATGAAATAAGCAGAACCAGGAGAACATTATTCACAGTAACTGAAACAATGTGAGATGATCAAATGTAATAGACTTTGGTACTAATAACAATGCAATGATCCAGGATAATTCTTCTGTTTCAATTATAGTATTAATTTTGTTGGCCAAATTCATGATAATTTGTTCAATTTTATCTTCAATGGTGGTATAGTCATCCTTTTCATCTTTAATGCCAGTGATTTGGTTTCCCTCCCATTTTTTAATTATAATGTTTTTGTGTGCTCAGTTTTTATAAAGGTACCATATACTGCTAAGAAGGTATATTATTTTCTATTCCTATTCAGTTTCCTCCAGATAGCTATCATATTTAACTTTTCAAAAATTCTATTCATCTTTTTGACTTCTTTCTTTTTTTTTGGTTTATTAGATTTATCTAGATTTATCTAAATCCAAGAGAAAAATTGAAGTCCTTTACTATTATTGTTTTGTCATCTATTTCCATTTGTAACTCTTTTGCCTTTTCATTTAAAAATCTGGATGCTATAAGATATGGTACATATAGATTTAGTATTGATAAAGCTTCATTATCTATGGTATCTGTTAGCATAATGTAATTTCTGCTTATCTCTTTGGATTACTCCTATTCTCGCTTTAATTTTGTCAGATCATGACTGCTACCTCTACTTTTTCTGTATCAGCTGAAGCATAATCAATTTTGCTCCAGTCTTTTATTTTTACTCTATGTATGTCTCTCATTTTTTAAGTGTTTCTTATAAATAGCATATTGTTGGTTTTTTTGTTTTTGATCCTTTCTGTTATTCACTTCTGTTCTATTGGTGAATTCATCCCATTCACATTCAAAGTTATAATTATTAGTTTATTTCCTACTATTCTACTTTTCTTCACTCTATCATTCTCTTCCTCTCTTTTTGTTGTATCCCTCTTCAAATGTCCAATTTCTTCTGTCTACCTTGAAATTTCAAGAATTGCTTTAGATTTCCACTTCCATGCCAAGATGAGGCAGTGGAATAGGAGTCTGGAGAGAGTATGCTTCTGAGTCACTTGAAAATAGTTTGCTCTGTTATATGCCTTAATTATTACCCTTGCAATATTATCAGTACCAACCGTCAGCAACCTTTTTGGCCGTGAGAGCCATAAACGCCTGCGGAAGGAGGAGGATGGAGGCTGAAGGCGCTGGAATATGGGGCAGGGGCTGAAGGGCCCCTAGGGGCACATCCTGGGGCTCTTCCCGGACTAGCTGGTTGGAGGTGGAGCCAGAGAGCCACACGTTGCAGACCCCTGATCAGTACCATTAAATGCTTAACTAATCCTATTTTCCATAAAGTTCATAATAATATTATCAGAATTTACAGTTGAGGTCAGAATTAATGAAGTTCCATGCAATTAACTACTCAAAGAATGGAGCTACCTGCCATGGAAGCAATAAACATAGTTTTATTTCATATTACATCCCTACATACACTATTCCTTCAAGTCAAACTGCCTTGAGAGCTATATATTGTACAAGCCAGTCCACGTCCTACTTTGGTATTCTACTTTTTATTTCTACCTGTCAATCTATTTATTCACACATATGTAGTAATATATATAAAACAGATAGACAGACAGACAAATAAGACAGATAGACATATAGATGGTAGATACAGAGGCAGACAAATACACATAGAACAAAATCTGAAGACTAAAAGACTGATAATAACTGGTGCCTGTTATAAAAAGGTAAGTAATCTGTATGGGTCAATGAAGGCAATTTGGGTGTGAGGAAAGATAATAGGGATATTGGTGATTATAAGGTGATTGGAGGAGGAATGAAGGTACGGGAAGATATATAGGAGATAAAGGAAATGGGGTATGTAGGAGAGGGCAGCTCAAATAGGTTTATTCCCAGAGGCTTGAGACAGAGGATACAGGGAGGAAATTAGGGCCAGTAAGAAATGTTTAGGTTTGGCTGGAGGGTTTCTCTTGTTAGTTTCTAAAGTCTCTTGAGGGAGGAGTCGAGAGGGCCCCTCCCTGCCAGTCAAACTGATGGCTGGAGGAAGTCTTGGGTAGGTACTTCCTGCCAAGATGGATGTCCCCAGTTCTCTCAAGAAATAAAATAAAATGATTCTGTCATATAATAGAAAATCATAATATGAAGATTATACAAAAGTATAAACCCAAGACTAGGTCCACATATGGGAAAATACACCAACTCTATGCAGGAATATTTATACTGACTATAATAATACTGAACAAAGATCATTACTGGTTATCATTAAATACCTGCTCATAATGAAAGAGACAATTAAGAGAAAAACAAATCTGCTAATTATTTTTAAAAATAAACAAAGGGAGATCTCCAATAAAGCACTCAAAGAATAGTATTTTAACTATGTTGGGTACCAAATACAAAAGTCATTTTGTATCTATACACTAGAAATATTCATTCTTTTGATGCTCAGGTTTTTATAGCAGTTATATTGAGAAATATCTTGGTCAGTGAGACTGTAATGAAATTTAACCATAGGCTGTCCACCTCTTTGATATTTATGGTATAACTATAAATTCTGAAATGTATAAATATCACAGAGTCCATTTATGTATGATATTATGCTACATATGGGTGTATACATTACATTCTGTGTTTTTACTATATGTATCATCTCTATGTATTTCTTTTTTATGTAACATAAATACTTTAAAAGGAAAAAGATCTCTTTACTCAATAATTCACCTCTTCTAAAAATGCATTTGAAAAAAATTATATGGCAAGCATACCTGAATGTGCACAGCCCATTTTAATTTCCTGCAGTATCTGTGGTCATACTGACATCTGGTGGAACCAGAAATGAAATTGCATTACAATAAGATTTTACTAGTCAGACTTCTATATGAAAATTTTTTCATGTTTTTGCTAATTAATTCTGTGATCTAAGATTTTGTACCTTTTTTTCCCTAAGGCCACATTTATATATACAGATAACTAGCTAGCTAGCCAGCAAAAGTATTTATTAAGGCCTTAATAGGTGTCAGGTCCTGTGCTAAGTGCTAGGAATAAAAAGTTAAGCAAAAAGAAAGATAGAGCCTGACCTCAAGGAACTTACGAACTAAAGGGGAAGACAACATGCAAAAGGGAATGAGTAAAGAAGTAACTCAGTATTAAGAAAGCCACTGAGGTAGAGTAACAGGAGCCTGAGGAGTTTTAGGTTAAGTTGGACTTTGAAAAGAGCATGACTAGCATGGCTAGCATGGGTACTTCCTCAAATGGAACTTCCAAGGAAAACACCAATTGGGGACAACAAGACTCTTGAAGCACAATTCTTAACACGATATCTGGCTGAACTAGTTAGTCAATTCTTTTATATGACAATTTATTTTGTAGAAACCCAGAAGTGTGAAAATGGGCCTAAAGTGATCAAATTCTAGTTTTTAATGAGGATGTTTCTATAATGGCTTTTATAGGATGGATGAATGATGGATAAAAATAACCTCACTCAAAATATTTTAATGATGATTATATAACCCAATGGAATTGGTTTTTTAGCTTTGGGAGGGAAGGAAGAGAACATAAATCATGTAACCTTGGTAAAATATTTAAAAATAAATAATTTTTAAATATACTTTTGTAATGAATTAAAATGAGAATGTAGTATTCAGTCATGGAATTATGCTCTCACTAAAGAAATGGTCATGTGGATTAGGATTTAATAAAACTAATGATTGTCTTCATAATGATTTAGATTATGATTTAAGCAATGTATTTACATTTTTTAAAACTTGGTCTTACTAGTTAATAAAAATTACAATCAAGAATACAGTAAACTTTATATTGAAACATTATACTGAAGTTTAGCAAACTTTATTCTGAAGAGGTATTAGAAATTAAAAGTATAGTTGATTTATAAAGAATCAGAAATACTTATTTTATTATCACCTAACATGTCTTCATACTGACTTAGATTACAATTTCAGAAATTTGTTTTTATGAAAAAAAAAGGGGGGGGGGGCGCAGCAGCAGGCCTAGAGATGGGTCCTAGGTTCAAATCTGACCTCAGACACTTCCTAGCTGTGTGACCCTGGACAAGTCACTTAACCCCTATTGCCTAGACTTGACCTTACCACCCTTCTGCCTTGGAACCAATAGTATTGATTCTAAGACAGAAGGTAAGAGTTTTTAAAAAAGGTAGTTAATAAAAATTATACTGATTAACAAAAATTACAATAAAAAATAAAGCAAATCTTCTTATCTTAGTCTCTATTCTTGCTGTTAACAAGCAGCAAGTTACTGTCAGAGAGACATTAAAAGACACCATCAATGGTGGTAAAATTAGGAGCATATAATAAAAACACAAAGTCTAGAAACTGGTCAAAGACACAAGAGTCTTATATTACACATTTGGAAAAACTAGTCACCTATCAAGCATTCTGAGCAGTACCTCTATCTAGGCAGAGCAGCCCGGATACCAGCTACCTTCTAGTACCTGCCATACAAAAAAGTATACCTCCTTATAAAAAGTAGAGTCATTCCTTGTAACTATTAAATTCAGTGCTTTATAAAACAAACCTCTATAGAATGAGGTTAATCTGTATAGACACCGATGTGAAATATCCATGTAAAGACTCAGAGGGAAAAAAAGGCAAAAATCTATTATTCTTGAGAGCTTTCTTGTTCTTATCTTAGCCTAAAGAAAAGGGAACAGATGAACTTCAAGCCAAAGTATTAATTTTATGTGAGAAAAGACTACATTTCAATCTACACAGCAAAAATAGAGATGGATCACAGCAGGGTCAATCTGATTATTAGGGTTAAATTAAGTGATCAGTGAAGATAACATGTAATCAATTTAGACATGATGAGGAATATAGATGATGGAGGAAGAATAGTTCATATGATGTAATATATGCTCTGGAGCCATCCTTTAGACCTCCACATACATTTTACAGTAAAGGAAACAGATACAAATATTAGTTAAATAACTTGCTCACAATCATACAGCTAGAAAAGTGTCTAAAGTCACATTTGAACTCAGAGCTTCCTACCCGCAAGTCCAGTGCTCTATCCACTCAGCCATCAGCTGCACAGGGCAGGGTAACTTCTGTCTTCCCTCAGAGCTCTAAAGTTAACCCTGAGGGGTGAAGGGATGTCTTTCTAATGCTTCATTTCATGAAGTCTGACCGGTTTGTTTCAAATGATTACCAGTTGCTGTCATTTATTCAGGCAGACTTAATTTGCTTTTAGAAATGGGTGTTTACTAAAGTGGTATAGTAAGAACAGTTGATCTTTTTAGAAGGCCCCTAAAATTCATTTACCATCTCTCCCACCAGGATATACAGGGTCCACAGGAAAGTGGGCTTAAAGCTTAGAAAGCACAGATGGCAAAGGGTAATTTTGAGCTTCATGGTACTAGAAATTCCTTTCTTCCCTTTGTGGGGTTCTCATGACATTTCCTTAAGCACAGTGTCACTCCTACCCTTAGGTTGGTGATGGCAAACCTATGACACATGTGTCAGCACTGACACGTATTGCCATTTTCGATGACATGCCGCCACATGTGGCCACATACAGAGAAGAATGAGGCCACATGCCAAGGATGAAACATTTGCTGTAGTGTAGTGTAGACACTCTGTGGACTATAAATGACAATTCTAACCATATTAATTTACCTATTTTGGTTTATTAAGTACAGTTATATGTTACAATCATACATTTTTGTTATTTAAACTATAAATATCACAAAATTATGGGTTTTTTCTCAAAGTGAAACACCACCCAAGTTATGCTTGGTTTTTTGGCAGATTTTGACACACCAAGCTCAAAAGGTTGCCCATCACTGCCTTAGATCCTCATAGGTCTTAAAACTACAATTCCTCAGTATGTCCAGTTAATCTTTCGCTCCCACTATGAACATACTGTCAGCCATGGAAAAGCTGATGAGAAGTTCAAACCTTCTAATCCTCCTAAGTCCTCAAAAGTGGAGGGAGAGAGGTCAAGGCAGGCTTTTGAGTAATTACAGGCCTTACACAGGAGGATATACAATCGGTATAGTTTCATCAGAAAATCTAGAGGACCTCATCTCCCATAAAAAAATCTCTTTCGTCTCTTCCATAAGAGAAGAAAATATCTTTGGTAAGCATACATCTTCCTGTTTTATGCCTTTATGCTACCAGAGGGTCACTAAGCAATGTTATTTATGTTATTACATATTTCATGGAATCTTGAAATATAATATGTAAAAATTTGACATATGTATGGGAGATCCATTACTGGAGCAACACCCTTATAGTATATTTGGCTGTAGTGATTCAAATCCTTTTTATAGTCCCTAAACAATACACTACATGGCTCAGTAAATTTTGTGACTATAAAGATGTGGTCTACTATAGAATTTTATTTGTGAAAACCTGTATGTCTTCTTTCTCACACTTTCATCAAGAATGCTATCAATTGTAGTTATATAGTAGTCTTTAAATTCTGAAAAGATAAGAAATTAGGCATATAGGTAAAGTAAGTATAGATACTCTCTTAGACTTGATTTTTTAAATAAGATAAGGTCTAAGATTGCTTTCTATGATTAATTTGTTGTCCATTTTTTCAATTACCTTAAAATTAATCATGCAATGCCCTAAAAATTATGAAACTTCCAGCATGGATCTTCTTTCTATATCCTTGTTCAAGGTTCAATGGTTCTCAAAATCTTTTTGTTTTCTTCATTTACATTCCTCATGCAACACATTTAAGGGTCTGATATTAGAATCAAGATATACTTATTATTTAATTGGTGGTAAAAATTATATATTATAAAAATGCTGATATGTATGGCAAAACCAGAACATTATAGATGAGAAATGGTGTGATATGTAGTGGAAAGAGTCATAGTTGAACTTAAGAATCAGAAAAAAGTTTAAAATTCCACTTCTGCCACTAATTTAGGCAAACTATTGTGTCTAAATAAACGACTTCAATTCTGTACCTCTATTTACTCATCTGTAAAATAGGGATAATATCTACAGTAACTATCTCAGACAATTGTTAAAAGGTTAAATGAAATCATTTACATAAAATAATTTGCAAATCTTAAAGCACAATGGATTATTATGATTTCCTGGTTTCATTGAACTTTGTCAGCCGTCCCTAAAATAAGATGAATTATCCTTCAATTTTAAAAAATTCAAAGAGAATTAAGCAATAGAAGTACTAACTATATGCTCCTAGCAATTTGGAAAGTAACCCTATGATTCATTATTGTTCCATAGAAAAAGCAATTGTGGGAACAACAAAATTATAATAGCTAAGCATAAGGAAGAATTTTGGGGTTTTTTTGAGGTTCTCCAAAGGCTGCATTAGAAAATATACTCTTGCAAGGTAAAATGTGATTGACTGGTGTTTTATTTATTAAATATTGGAACATGCAGACTATTGCAAAATCACTTACAAAATAGTCTTAACTAAATAAAACATTAATGCTACTCTTAAAACTGAAGGTCAGATAGAACAAACAAAAGAGACTTAGAATAAACAAAACTGAACACAATAATTCATCAAAAGCCAAAGCTGTATGCTGAGCAGTTTTCACAGAATTTTCCAAGAAATCACATAGAGTTCAATGTGAATTGCCTATTTATCAATGCTATTTTGCACATAACTTGAGGGCGGATCAACTGAAGAAATGCCAGGATTTTTTTCCTTTATAATGTAAATAAAATGTTCTTTGGAGCATCTTTATTTCCAAAACATTTTTTACATGTCATTTATTTCCTCCTTGGACTACCCACATGATGGAATAGGGGAAAGGATTATCATCCCCCATTACAAAGATGAAAATAGACACAAAAAAAAGTTTGATTTTGCTAGAAGTTTGCCATACTGCTTCTATGGAAGAGTAAAAATAAGATTCCAGGTCTTTTAACTTTTACCTCAGTTCTCATTCAACTACATCTTGCCAAGTCAAATGCCAAACATTGCCCAGAACCAAGCTACCTTTAATCTACATATTATCATGTCTTGATAATCCATCTAGAACAGTGATGGGCAAACTACAGCCCTCAGGCCAGATGCAGCCCCCTGAAATGTTCCTTCCAGCCCCTGTGCATTATTCCTAATCTGACGAATACAATGAGTAGGATACAATACAATGAAACTTCAAAAGAGTTGCCTTAGAAACAGACTGACAGATGAGCATTTCCTTTCCTTTGGCCCCCCTCTTTAAAAAGTTTGCCCATCACTGATCTTGAATAATAATAGTCCTCCTCTAAAGTCCTACCATGGCATCCTCAAAGGATCCTGGGTCCTCAAAGGCTATGAGCAGAGCATAAACTCCATCTATATACTAAGCTAGAAAAGCTTTGAGAACAGACCTGATGTTAGAGGACTAATCTAGTTTACAGCAGGTTCATCATCAGTTTTACTCCAGGATGATTAATTTTTCAACCACATGTCATCATTCAGAAACTGTTTACTAAGGCATTGGAGAAATGTGATTTTTGTTAACAGAGGGTAGACCTATATCTATGAAGTCACAGATCCTCAAAGTATTAAAGAAATATATTAATATTATTAGGCTAACACAAAAATTAGTTTGTATCCCTTAAGTACTATCACAATTAAAAAGAGATTTAAGTTTTATAAAATGTTTTCTTCATGATAATCCTGTAAGGTAGGTAGTATAATTATTATTTCTATTCTACAGATGAAGAAACTGAGGCTAGATAAGGTTAAGTAATTTGCAAAGGTACTCAGCCAGTAAAATGGTAAAGTCGAGATTTGAATCCAGGTCTTATGACTCTGGGTTTTTTGCACTGTATCATGCTACCTCAGTGAATAAAGGGTGCCATTTCTCCCTAACCAAAATATTGAGTTCAAAACATACAAATGATTTCTTTCTATTGAGCTAAATATACAAAATTATGTAAGGTTACATTTGCAGCCAGTAAAATCACATCACCACAATAAGTTAAAAATAACTTAGAATTCGTTGTATGTTGGAATATTATGTCACTGATTCTCTTCATAAGTATAAGTAATTTAGAGTTACCTATACTTAAGTCTAAATCATTCGGGCCTCCACATCTATATTTCGCTGCTAGAAAATATTTTTCAAATATTTAAGAAGCCACAATGTTGTACTACAGAAAGAAGACTACAGCGTATTTCAGTTGCAAGTTAAGTATATTTTAACAGACAACAATGTAAAACCACAACTTCATTAATATATGCTAAAAAGATACCTGGCCAAGGTAGTTTAGTTAATGATGTGATCAAATAACTTTAAGATAAAGTAATTCTAAACATAAATCATTGAATGATTAAGAATTTGCTAAGTACTTTAATCTCACTAAACTATGTTAGAAGAAAAAATTATTATGTCTATAACTCACAATAGGTATTCCAATTTCAAACACATAAAGATAGCATTTAAAGCACCTGTTTTTACACAGGAATTGGAAAATCAGGAGAAACTCAAGAACATATTAACAGTCTTGTAAGCAAAAATAAGTATCAAAATATTTATCAGTAAAATATTCTACCAGTAGAACATGACATTACAGAAGCAATTAAGATTAGATGCAGTTAAAATGATATTTCCTTTTTCTACATCTCTGTTAGGCTACATTACCTAAAAATAGTGGAGTGGTTTCTTCTAAAGTAGTTTCATTAGCATCTGCCCCAGCTTCTAAAAGGATTTTTGTTATCATCAAGAATCCTCTACTTGCTGAAAGATGTAATGCACAAGAGCCCTCGAAGGTCTTCATTTTAATGTATCTTTCAGATGGATCTGAAGAAAAAAAAACCATTAAAGCAGGCAAAATATCAAACCTCATTGCATTGATTTTACAAAGCAAAAATTTCTTCAGTTGAACTAAGGGGCATTCAAAGAAATTTTTCGATGGTTGAAAAATACCTAATGACAAGACTCATCACAGCTAGAGTCAAGAGAAGAGTCTCTGAGAGTTCACAAGTAAGAATTACAGAACATCAAATATTTAGGATTGGTGGAAACTATACATTACTGTACATTAGCAACCTCTATGCCTAAAATCATGAACAAATTCTTCTCTTTCTCTGGTTACAGAATGTTTAGTCCACTTTTCTTTTTTTAAAAAAAGTCACCATTGCTAGAAAAAATTTTAAAATAAGAAATACGAAATAAGACTACAATGCATTTCAGTTATAAGTTAACTATATTCTAACAGACAACAATGTTAAACCACAACTTCATTAATATATGCTAAAAAGATATGGCCTGTTATTTTGCTTATTCTCTTCATTGTTATTATTTGATTCCTTTTCACTTCTCAGAATCACTTACTTCCTGAGCTAAAAAGAAAAAAAAATTAATGAGCCTTCCTTCCTCCTAACTACCAAATTCTGTCTTCTTTTGAGAGAGGAGGAAATCAGAACAGGATGATCATTCCAAAGCATGAGGCAGAGAGAACAGATATAACATGAAAAAGTACTACTTTAAAGTCTTTATTCTATATTCATGCACCAAAAAATATTCATATGTATATGAGGTCTTACTGATTTATATGTACTCTCCAATGATGTATAATCCATTTGTACCTGCCCAACTTCTATGACCCTTGTCCACGTCTTCCAATATGTCGACCACAGAAATTCTGCCTAATAATGCTAGAAACTTCTAATGCTCCTGACATCATGAGGGCACCAGTATCGAAATAGAACTGTCCATCTGTCATCCTTCATCTTTCCCACTTGACCAGATTATCTTCTTTCCTACTATACATTGTCCTAGTAATACCATCATTTACTCTTGTTCTTCAAAGTTTCTCTTTGTTGTATGGTGAAGACTATTCACAGTTACCATGCATCTCTCCATTGCCCTCTTTGCAACATTCATTTTTAATTCTTCCAATAGTATCCCATTTTTATAGTTGCAAAACATAATTAGAATACTAGTGTTTTTTAAAATGGCCTTTATTTATGAGAGTAGCCTGAGGTCTTTTATTCCTATGATATCCAGAGTTAATAGACATGAGTGTTGGATTTTCTACATCTAGTGATATAATGATGTGTTGTGTATATTAGTAACATGGGTTTATTATATTTATAGTCGTCCTTACATTGAACCAACCATTTATTATTGGTAGAAATTCAAACTAATCATAATGTATAATCTTTATAAGTGATTAATATGTTGTTTTGTGTTAATCCAAAATTTTTGCATCAATTTTCACTGAGGATATTAACCTATAGTTTAGTAAATAAGACAATGTTTTTATCATAGAAAGAAATGGGAAGGGTCTCTTGCTTTTTATTATTGCGAAAAATGTATATGTTATTGGAATTAGTTGGCTTTAATTGATTAATATATAACCATGAGTCTTTTAAAGTAGCCTTACAATTTTCTGAAGGCAAACCAAACTGTTTGCCTGTTCGATTCTAGATCAATTTCATGTACCTTTATACTATCTATTCCAAAAGAATATTCTGATGATCAAAAGCTAGAGGTTTTCCATTCAACTATATGTCAAAATTTAAGCAATAGACATTCTTCATTGACTTAGTCAATGTATGTATATTGGCAGGTTTCAAACTCTTGAGTGGTATGAATATCTTCTAGGAAGCTCTACACTATTCCAGTTTTGATTCAACCAGCAAAATGTAAACTCAAACAGAAGCATTTTGAGGGCCTCACTATCCACAGAGAAAATTTCTGCAACTTAGATCCATTTTTTAAATCTTTTTACAATGTGTATATCATCCTGTTTGATGTCTCACATGATGTTCATTGCCATAGAATTGAGGAACAGAATTATCTCTATTGTTATAACTTTTAAGGAATCTTAAATGACTTGATAAGACACATAAGTGTCCTGCTTTACTGAATCAAGTGCCTTTAAATAATCAACAAAAAATAAGTAGTGAGACTGTCTACATAAGTTGTTAATTAAAAAAAGGAAAGATGTGATTCACTATAGAACATTGCTTGCAAAAATCTGCTTTCTATTAATGTCTTCTAAATAAAAGTTTTTTCAAACTCCTCCAATTGCTAAAAACCTATTACCAACTACCTTGCATATTTTTATATCATATATACAACTATAAATTTAAACATGTAAGACCATAGGCCATGCAGAAGCAACAGACTTCATTAATGATAATCATGAACAAACAATATAAAAAAATTTTTAGAATACACCCAAAGTAGTCTTTATAAGAAAGTTTATATCTCGAAATATTTTCAGTAACAACAGAGAAAAAAATAGGTCAATAAATTGGATATCCTACTAAAAAATACCCTAGAAAAGCAATAATTTTTAAAATTCTAGTACCAAAGTAGAAATTCTCAAAATCAAAGAGAATAGGAAACTGAAAGAAGAAAAATCATTGAACAAGGAGCTTTTTTAAGCCTATAAAATAAATCATTAGCCAATTTATTTTTAAAAGCAAGAGGAAAACCAAAAGCTAAAAATAACTCACAACAAATGAAGAATTGTAGCAATCTAGGCATACATTAATCTTGATATTATTTTAAGAGTGCTCAAAAAACTGACTCTTGTATTGCTTATGATTGATTTCTGTAACCCTGAATTAAATTGAACCTCAACCTAGCCAAATTCCTAGCCCTTCCCTAAGGCTACACTTAAAAGACAGGTCAGTTATCTCAGTCTCCTTATTTTACCTAAAACAGTCAATTAACATATGTATCAAACAACCATAGATGCCTTAGGCTCCTGTTCTGGGTATTAGGGTATTGCAGTTTGTAATTGTGATGATTACCTCATAATGTTAATGTATCAGACCACTAGGCTCTTCCCTTCCCTCTATATTGTTGTAACCCCAACAAAAATAGCTGTATGGCAGCTAAGGGTTAAGCTCTAACCATCTAAGCTCTTTACCATCAGAGCTTCATCCCAGTGAAGCTCTGAACCATGGAAGCTCTTGTCCACCAGAGCTTACTCTCTGTCTGACTACCTTATGCCAGAACTTTCTATGTCTGCATGTCTTTATTCTCACCTTATGTTCTCTTTCCATTAATCCTTAACCTGTGACTCATTTTCTCTCAATCCCTGGTTCCCCTTTCTGAGTGTCCTACCCACTAGGAATCTTCATGAAGTGGCTAGACAACTTCAAGAATAAAGGAAACAAATGGAAACTATTTTGCCCAATTAATATCACAGTAAAACTGACAACATAAATGAAATGGATGAATAGTTACAAAAGCATAAAGTACTTGGATTAAGAAAAAAAGATGTAGAGAATTTAAACAACTCAATCTCAGAAGAGATCTGAGTCATAAATGAGATTCCAAAGGAAAAAATTTATAATGAAAGTCTGTCAAGTATTCAAATAATAAATTGAAATAATGCATAAACTGAAAAAAATAGGAGAAAGGATTCTACCAAATTCCTTCTATAATACAAATATGAGCTTCCTATTTAAGCTAAGGAAAGTAAAAATAGAAAAAGAAAACAATAGGTTAATATTCCTAATGAAAATAATACAAAAAATTTAAATTAAATATTAGCAAAAGCGTCTCCATAAAGATAGAAAAATGATTGTATTCTATGACCAGGACAGTGTTAGTTCAATTAGGAAAACTATAAATATAATAAATCATATTAAAAATTAAAAAATCATGATTATATCAATAGATATGGAAGGAAAAGCTTCTGACAAAGTACAACTAGTTCTGTTTTTCAAAAAACACTAGAAAGCAAAGGAATAAATATACCTTTCCTTATTTATAAGCAAGATGAATCTAAAACAAAGTGTTATATGTCATGAAGATAAACTAGAGTGAAGCAAGGACTATCATTATCACTACTACCATCTGATAGAAAGCTTCCTTGACATAGCAATGAAATAAGAAAAAGAAATTGAGCAAAAAAAAAAAAAAAAGTCATCATTTTGCAGGTGTTATTAATAAATGAAACAATAACTTTAGCAAAGTAGAGAATACAAATAAAACCATATAATACATCACTATTTCTCTATATTCTGCCTATTACCAATTGAACCCAGAAGGAAAAGATAGAAAGAAAAATTTCCAAACACACATGCAAAAATTATGTGAATACAACTATAAAACACTTTCATGAAAATACAGAACTAAATAATTAGAAGAATATTCCATGGGTAAAAGAAGCCAATATAATTTTTAAAAATAGCAATGCTACCTTGCTCTGTAACAGTCCTTCTGGGAAGACAAAGGATTCAACTTGAGAGAATTGTGAAAATTGAATGAACCACACTGACTTCATCTTGTTTCTCAATTGTGGAGCTACCTCAGTTTCCTTTCTATTCAATTATGGGAATTATAAGAAAACTTTATTTCAGTATTTGAACATAGCTCTGCATAACTAGGAAGCTAGGTCACCTCTATATGTTGCATGGATACAGAACTAGTATATGCTGACTAGTGTGTAAATGAAATTAACTCTAGCCCATTCATAGTCAAAAATCTACTTACCCTAGGCATCTAAATTATATCATCCCCACCTCCCTCAAAGGGGAGGGGAGATAAGTTAATCACACATGACAATAAGTATCTAATCAAGAGCAAGGGACTGCCCTTAGGGTAGTCCAAATCAGTGTAGAACTGCCATTGGTCCACTTGAATTAGAGGTGGGCCCACAGGAAATGACTTGAGAAGCCATCTCTATAAATATGTGGGTTACAACCCAATCAGGTTCATACTGATACAAGGAATTTTCTTACAATTATACAGCTCAAGCAACCCATACATGTCTTATCTGAAAAGTGGCCCTGTACCTGTCATTCAGTTACTGTTTTCTTGTTCCTTTGAATATAGACACTTGACAGGGAGTAAGAGAACCTCTTTTTCTGATTTCAGAGAATTTCATCTATTCATTCTCCCCCTCCCAACATGAAAAGTGCCTAATTCTTCCTCCAATTACAATCAGATTACCTATTCTTGTATCCAGGTTCATATATTGTTAGTTGCTTTCATTTAATGCATAAAAATCTGTGTCTCCTCCATATTCAGGGCCCAGTTCCAAGCTGAAGAGGCTTGGTCCTGATGTTATATAATTGCAAGCATTACTTAATATATTCCAATATGTTCAGGAGTTTGAACCTTTTTTTCCTCAGTTATTTCTGATTTCATCTGTCACACTCTGTAGATCCTGCTTACTATGACTAGGCATACAGAACCATGTTCCTCCAACATAGGAATGGTTATAAAGAAGTTTTAAAAAGAGAGATCAATTAGTAGAAAAGATAAGGTGCATTACACAAGCTAATAATCCTATTAGACTAGTGTTTGATATACCCAAAGACCCTAAATACTGGAGTACTTGGTATTTAACAAAAACTGGTAGAAAAACTGGAAATCAGTCTTGCAAAAATCAGGTTTAAACCAACATATTACATCATACATCAAGATTAGCTTCAAATAAATACATGACCTAGGAAGAAAAAAAAAGTCACATAATAAACAAATTAGGGGAACAAGGAAAAAAAAACAAGGAAAAAATATCCTTCCCTTATAGAGAAGAGTTCATAATGAAAAGAGGAATGCAGAGGATTACAGAAGATAAAATGGATAATTTTTATTATATAAATTTTCAAAGATTTTACATAAACAAAACTAATGCAGCCAAAATCAAAATGGAACCAGTTAACTGGGGAGTGTGGAAAATATATGTAAAGGTAATGGGGTCACCAGGGATATTAGAAATAAATTAAGTGGTTTGTGGGAACACACACACACTGGGATTTATGAGAGACTATGGAAAGACCAGAGTTTACTGGATTCCCACAGGAATGGCAGTTGATCTTAACTGTCACTCAGCTTCCACTAGGCCAGAATCTTGAACAGACTGACAAGGTAAAAGTGATTTAACAGCTTTAATTATGTTTGACTAAAAGGTGGGAAAGGGATTTCTATACTTAAAATCTAAAGGATAAAACCACAGGGCAATGGGAGGACTTATTCTACTCTTATCTAAGTGATCTAAACTAACAGGGCCCAAGGAGCTGTAAATGGAGTCTCTGCCTCAGACCTAGAATCTGCCAGGCTTGAGTATAGCTAGGGGATTTTGTGGCTTTGGGATTCTCACTGCAATCCACTGATGATCTCTGGATGCCAGGAGCTAAAGTTGTCTCAGGTACCAGGTAGTGAGGGTTTTGCTTGAAGCACTGTCCACCAGAAAAACTTCTCCTCCCTTGGCTCTGTAGATCTTGTCCTTTTGCTAGATGCCACACCACAAAGGATCCCAGGGAAAATCAGGATGCAAGATGTCCTTTTACTCTGAGGGCTCCCAGGGCTAACCACAGTTTGTGTTATCCCCTAATGGAGTCCCACTCAGAGCACAGACACACTTCCTCCTCCCTCATTCCATCCTGGAGCTCCAGCTCCTTCCAGCTATGCACATAATTCCTAATCACTAGCTAATCTAATCTTCCTCACAACAGGAGGGGGGGGTCATGCAATCATTGCAAATTTCTCTTAAAAAGGTCTCATTTACAAGATAAATGATGAATTATCTCAAATTTTTAAGAAAAAGCAAGTGCATAACTGAAAAGTGATCAGAATATGAACCAGCAGTTCTCAAAATATAGTATCAGCAACAATATGAAAAAATGTTCCAAATCACTAGTAATTAGAAAAATAAAAATCAAAAGTTTATCAGCCTGGCAAAAGAAGACAAAAATGACAATCCCTAAGGATTACTTCTAGAATTTTGAAGTGACTATATTGGGAAATCTTTCAGTGAAAGAGAGGGTTGGGAGAATGACCCTATAGGAGGTAACACTTACTTTCATCAAAGTTGCAACTAGCTGTAAAGAAAGCAAAAGTATCAATAAGCACATGAGAAAGTGTTCCAAATCTCTAATAATTAGAGAAATGCAAATCAAAACAACTCTGAGGTACCACCTCACACCTAGCAGATTGGCTAAAATGAAAGAAGGGGAGAGTAATGAATGTTGGAGGGGATGTGGCAAAATTGGGACATTAATGCATTGCTGGTGGAGTTGTGAACTGATCCAGCCATTCTGGCTGGCAATTTGGAATCATGCTCAAAGGGCTATAAAAGACTGCCTGCCCTTTGATCCAGCCATACCATTGTTGGGTTTGTACCCCAAAGAGATCATAGATAAACAGACATGTACAAAAATATTTATAGCTGCGCTTTTTGTGGTGGCAAAAAACTGGAAAAGGAGGGTATGTCCTTCAATTGGGGAATGGCTGAACAAACTGTGGTATATGCGGGTGATGGAATACTATTGTGCTAAAAGGAATAATAAACTGGAGGAGTTCCAGGCGAACTGGAGAGACCTCCGGGATCTGATGCAGAGCGAAAGGAGCAGAGCCAAAAGAACATTGTACACAGAGACTGATATACTGTGGTAAAATTGAATGTAATGGGCTTCTGTACCAGCAGCAATGCAATGACCCAGGACAATTCTGAGGGATTTATGGTAAAGAATGCTACCCACATTCAGAGGAAGGACTGCAGGAGAGGAAACATATAAGAAAAGCAACTGCTTGAACGCATGGGTCGGGGTGAACATGATTGAGGGTGTGGACTCGAAACTACCACACCAATGCAACCACCAACAATTGGGAAATTGGTCTTGATCAAGGACACATGACAAAACCAGTGGAAAAGTGCGTCGGCCATGGGTGGGGGGAGTGCGGGGGGTGAAGGGGAAAGTAGGAGCATGAAACATGTAACCAGGTTAAAAATGATTATTAATAAATGTTAATAAAAAAAAAAGTTGCAACTAGCTGAACAAAATGAAGAATTGAGTTGAGCTGCATGGGATTGGTTTAATCAGCAAGAATAAAGCAGCACCATCTTTTACCTGATTCCCTAAACTAAATTTTGACAATATAAGCAAGGAGCATAAAGTAAAAACTGGCTATTACAAGGGACTATGAAACCTCCTCTCCACTAAAATACTTGTATACTTTCCAAATTGGAAATACAATGAAGAAATAATCAGAAGCTACTAAGCTTCAGTAAAACCAAAATCAGAGAAACTTCCTTAAATTTTCTTTCTTATCTCCTGCTTCTAGTTCTCCATGTTTTATAGCATGAGCTCTCAAATCAGGGTCTGTGATTTTATTTTATAATATATATAATATAAATAAATGTATTTGAATATAACTAATTTTTATACTATGTATTTTATGTATTTTATGCATTATTTTAAGAAGGGATCCAAACTATCCCCTAAGGATATAACATGGAAAAGGTTAAGAACCTGGCCTTACTCAATTTCTTCTCTATTAACACAGATGGGTTTCTATGGTTATCTTTTTTATTTGCTGCAGCAAATCTTCAAACTCCTCCTATAGGTACTATCTTTTCACTCTTTTCTCTAAGCAGTTTCCCCACATTCCTTTCTGCCTATTCTACTCATTAAATGCCTCATTAGTGATCAAAAATTTAAGGTCCTCTAAAAGTCCCAATTATATTCTCTTACATCCACAAACTACATTTGCATTTGCACTGACACAAAAGCAGAATATTATCCTGAGTGGCTTTCAAGGGAAGGCTCTCCAATTCTGCACTGACTTAAAATGAATTTCCATATTCTAGTATGTGTACTCCATTTTTCTTCTCCCATGAAAGATTCTGGACTGAGATAAATGGATCTGATTCTTATTTAGGTCCTTTGTTGCATTCTATTTGATTAATATGAAATGAAAAGATGAGATTTAAGAAACATGAAAGGGGGGGGTTCACTCTTCTAGTACTCATGTGATTTGAAGTTTGACTAAAGATCTAATATTCAACAGTTTTCTTTTAATCAGCCTTCATTATGTTGTGTCATTCATAGTAAATATGTTTAAAAGTATATCTTTTTTTTTAATTTTTATTTTTAGAAAATTTTTCCATGGTTACATAATTATGTTCTTACTCTCCCTTCCACCTACCCCACCTCTCTACTCCCCGTAGCTGACGCACATTTCCACGGGTTTTTACATGTGTCATCGATAAAGACCTATGCCCATATTGTTGACAGTTGCACTGGGGTGATTGTTTAGAGTCTATTTCCCAAATCATATCCACAACAACCCATGTGTTCAAGCAGTTGTTTTTCTTCTGTTTTTCTACTGCCATAGTTTTTCCTCTAAATGTGGCGAGTGTTCTTTCTCTTAAGTCCCTCAGAATTGTCCCAGATCATTGCATTGCTGCTAGTAGAAAAGTCCATTACATTCAATTGTACCACAGTGTATCAGTCTCTGTGTACAATGTTCTCCTGGTTCTGCTCCTTTCACTCTGCATCAGTTCCTGGAGGTCATTCCAGTTCAAATGGAATTCCTCCAGTTCATTATTCCTTTGAGGACAATAGTATTCCATCACCAGCAGATACCACAATTTGTTCAGCCACTCCCCAATTGAAGGTCATACTCTCGTTTTCCAGTTTTTTGCCACTAGAAAGAGTGCAGCAATATATATTTTTGTATGTGTCTTTTTCAAAAGTATATCATTTTGAGAGATTTTATTGCAAGAGTTCCTGTAGGATTTTGTTTTAAATTAAAGATTCTATGTACAAAAAAAGTTTGAGAATTACAGGTATAAATCATCACATTTCTAGCTACATTTATAACTGTCTTATCAATACTCAAATTATAAATATTTTCCAAAAATATTCTGTACTGCATGTGTCCCCAGGAAATTTTAGCCCAGTGAAGCAAATAACTTGAAGCATCAAATAACAACTAACGAATATAAAAGAAACATTTTAATTGCTTTTCAAGAACCTAGTTAAAAGAAACTGAGAACTCTAGTAGAGTCAGAGAGGGCATCATAGACTATCATATGGGATCACTATGTCCATTGGCCAGGCTTAGAAATATTTTTTTGTTTTATAAGTGAGTTTGAATAAAATGAATGGGAATTAAAGGAAAATGCCTATAAGATAAAATTGAAAGGTCTCAATATGTTTTTTGTTTAGATATTTAATAATTTTTATTTTTTAGAAAAGTTATCATGGTTACATGATTCATGTTCTTACTTTCCTCTTCACCCCCCGGCTTACCCCCGCCCAATAGTTTTAACATGTGTCATCAATCAAGACATTTCCAAATTGTTGATAGTTGCATTGGTGTGGTAGTTTCAGGTCTACATCCCCAATCGCATCCGCCTCAACTCATGTGTTCAAGCAGTTGCTTTTCTTCTGTGTTTCCTCTCCTATAGTTCTTCCTCTGAATGTGGGTAGCATTCTTTTCCATAAGTCCCTCAGAATTGTTATGGATCATTGCATTGCTGCTAGTACATAACTCCATTACATTCTATTTTACCACAGTGTATTGGTCTCTGTGTACAATGTTCTTTTGGCTCTGCTCCTTTCACTCTGCATTCCTGGAGGTCTTTCCAGTTCACGTGGAATTCCTCCAGTTTATTATTCCTTTCAGTGCAATAATATTCCATCACCAGCATATACCACAGTTTGTTCAGCCATTCCCCAATAGAAAGGCATACCCTCGTTTTCCAGTTTTTTGCCACTACAAAAATCGCGGTTATAAATATTTTCGCATAAGTGTGTTTATCTATGATCTCTTTGGGGTACAGACCCAACAATGGTATGGCTGGATCAAAGGGCAGGCAATCTTTTATAGCCCTTTGAGTGTAGTTCCAAGTTGCCATCCAGAATGGTTGGATCAGTTCACAACTCCATCAGCAATGCATTAATGTTCCAATTTGGCCACATCCCCTCCAACACTCATTACTCTCCCCTACTATAATTTTAGCCAATCTGCTAGGTGTGAGATGATTCCTCAACATTGTTTTGATTTACATTTCTCTAATTATTAGCACTTTAGAGCACTTTCTCATGTGCTTGTTCATAGTTTTTATTTCTTTATCTGAAAATTGCCTATTCATGTCCCTTGCCCATTTATCAATTGGGGAATGGCTTGATTTTTTTTATACAATTGATTTAACTCCTTGTATATTTGCGTAATTAGACCCCTGTCGGAGTTTTTTGTTATAAAGATTTTTTTTCCCAATTTGTTGTTTCCCTTCTGATTTTGGTTGTATTGTTTTTGTTTGTACAAAAGCTTTTTAATTTAGTATAATCAATCATCCCATTCACATTCAGAGTTATAATTATCAGTTGTGTATTCCCCAACATTTTGGCATCCTCTCTTAGTTCTACCCCTTCTTCTTAGGCTATTTCCTTTTAAATCAATGATTTGTTTTAAACCAGTAACCCTTGTCCCCTCCCTTGATTTACTACCCTTTCTACCCCCTCCCTTGTTATTCTCCTCTTTTTATTTTTAAGGCCTAATGAATTCCCTCTCCCTTCTCCTCCCCTCCCTTTTTTGACCTCCCCACTCCTCTGCTCCCCTTGGTTTATCCCTTCTGAGTTTCTCAGTAGGGTTAGATAGAGTTCTATATCTCAATGGATATAGCTACTCTTCCCTCTCAGGGTTAATTACACTGAGAGTAAGGTTTACATATTATCTCTTAATGCTCTCTTCCTCTCCCTCTTATAATAGTATTCATCTCCTCCCCTTCCCATGCCCTCTTTGTGTGTAATAGAATATCCTATTTTTCTTATTCATTCAAGTTTCTCTTGGTGTCCTCTACTATTCAACCCCCTCTTTCCTACCCACCCCCTTATCACCTTAGACCATTTAGTACTCCAACCTCTCCCTGTGAATAATTCTTCTAATTACTATAATAGTGGATACTATAATAGTGAATAGAGTTCACTACAGAGAATTATACATAACATTTCTCCATATAGGAATTGTTATGGGAGAATTGGGAAAGGTGTTAGGTTAAAGGGGATTTTGAAGGGATGTTGTCAGGGACTTGCTAGGTAGATAATATGAGTTGCAAGTAGGATGTAATGGTGAAATTCAGGATATAATATGAGGCTGAAGTCAGGGAGTATAACACTGAAGGTAACAAAGATCTTCAAGGAGAGGAGGAATTAATTTAAACAGGCAAAGAGCAGCAGGGCTTATAGAATAGGACTTAGACTAAAGACAAACTGAGGGTAATAGACTGATTGAAACTAACTGCAGGCTTTAGTTAATTTCACAGGAAGGGATTTGTTTTGAAGTTACACCTTCCTTCAAGATGGATACCCCGGCTTCCCTTCAAGCCCACAGTATGTTGGTTCTATTCCTCTTCTTCCCTTTTCTTACTAATTAACTGACAAAGTAACTAACAGGTCTGTTTTAAACACAAAAGGGGTTTATTGTCTTCACTGGTTAAATTGCCACGTAAAGGGGATTAAAGGAAGCCCTAACAGTTGTTTACAGAAACCTCAGGTGGAGGAAGGGAAGCAGAGATGGGATTTGAGCAAGGTTCTGCCATGACTCAACTCTCAAGGTGATCTTGAAATCAAAAGGGAATATGATGATGACTACCTAACCTCTATAGATAAAGTACTGCAAGAGTATAGCTGAACCCTCACAAATTTGAAACTATTCTCTGATTCACTCTCCTTATTCACTTCTCACAGACATTTAGATAAGGGAAGGAAGGTAGGGAAATGAGGTAGAGTATGGAAATACAAAGGGTTTATCTAAATTAAAAAATCTCAAATAAATACTCCAAAGCTAGGCTAAATTTTCAATCTTTAGAAAGGAGAAGAAGCAGCTCAGCTGGCCCTGGTTTTCTCTCCATGAGGTCCCAGGTCCAACTGAAACTTTCCTTCAAGATTCTAAAACTCCTAAATGACATCAGAACTCAGCCAAAGTCTGTAAAAACTGCCCTGACCCCCTCTCTCTGTACTACAGAATACAAATAATTAGATCTTATTGAAGCCCTTACATAGGCAAATTTAAAAATAAGAGTTTTCTTTCTTTCCCCTCTGTTTCTTACTTACCTTTTCATGTTTCTCTTGGTTTTTGTGGTTGGATATCGAACTTTCCATTTAGTCCTGATCTTTTCTGTGCAAATACTTGGAAATCTTCTATCTTGTTGAATGCCCATACCTTCCCCTGGAAGTATATAGTCAGTTTTGATGGGTAGGTGATCCTTGGTTGTAGACCCAGTTCTCTTGCCTTTCTCAATATCATATTCCAAACCTTGCAGTCTTGTAGTGTGGAGGCTGCCAGATCCTGTGTGATCCTGATTGGTGCTCCTTGATATCTGAATTGTCTCTTTCTGGCTTCTTGTAAAATTTTTTCTTTTACTTGGAAGCTCTTGAATTTTGGCTATTATATTCTGGGGGGTTGTCTTTTCAGGGTTTTGTGGAGAGGGTGATCTATGGATCCTTTCAATGTCTATATTGCCCTCTTGTAGAACTTCAGGGCAGTTTTGCTGAATAATTTCCTTCAGTATGGAGTCCAAATTTCTATTAATTTCTGCTTTTTCAGGAAGACCAATGATTCTCAGATTATCTCTTCTAGACCCGTTTTCTTGATCTGTCAATTTCTCAGTGAGATAGTTCATGTTTCCTTCTATTTTATCAGTCTTTTGACTTTGCTTTATTTGTTCTTATTGTCTTGAGAGATCATTGGCTTCTATTTGCCCAATTCTTGTCTTTAGAGACTGGTTTTCTGCTATAGTCTTTTGATTTTCCTTTTCGATTTGGTCTATCCTGTTTTCCAGCTATTTGATTTTGGTCTCCAATTTGCTTATCAATTCTTTTGATTTGGGGGCATCTTTTTTTAATTGCCCAATTCTAGCCTTTAGAGACTGGTTTTGGGCTATAATCTTTTGATTTTCCTTTTGAATCTGGTCTGTTTGGTTCTTTAAGGCTTCCAGCTGGTCATTTCTGGTCTTCAATTTGCTTATCAATTCATTTGATTTCTGAGCCTCACTTTCTAATTGAGAAATTCTGCCTTTTAAACTGTTATTTTTTTGCCAGTTCTCTACCATCTTTCTCATATTCTCAGATTTGAACTCTTTAATAGTTTGTGACCAGTTTTCATTTTCTGGGGAAGGTTTGGATATGATTACTTGTTTGTTCTCCTCTGCTGTTTGCTCTGTTGTCTGGATTTTTTCTGTGTAAAAGTTGTCAAGTGTTAAAGATTTCTTCTTGATATTTTTCTTCTGGGGTTCTTATCTCTGGTTTGCCATTGTTATCCCAGTGCCCTCTCAGCTTTATCCTCACGCCCAGGGTCTGTCTGCGCTCTTTGGGCTCCTGAGGTCTAGTTGTTCTCAGGGTCAAGCCTCCTGGTGGTCCCCTTGCTTGTTCCTCTGCCCAAAGCTCCTTTAACAGTCTCAGGGTGCTGCTTCCACATTCTTTCACCCCTCTGCAATGGGTCCCCACTCAAGGTCCGCACCTGCTCTCAGGATCTGAGTATGCAGCTGCAACCGAGCCTGCACTCAGGGTCTGTGTTCAAAGTCCGCTCGTTCTTTAGCCTCTTGGGGTCTTAAGTCTTGCTGCTCTCAGGAACATGCCCTGGTGGTCCCAGGTAGCTGTCAAGGACTTAATGGATGCTCCAAACTTTCTCTAGCTCTTGTGCGCTGGCTTTGGCCCTGTAGGCGGTGGGGGGGGGGGGGGAGGAAGGGGGGGAGTTGCTCAGCTCGCATTTTAGTAGAGCTATTTCACCCCCCTTATAGCATGGAAATGCCCCGATCCCACGTACCTTCAATGCTGCGCTCTATTGTGGGGTCCCTTCGTTCGTCTGGATTTGTTTTTATGTCCCCTTGAGGAGTCCTATATGTTTTGGTTAGGAGAGATTAAGCAGCTGCTTTTTACTCTGCCACCATCTCAACCCAGAAGCTATCTCAATATTTTTTAAATGAAGTAAAATCAAAGTTAAAATACCTGCTAAGTTGGACTAAAATAAAAAATTAACTTTTTTATGTCACAAGGTAAGATCCTATGGGAAGTGAACACTCAAAAGAGGCTGTGGCATTTTAAAAAGGCACCAATAGAAATTTTAAAATAAAGTAAGTTAATCCAAGATAAGTGTAATTGAGAGAAAGAGAACTAATGGATAGAAACTTGGCCGTGGAGTCAAGAAGTCTTGGGTTCAATTCCTATCTATGTTATATACAGGCTGTGTGACCAAAGGCAAATAACTTGCTCTAAGAGTATGAAGGGCAGGACAAGTGGAGATCCAAATTGGTAGAGAGAGAATCTTCACCTAGCGTTTTCTACACTAATGAAATCAGAGGTCCAATTTAAAAAATATTAATTTCTATGACTAAATAAAATAAGGCATATAAAAACCAAATTAAAAAATTCATCCAATCTTTTCACAATTTTTGCCAATATAACCCTGTAGTATTGATAAAAACATGTTAGGATTTGGTACTTGCAAAATAAAAACAATTCTAATGCATACATTCTAAATTAAATTTAAGTGATTAGCATTAAGCTAAATGAATCTTAGCTGTGGAAATTGAAAAGTGCCGGTCCAAGGTGATTGCATCTGTGCACCATCTTGTATCTCAAATCCTGCAGTTATTTCTGTCCTCTATAATCATGTGATACTTGCCTTACTTTTCATGAAATTTCTAAGTCCACTACATCAGACTTCCATAATTTGAGAGAAGGTATTTTAACTACCAGCAGAACAAAGAAAAATTTAGAAAATTCAATTCCCTAAATGAATGACATCCCACTAGATGAAAACATACAAACTCAATACAGAATTGAAATCTCACACAGACCTGAAAAGATGGTGAGCCAAAATTACTCTATCCATTTCAGGTTCCAAGTCTTCTATACACATATACAGAAGAACCAGATGACAATAGGAAGGGGGAAAAGGAAATGAGAATTTACTGAGTACTTACTATCTACCAGCACACTTCAGTGCTTTATAAATATTACCTCATTTAATATGCCTAACAAATCTGGGAGGTAGATTCTTTTATCATTGCCATCGGTTCAATAGAACTGAGACAAACAGAGGTTAGGGAACTTAAAATCTAACATGAGGAATATGTCCTATACAGAAATGAGTTTGGCAAAAGGCACTGTAGAACGTGATGGAGTGCTTTTCCCAGAGTCTATAGGAATTCTAAAAGGAAAGGTTACTTTCAGTTCAGACAGTAGAGAAATTGTATATTCAAGTGGCAAATTAATGCTTAATAATAAACAATTAGAACATTGGCCCCCAGTCACAAAAGGTAAAGGTAGGAACCTTTACTCAAGAAACTATTTTTAGTATTCCTATTAAAAATCTGTTTAACATTGTACTCTACACTAAAATTTAAGGAAGCTTGGCTGTGTCAAATGGCTATCCCTAACAAACGACAAAGCCAAAAGAAGTATGTGTGATGTGTGATGCAATAGCAAACTCCCATTTGGGATATAATCTCCCAGTTTTCCATTAATTCTAGAAGCTTCTTGAGTTGTCCTTCATAATCTGTCTTGTCTACAGTCATATAAAAATTAGATAAATATAAATTAGATAAAGATAAATATTGAAGGATGGCTTTTAAAATAACATTGTATAAATATAATGGAATATTACTATGCCTTTTAAAAAATCATGAAAGGGACAGTTTCAGAGAAACATGGGAAGATTTACATGAAGTGATATACAGTGATGTGAACAAAATCAAGGAAATAATTTATACAATAACAATAGTACAAAGAAAAACAACTTTGAAACACTTAAGATCTGTTATCAATGAAATGACCAACCACAGTACTAAAATACTAAAGATGAAGTAAATTACCCACATGCTAATAGAGGTGACAGACTTAAGATGCAGAATGAGATACACTTTTGTATATGACCAACAACAAATTTGTTTTGCCTGAGTCCGAATATTTTTTATAATTTTTTTCTTTTTCTTTACAAAATGAAAAGAGAAGTAGAATGAGCAGAGGAATGGGGGTAAGAATTCCTCCTGTATTCCTAAAAGTGAGAAGAGAACAAACAAAAATCCAGAAGGAATCACAGAAAAGCAGGACAGCTTGAAAGTTATATGGTTTAATGTATTATATACATAAAAAAAGAAAAGCAAGCTCTACATAACAGACAACTGCAATTCTCCTAATTCAAACTGTAACTCATTTTACTCGATGTTTAAGTTCAGTATAAAAAAATTTTTAATAGAAACATATATATGTATAATTACATGAACTATATCTATAAACACTTCCTTAGGCTCTCAAGGAGGTGAACTA
Organism: Gracilinanus agilis; assembly: GCF_016433145.1. Classification (NCBI taxonomy): domain Eukaryota; kingdom Metazoa; phylum Chordata; class Mammalia; order Didelphimorphia; family Didelphidae; genus Gracilinanus; species Gracilinanus agilis. The sequence continues at coordinate 104,513,432 of NC_058131.1, forward strand.
CAAGGTTAAAATATTATATTATCTATTGTTTATAATCATACTATCAAATTGCACAGCTACTTTTATTTTAAATATATATATTATATTTTAAGTGAACAAATAGTTCTTGGAGAAGAAATAATTAGTGTAAAAATACATTATAAAACTTTTAAAATAACCTCTTACATATATATATATGTATATATATATATATACACACTAAATTCAACAGGCAAAGAGAAGGAAGTATGGCTTAAGAATCATTGGGAACAATATATATGCAATAGCACTCAGTCTAGAGGGTACAATGCATTTTGGAGATCAAAATATGGAGCCAAAGAATAATCCAATTTATTTTTTAAGTTGAGAGAAGGGAGGACTTCCAACTGAGGAGGCAACCTGACTGGAGACAAACTGCCTAGCTACCATGTTGTCTACTCTAACCAATCCAAATAATGATCAAGAAATCAAATGAGAGAGTACACCAAATGACTTCTTTCACTCCAGAACAGCACAAAAAGTCAACAGGAAGCCCTTGGGTATATAAAAATGTGCCACAGGCAAAACCAGTACAAACACAGGTATGTCTAACCTCCTAAATGACCTGCTATAGGTCAAAATAGAACTCTATGTCCTGAAGCAACAAAGTTAGAAAGCTCCCCTAAGAACAACCCAAGGGAATCAGAAAGTCCCAAGGTGGAGACCTTGGAAGATCAGAGGAGCAATAGTAACCAATATGGTATGGGAGTACTCCAACTCTGGTTGGGCCCCTGGGTCAGACACTCTGAATTCCCTAACCCTAATTCCTGAGACACCAGAGAGGACCCTGAATATCCAGGCAAGACCAAGAAGGACCAACCACCCAACCCAATAGAACTTCAGAGAGCAGAGTCTTGCCCTAGTACAATGCCTCCATTAAAGAACTAAAGCTAGAGAGGTGAGTAAAACAAAGAAAAAACCCACTAATATAAAAAAAACTATTTCAAATTTAATTCTATAACAACTACAAGCAGAAATTCAAAGGAAAAAATGAATTTTCCATATGGACAACATGAATACCTAGAACAGTGATGGGCAAACTACAGCCCAGGAGTCAGATGCGGCCCCCTGAAATGTTCTATCTGGCTGGGCAACATTATTCCTAATCTGACAAATACAATGAGTAGGATACAATACAGTGAAACTTCGAAAGAGTCACCTTAGAAACAGACTAACAAATGAGTATTTCCTTTCCTTTGGCCCCCTCTTTAAAAAGTTTTCCCATCACTGACCTAGAAGAAATAAAGCAAAAGATTTTTTTAAAGAGAAATAAAAATTCTACAGGAAAAAAATAAAAAGAAAATAGTAAACTTTATTTAAGAAATTGGCTCCCTGAAAAAATGAATAACTCAAATAGAAAGCAATGATATGAGTGAGTAGGGAACATTAGGACAAATTCAAAGGATGGTAAAAATAGAAAAAAATATTAATATATTTGATGATATAAATAACTGATGTGGGAAAAGATCAAGAAAGATGATTTAATAATCACTGAACTCCCTGAAAACTATGCATAAAAGAAAAAATTTGGACATCAAATTTCGAGAAGTCACAAATGAAAACTGTCCAGCTATATAAGAACCAGAGAAACAGTGAAGATAAAAACCACTGATAATCTACTGATAGAAACATTAAAAGGAAAAGTCCCAAAATATTATGGCCAAAATCCAGAGCCACGTGTCAAAGAAAAAAATCATAAATATACATAAAAAAGTTCAAGTACCAAGGAACAATAGTCAGGATCATACAAGAGCTGGCAAGTTCTACCATAAACAAGAAGAGATCTTGTAATACAATATTCCAAAAGGCAAAAGATATAATAGGCTTATAAGCAAGAATAATGCTATAGAGAGAAAAAGAGACTTTTATAAAAGAAAAGAAGATCAGATTTTTCACCGTCTCAAGGAGTGAGAGATGGGTTGGGAATAAAAAAATTTTAATTTTAAAATATTTTTTTAAATTGCCAAAAAGTTTCTACATGTAACTGAAAAAAATTTTATGTCTGTATGTGTGTATATGTGTGTGTGTATGTATATATATACAAACACACCTAAATATAGGAGACCTTTCAAGTACTTCTAATGAAAAAAACCTGAGCTGAGTAAAAATTTTGAAATATAAACACAAGAGTACAGAGGAAATAAATTCAAGAGACTAGAAGGAGGACCTCTAGGATGAAATAGCACTAATATTCTAAAAGGAAGAAATAAATATCTCTTCAGAACTTTAATATCTTCAGAGGGTATTGAAAGAGTTAAATAAGAAAAACAAGGTCCCTAGAGAACATGTATTCTATTCTGAGGATTTAAAAAGTGAAAAATAGAAGAAAGGGCAAGAAGAACACTAGTGTAGAAAAGAGGAAGAAGAATAGAACTTGCTATTTCTCATAATTGTTCATGGTTGGGTGGAAGAATAAACAAACTAGGAGGAAGTAGATATCAGAGAAATGCAATCTTACAGAGACAAAGGTCACAGAACATGCAAACATCTAAACATGTAAACAGTTTAGAGTAAAAATACATCAGACTCAGCAGGGAATCAAGCAGGGATAGGGAAGGAAATTAAGAGGAAGGAAAATATAAGAAACTATTGTCCCATGAAAAACAAATTTCCTGATCCTGAATAGGAATTAAAATGGAGGGGAAAAATAAAAAGACCTGAATCTAAAGGAATCCTTTAGATTGCTTCTTAAACATTTAGGGAATGACTGAAAAAATTGTGATATGAATATAATATTGTAAGAATATTATACCATAATAAATAACCAAATAAACAATTTCAAGGAGAATCCCAGGTAGTATGAACTGAGGCAGAGGGAAGTAAAAAACACTGCAAAATAAAACTACTTTGAATTACTTTAAGAAATCTGATCAGCTGGGTGGCTCAGTGGATTGAGGCCTAGAAACAGGAGGGCCTAGGTTCGAACCTACCCTCAGGTATTTCCTAGCTGTGTGACCCTGGGCAAGTCACTTAACCCCCATTGCCTAGCCCAACGTTGGCAAAGTATTGGCATGTGTGTCCAGCTAGCATGGGGAGCTGTTCTAAGATCCCCTTTTCCCAGGACCCAAGGACATTTTTTTGCATGCCTGGCCCCTCTCTCCAGCCACCCAAAGTAAGCACTTCCTTCCTCCCTCCACTCTCTGAGGTAATGCAAGGGACTCACAGGCAGCTTGAACTTGCAGTTTGGGCACATGAACTTGAAAACCTTCACCAATGCTGGCCTAGTCCTTATTACTACTCCTGCCTTGAAACCAATACATGGTATTGATTCTAATGAGGAAGGTAAGGGTTTTAAAAAAGAAAAAGAAAAGAAATCTAATCAGTGAAATGATCACTATGTCTCCAAAGGATTTATAATGAAACATATTACCTCCTAATAAAAAGAGAACAAATACAATGTGAACAGAAATACATTTCTAGACAAAGTAACCAGGTAGGTGAAGTTTTGCTTGGCTCTGATTTTTGTTACAAAGGATACTTTTTCTTCTTTCTCTCAGTTTTTAACTGACCAAAAGGGTCAGCAGAGAGAATTAACCAATTTTTTTAGAAGACCATAAAAAATGTAAATGCACATAAAAAGAATAGAAAAAAGTTTAGGCAAAACTGACGAGCAGGTCAGTTTTGAAAGTGACATGTAGAATTTATTATATCCTTTTTTAAAAGCTTACTTACATTATGAAATAAGATTTATAGTTTCATATAGAATCTTTATTCTGTTCTGCTATATGTAGAAATGCTATTTTTAAATGAATAATTCTTAATATTTGAGAAAAAGAAGAAGAATGTGTCTTAACTGGTAAGAACAAAACCATACAGCATATTACCAGAAAAATCACTCTCTCTCTCTAAGGGTACAAAATATTTTATGGATGAATTTCAAATTCCTAAGATAGGAAGGTAAACCAAAGGAAATCTATAGAACTTGGAGAAACCTAGCTGTGATTAGCTGCCATACTGCTAAGTTATTGTCTTCTTACTCAACTATTTTTTCTATTGATGTTGGCAACAAATATTCACCTAATTATTTTATTACCTTGTGGGCCAGATACAAGAACATGTAGTAAGATAATGTGATATTGGAAATTTAGGGTTCATTAAGTTTTAAATATTTAGATAGACTTCCTGTGGATGTTAAGGGGACTTTGAAACTACATTTCCCATGATTCCTCTTGTAATACAGGAAGTGTGATTACATAGACAAACAGTATAAGATTCCTGAGGTCATTTGGAGATGCCCTCTTTGGTACTAGGCAGCCAGGTGGGCAGAAGGTATGGTGGGCAATTTGAATTAGATCTTAGCAGGCATTTGGTCTTCTTTGTTTTACCAACATGGCTTTAAATAAAATATTTATACTTTTATCTATATCCATCTATATCAATTTTAATCATAACAATAATAAAATCGAAGTAACTGACCAGATTGCCCAGAATAAGGAAAACAATATATATTAAATACAAGCATACACTCTTATTTCAAATTGTCCTTTTGTTATTTAAAACATAAAATACCTGACTCCCTTTTGGCATTTTATTTGGTTAAGACAACAAAAGAGGTTAGTCAAGTATTCCTATGCAAAAAAACAAATTCATTTCATGAATCTTTCCCCAGCACAATACTACTTCTTATATGAAGAGCAGGGGATTCCACAGCCTTCAAATGACCCTTCGGGCATTTAATTTATAGATGAAAGAGAAAATACTCCTGATAATAGCTATAAAATCAGGCAACAATTCAATGATTCCAATTATCCATACCTCAGTTTGACTTTACCTGAACGAATCAATAGCCGTAAACATTCTACAGAATTGTGATAAGCTGCTTCATGAATTGGCATCCATCCTCTGTTGTCAGCAACATCAACACTACACCCTTTCTTGAGCAGTTTCCTTAGGGTTTTTACATTTCCTTCCCTGGCAGCAAGGCCAACAGCAGAACATGTATCTGAGTAAGCCTCTGTAAAATCCATTACTTCAGACTGATCTAGAAGATAAAAAAGGGGAAAAATGATTCATAAGTTATCAATGGTGCTACAAATATATTTCTGTAAGGGTAACAAAGAATAATGCACTTAGAAATTAATTGCATCCAATGGACTAGCCCAGCATCTCAGACATTTTAGGCAAGAGAAAAGAAGAGAAGGAAAATAGCCTACTTTTAGATTAGAGCTTCCATCTATAGCCTAAGCTAAAGCAAGATTCTAAAAATCTCTCTTTGAAAAGATTAATTAGTACTGTAGTGACACTTATTTTAGGTTTTTTTTACTATTTTGTCTTAATAAGCAAAGATTCATTCATCTTACCCTCTCACCTCAATTCCTGACTGCCACCACCACTACCATAAACACAAGAAAAATAAAATTAATTACCAGCATAGTCAAATTCAAAACAAATTTCTACATTAGTCATTTCTAAAAAAAAATTTCGCATTCTGAAACCTCTCTATCAGGACACTGGTGGGGAGAGGGGGCATGATTCATCATTAATCCTCTCATACACCAAACTTGTTCATGCATTCCCCAATTTGTGCGTATTAGAGTCCTGTCCCTTGCCACCTCAAAAAGAGCTATAGTCTTATATATCCTTAGAGCATGAATGGTATAGAAATTATCTTTTTGTTAATTTACCTTCCCTCCTATCCTCCTTTTATCCTTTTGCCTTAAGTGAAATGTATTTCTGTACCCAACTCTGTATGGGTATTCATCCTTCTTCTGACAAGTTAAGATAAAATTAAAATTCAAGTATCAGTCACCACCTCCTACCCTCCTCCTTGTTTGTATAGATGTAGACTTTCACATCCTCATTATATGAGATAATTTTCCCCACCTTTCTTTTCTCTTTCCATTGTTTTCTTAAAATCATCAAGAATAACAGAACTACTCCCAAACCCTGTCTAATTGTACTTCCTCTATGGACCCTGATGATAATAAAGGTTTAGAGGAGACACATATATCATCGCCCCATATTTGAATTTAAACAGTTTATCCTCACTTAGTTTTTTATCATTGTTCATTCATGTTTATCTTTTCATGTTTCTCTTCAACTCCTTCAAAATTTTTTCTACAGCTCTGGTCCTTTTTTCCCCTCAGGAAAATTTGGGAATCCTCTATTTCATTAAAAATCTATTTTTCTCCTTTAGTGTTATACTCTATTTTGTTGGACAAGGCATTCTTGGCTGTAAACCCATATGCTTTGCCTTTTGGAATATCATATTCCAATTTCTCCACTCATTTATAGTGGTAGATCATGTGTAATCTTCACTGTGGATCCTTAGATCACTACTCACATTCTTTTTTTTCTAGCTGCTTGCATTTTTTCTTTGACCTGGAAGTTCTGTATTATATTTATGGTGTTCCTGTCCATTTTTATTTAGGGGTTTCTTTCATAAGACAATTTATAGATCCTTTCTATTTATACGTTGCTCTCTGGTTCTAAGAGATCTGGGCAATTTTAAGGTTTTTTGAAATATGATTTCTAGGCTTATGGGGGTGGGGGAAGGTCAGGAGTCATGGTATTCAAATCAATGATTCTTTCATCTTTTTCTCCTTTCTTATCCTAAGTCAGTTGTTTTTTGCCAAGTAAAGCCTTGTATTTTATTTTTTGAGCCTTTTTGACTGTTTTAGTATTTCTTATTGCCTCATAGAATTACTGGTTTCTATTTGGCATTCAAATTTTCAGGGAATTTGTTGTTTAGGAAAGGTTTTGTACATCTTGTTCCAACCTATTAATTCCATTTGCAATTCTTTCTTCTGTAACTCAATTTCTTTTCATAATTTTTCAAGCATTCCCAGTATTGACTCCAAGATGAAAGGTAAGGGTTTTAAAAATAATAATAATAATAATAAATGAAAAAATAATTGCTTTAATTATTGCAGGAATTCTAGTTGAATTTTACTTGTGTTGTGTTTCTCTTTGAGGAGATATTTGAAGATATTTTGAGTCATTCTCTTCTATGTTTATGTCTTAAGCATCCCTGCCATCATAACTTGATATGGCGGGATTATCTTTCTGTGTCCATTTGTTCAGCTTACTTTGTCACTTCAGACTTGATATTAGAGCTGGAATCTGGGCTGGTCCTATTGCTACTTTCTTGGAGTACTGAGTGTTATGTTATTCTAGGTTTTCAGCAACAGGTAGGGACCTTCAAGCTTTCAGTTCTCCAAAAGTGGTGAGACCCAAAGTCTAATATCTGCATTGCCACCACCTCAGCCTCTCCAATAGGCTCTGCAAGTTTCTCTTCTGGGTTTGGATATGAGCAAAAACAAACTGCCCCTGTACTCCACTTCTATCAGCTGGCAAGGTCTACTTTTCAGAATTTCAAGGTGGCATGATTGTAGGCTCCACCTTGGTCAGGAATTCCTGTCTTGGTTATTCCTCTTGTTTGGCCCAGTTCTGATTTCCCAAATTAGGAGGCATACCAGATAATGTAAAAGCAAGAGATACTGTTTTATTGCAAGCTCGAACTTGGGTCCCACAGCCTCCAAGGCAAATGGAACCCTGAATAAGGGGTTTAGCCAGCTTATATAGTATGAGTACCAGGGACTTGGGGGGGTTGGATGTTTATTTAACAAATGCTTCCATTCAATAGATGTTACTGGTCAAGGGTCTTCCCATCATTTAACAGATGTTACCGGTTAGGGGTTTTCCTGCCATTCAGTAGGTGTTGCTGTTTTGGGGTTTTTCTGTTATTCAGTAGATGTTGCTGTTTTTATCAGCTCTTATACTCAGTTGGCTTCCCAGGCCTAACACTCTGCAATCTAGACTAGATGGTGGAAGTAAGACAGCTTTGCCCCTAAGGTATGAGCTATGCCACTGTTATACTCTGGCTTCTAAATTTGCTCCGTTTTCCATACACAGCCCAAGGCCTTCTCACTCAGCAATACCACTCCCCTGCATAGGTTTCCTTTTCAATCCATCATGATTCTGTGATCCAGAACTAGAAAGCAGGCAACAAAGCTGCCATTTCATATCTATCCCCACTTAAGGGTCTTGGTAGGGATTTCGTGAATTTCCATTATGGGTTTCAGATTTTCTCCTGCCCAGTTACACAGTCTCTCCCGGGCACTGACTGGATATGTCCCCAATACCCCAGAATTGCCTTTAAATGTTGCTAAGTTGAGCTGGGCTAGACAGGATTAACTGTGATCTTTTTTCAGGTTTCCTCATTAAGATTCAGTCTTAATGTATCTTCTAAATCTGTTTTGAGGAATTTTTGGAGAGGAGACCACTGCATTGCTTCCTACCACTACATCATGGTTCCATCCCTCAAGACATTTATTTTAAAATATTATACTTTGGTGAATATGTTACTTAACTGATGTGCTTACCCACTCCAAACCAAAATATATGTCTTTTTAAATGTTTTTAAAGTATAAACAGTAGATTTTTTTTGGAAGAAAGTCTTGACGGTCACATTTGGTGAAACTAAATCAAATACTGTTTAATAATCAACAGAAAGTACAGTGTGGGATCTTATACTCTATCCAGTGATGGCAAACTTTTTAAAGACGGGGCCAAAGGAAAGGAAATATTCATCTGTCAGTCTGTTTCTAAGGCAACTCTTTCGAAGTTTCATTGTATTGTATCCTACTCATTGTATTCATCAGATTAGGAATAATGTGCAGGTAGGAAGGAACATTTCAGGGGGCTGCATCTGGCTCCTGGGCTGTAGTTTGCCCATCGCTGCTCTATACCCTTCAGTAATTTATATAGTAAAGATGTCATCTATTGTGAAATACTACTTCCAAAATACTTCCTTTTCCCTACTAACGCCTTCATGGAGGATGTCCTTGACCAATGAATACATGTGATCTACATGAAAATTTATATTAAAGGGGAAATAGATATATAAATTTGTAGCTGATGTTCTCCCAGTTGTCTTTTCTTGGAATTACTATTTTCCAAAAAGAATTTTTTTATATATTTCCTTCTCTCTTCCAGAAAACCTAGTAGATAAATCCCTCAACACTTACAGTCACGTTTCCTTCAACATAAATATATCTCCTTTAAATATACTTTGCCCAACTAAGCTGCTTTTCACATCTTTTTTTTCCTCTCCTATGCTATTCCTACCTTTTCTATAAGGAAATGAAAGTTCAAATATGCATTCAAGTATCCTTGTAAAAAATTTGTTATAATGAAAATCTTTGCAAATTTACTAAACTTAAAATAACAGGAGAGGGTTCAAAACCAGGGAATCAGGAAAGTGCTCTCTGAAGGAAAAGGAACCTGAGCTAAGACTTCTAAAAAGTTAAGGATTCTAAGAGGCAAAAATTAGTCAAGAGAGCACTCCAGGCATGGGGACAGTCTAGACAAAAGTATGGGGGCATGTGTAATTGGAATATGTTATGCTAAAAAACCACAATTCCCAGCAAGACTACAATTCCCAGGACCCCACTCACTTCCTGTCATTATCTGCTGATGAAAACAGGAGATAAATTGATAAATTGGGTGGAGTTTGGTATCTAGTTCTCTTTCCTTCCTGTTGGCAGCTTTGGTGGACAGGCTTTTTAAGCAGATAGAAAACTTAATCATGCAGTTTTATTTTGTTAGATAATTACCTTTTTAGTGTCTTAAAAACTTCTAGTGATTATTAATCAATCTTATAAAATATAATATTTGAAGTTATTATATATTAATTTAAATTTTACATTTATGGCAACCAGAAAAGTTGGAAAATTTTTCAAATATTTTTTACAATAAGTGCTTTTATTTATTTTTTTTTTAATTTTTTATTTTTAGAAAAATTTTCCATGGTTACATAATTCATGTTTTTACTTTATCCTTCATCCCTTCAAACCCTCCCCCCCACCCCTATAGCTAACTCTCATTTCCACTGGTTTTAACATATGTGGTCAGTCAAGACTTATTTACATATTATTGATAGTTACATTGGTGTGGTCTTTTCAGGTCTACATCCCTAATCATGTCCTCATCAACCCAAGTGTTCAAGCGGTTGTTTTTTTCTGTGTTTCCACTCCTGTAGTTCTTCCTCTGAATGTGGGTAGCGTTCTTTTCCCTAAATCCCTCAGAATTGTCTTGGGTCATTGCACTGCTGCTAGTACAGATGTCCATTACATTCGATTTTACCACAGTGTATCAGTCTCTGTGTACAATGTTCTTCTGGCTCTGCTCCTTTCTCTGCATCAATTCCTGGAGGTCTTTCCAGTTCACATGGAATTCCTCCAGTTTATTATTCCTTTGAGCACAATAGTAGTCCATCACCAACAATTTGTTCAGCCATTCCCCAATTGAAGGGCATGCCTTTGTTTTCCAGTTTTTTGCCACCACAAAGAGCTCAGCTATAAATATTTTTGTACAAATCTGTTTATCTACTCTTTGGGGTATAATCCCAGCAATGGTATGGCTGGATCAAAGGGCAGGCATTCTTTTATCGCTCTTTGGGCATAGTTCCAAATTGCCATCCAGAATGGTTGGGTCAGTTCACAACTCCACCAGCAGTGCATTAACGTCCCAATTTTTTTTTAATATACCCTAGATAAATTTTGCAAAGCTGCATTTCTCTCCTGCTATTTCTGGTGCCCTACTCCTGCCGGTGTTTTTTTGTTTGTTTTTGTTTTTGTTTTCCCATTTTTCCCAGCTGCCCTGCCCACCCCACCCACCCGCCTGATTTTGTTTGAGTGACTTAGGCAGGGGGCTCTTGGTGGAGAAGGGATAAACCATTTCTCGCCCATCTGCTTAAGCCATCATTCCTCGTTGTTGCTGCCAACTCCCTGGGTAGTGCCAGCCATCTGCTTCTGCCACTCCTACTTCTGCTGCTGTTCCTGCTGCTGCCGCAGCCCCCAAGTTTGACCAGACACTACCTAAGGGTCCTTACCATTTCTGCTGTCCGTGAGTCCCTGCCTGAGGGTTCAAGAGAGGTTTAGAAGCACCTTTGATTTTTCTGGGGAGGGTGAAGTATAAATCCCTTCCCCACCCTCACCTCCAACATGGTTTTCAAGCTGTGCTAAATACTTTTCAGCAGGAGAATACTCTGATCCCTACCCCAGTTTGGCTAACCCAGATAGGTTTCCATGCTCCTGCCTGTGGGGGAGGGGACTGAGGTGGCACATGGTCCCTGGTGTTTTTATCCCTAGGGGGAAGGGGAAGGAAGGTTATTTTTACAAACAGAAAGTAGAATTGCAACCATGGTTCGCTCTATGAAAGAGTAGTACATTACCTATCTCAAACAGCTCCCAGTTTTAAGATGTCTTTTCTTCCTTCTGTTCCTTGGTGCACTAGTCCTTATTATTGCAATGAGAGATTCATCCCCCTATACTCCCTCACCATTCTGGCCTGTCCAGTCTCTACAATACATCCAATATGGGATTCTTCCACACTATGTACAGCACAGAATTCTCCCTCACTATGGGAAATCCCAGATGTTTGACAAAAGGAACCTAAATGGATAATGATCCTGGGAAGGATAAGGAACATTAAAGAGTCTGAAGGTGGATTTTTCAGCCTTTTCAGACTCCATTGTTTTATGGAAGTCTCTGTATCGTAATTGAAAAAAAGGACTTGAATTCAGTGCCTGTATCCTTTCACATATATTGTTTTTGCGGATTGCTTGCTTTAACATTTAATTTTGTTAGTTAAGTTCATATATTAATCTGATCAATATTATTTTGTTACACTGAATCATTTTAAGCTACTGTGTTTTGACTATTAGATATATTCTGTTAAATTATTTTCATTTGTACCTTTCACCTATAACTGTACTGAAAAACATATCATTGTAAAAAACCCATAAACACCTTGCAAAAAACTTTTTGCTGGCAAAATCATATGGATACTGGGCTTGTCACCAGATCCATCGAGGTCACATGTTGCCTAAATGGCCTTTTGTTCCTTTTTGCCTTTGTTAATTGTCACATCTGTAGGTAATTGATGTACTCCATCAACCTGGTTAACAACCTTTGGAGAATTTAATGAGCTAAGAATTTAAATTGATTTTCAGGGGTATTCAGAAGTGATTTTTAGATATCTAGTAGCATAAATACCTCTGACTGATCACTTTACCTTTAAGTTCTTTGTAACAAGAGTAAGGGACCATTTGTAGCTGAAATGAAGTGTTGTAGTACTATTATATTCCCCACCTCTGCATTTATAAAAATGTAATGGATGAGACATATAAAGACATGCCTTTTACAGCTGTTACAGTCTCATACCAGAGGAGCTGGGAAGGTTTTCCTGGGGGGTATGGTACCCCTGGATGGCTCCCAAGAGGGAGCATTTCCCATGAAACCTAAGTAGCTTCTGGATGATTTGTAACTCTTCAGCTAAATCTACCTCCACCAGAATGATCTAGATTCTTGGTGACATTTTACCTCCACCAGAATGATCTAGATTCTTGGTGACATTTTAGACCCAAAAAGGTTTTCATCAGCAGTACAAAGGTTTGTATTTTCTGGACTCCTTTGCCACATTTTGGAATGATGGCAGTAATAGACTTTTTTTTTAAATATCTCAGCCAAGGTTGAAAGATTTGCTACATCTGTAGAACTTGTGACAAGTATCCATGAGTTCACAGATTTTTAAATGTCACACAGCAACTCATGTGAATCCTATATAATAGTGAGTTTGTTTGCTATTGTCATTAGCTGTGCTTTTTATGATTTGGGGGAATTTTGGTACTTTCTTTGAATGTGGATTGCCTACTGTACTACTGTTTTATAAAGCTGTTACTTTGTGAAAAGCACTCACACTGTGGATCATGGCCAAGTTAAAAAGGAAATGGATCTCATTTTTGGTGAGAAACCTTTGTATTTTATCTCTCCTTGGCCGAGTGTGTCACAGATTGTAAGCTACATATTTTTTTATTTTTGAACATGAAGCACATGTTACCAGAATTAAGATTTTTTGATTTTGCACTAGGGTAAGTTTAAAATGTCCATTAATCCTGACTGTAACTGCATACCCAGAAGCTTTAGACTATAGAAACCTGCCATTGATTGTTTAAAAAGTATGGGTCTTTGCTTAATAATTGTGTCTGATTCCAGGAGAAGGGATTACAAAAAAAGCCACTGCACAGTGCCAAAGAAGTGCAAAGGTGACCTGCATAGTGCCAATTGAGTATAAGGTCAAAGAGACCAAACAATGCCAGTGGGATTGAGGAGATTCTGAGCCAAGATAAGAAGAGTTAAACTTGTCTGAGGTTTGAGGTTGCAACTGTTTGACATACATTAGAGGCAGGTCTTCCTCATCCCACATTCTATCAAGCACCTCACTTTGGCTGCCATCCTGGCTCCCACATCCCAAGAAAAAAGGTACAATTGACTAGAGAATGTTACTTCCCATTTGCTGCTAAAATCTAGTCCCTCTTCTATCTTTCATAGTGTGACTAACTTTCTGTAGTCCTGGCTACTGATTGGGTAAGTGCATAATTCATACTATAGACTTATGAGACATAAATCACTTTAATTGGACCCTGATTCAAGGACCTGTTATCGGTTTATTTTTACTTTCCTTAGAAATTTACACATAAGATTTTGATATTTTATATTTCATTCACAAGTTATTTTTCTCTTTTATTTGGATTTTTTCATGTTTTTGATCTCTTTTGCCAATTGATTCATATACCTCATAACTCAGTCATGCATCCCTGAGTGATCTATGTGTTTGTTAATATCCTCCTCAGGGGGGAATGTATTATTATCGTATGATGCAAAGTTTAAATTCTTTTGAGAGTAATTTTAGGATAAGAAAAAAGCTACCTCCCCAAATCCAGAAAGTGAACTGTTTGGAGCAGGCGTTATGAAGATGCCTACAGTGACCACACACTGCACCAGAAGGTCCAAAGCGAACCTTGGGATGTGGTGAATTGAACTGTGGGGAGTTGAATGCATTTATTTTGTATGTATACTATTATGCTAAAGGGGACCGTCCCCTAATTGGCTTTTTGTCAATGCGTCTAGCGATCATTGGTTTTATTCTCTTTTCCTTTTATCCACAAATTATTGTAATTTATAAGTTGGTTATGTTTACAAGATCCATTGGGGAGTCTATTCTTCCAAAGGATCTCAGGAGGGATTGTGCACTTGGAATCTATTAACCTAAAAAAAAAAAAAACCACGATTCCGCTTTGGCGGAATGGGCTTTTTGAGCAGGCAGAAAACTTAATCACATGGTTTTATTTTGTTAGATAATTACCTTTTTATTCTTTTACTTCCAGTGATTATTAATAAATCTTATAAAATATATTTGAAGTTTTTATATATTAAATTTAATTTTACAGGCAGGAGATGAAATGTCCAGGCCTGCGAACAGAAAGCTTGGCTGACAACATAAAATGTGTGTACCTTCTCAGCCTGTGCAATTTTTAACCATTAAAACCGTAGAAAATCATTGTTCTCAACTTCCCTAGGAAAAGCCTTTATCACTATCTCCCTAATATTTCCATCCTGTTCTCATCAATGAAGACCACTACTCTCTGCTTGTCATTCAAATGACTAACTATTAATTCTAAGTTCAGTTCCTATTATGTCAAGATAGCTTATCTGCCCCTGAGCCACAACAAATGGGTTAGCATTCAAATATCACATTTTTAAGCGAGCCATTTATTATATGTGTTGGCTCAGCAAAGTAGGATAAAAATATCATTCCAAATTTAAATTTTCTATAAAGAATAAAAGATAAACTTTTTTACCTCTATAAATCCCTTTCAAAACTGCCAGTGATACACAAACCAACCTGGTGTAGCAATAGGAAAGTTCATAGATTCATAATCAGTGTGTCTGAGTTATATCATTGCTCTCTGCCCCCTTGTCAGCTGCGTGACTGGCCAAATATTTTGAGTCTCAACTTTTTCACCAATAAACTGACAAGAGTATAACTCAGCCTTCCTACTTCAATGAGTTATTGTGAGAATCGCATAAAATAATGTAAACAAAAATGCTTTTAAAACTGTAAAACAACAAAATATAACACTTATCTATGGTTTTAAAAAACTTTTAAAAAACATACTTTCTTTTTCATATAAGCCATAGCATATAATATCCATCTGTCTGTAACAGAGAAACAACAAAAGCCTTTCCAATACAATAAGGGGCAAAGAAAGGATTTAAATTGTTATCACAATTATTTGATCTAGTTCTAGAAATGCTAGCTATAACAAGAAAAAGATACTAAGGGTTATAGAAAAAGTAAAGTTACCTATATCCACAAATAATATTTTAGTTTAGAGCCATCTGGAGATTCAATAGCACATTATGAATGAATTCACAAAAAATTACTAGACTTCCTTGAATTACCAAAAAAAGAGTAAAAAAAAAGACTTTCAATTCAAAATAACTACAAATTCATTAATTATCTGAGAGTTAACCAACCAAGTTAAATGCAAAACTTACCTAAATACCACTGCAAAGAACTCAAACAAAAATAATGGTATACTTAAAAAAAATATTCCTTGATTATGATTGAGCCACACTATTATAATAAAGATGATACTGCCTTAAATTTATAGATTTAATGTCACATAAAACAAATAACCAAGGGATTATTTTATAGAACAAGATAAAAATGATAACAAATATATCTGTAGGACCAAAAGGGTCAAGAATGTCAGAGATTATGAAAAAAGTAAGAAAGAAATTTAGGAAGGGGGATAGTGTGGTAGAAGGCTATCATTATCAAACCTTAAACTAAATTACAAAGTAGTAATCAAAACTATTCAATATTAGTAAAAAGAAAGACGACTTAATCAATACATGAGAAATTTAAGCAAGAACTAGAAGGAATTAAATGTAGCAGCATAGTGTTTGACAAAACACCAAAACACAAACTACAAACTGAGCATATGAATTCCCTATTTGATGAGAATTGCTTGGAACGCTGAAATGCAATTTGGCAAAAAATTATGTTGAGAACAACAGCTTATACTGCAATAAGTTAGAAATGTATCTATGGCCTAGATATAAAAGGCACATCAGAAAAAGTTGGGAAAAAAATGAAGGGATGCATTAAATAGCTACAAGACAACCTAAGGGCAAGACATTAGGTGACATGTATTAGGCAAGTCAAATCACTACCACCTCTACTTGAACCCTAATAGAGATAGCCCAAGACCCTGAATCCAAGAACCACAGGTTCCACTGGCACAGCTTTCAACCTGGAGCCCATAGCCATCACTGATGGGAGTAGTTACCAACACCATAGGATAGTAAGTCCAAGAGTTCTTGAAGTGGAAACTTCTCCCAGATCACCTATTCTGCTTTCAGCCCAGTCCCTAAAGCCATCCTATGGAGAAGGGGCCAGCCATCCTCACCAACTATTATTGCCTCCTAAGGGACAGACAGGTCAGTTTAGCTAAAGCTACAATGTACCCTGAAGTAAGAGAGAAAAGACACTAAGTGCCAAGCAAATCAAACCACCACCATCATTTCCCACTCAATGGAGAAACCCCAGAATCCTGTATCCCAAGACCCCTGAGAACACAAGAGTACACCCCTCACCAAACATTTGCCTTGCTACTAAATCAGGCCCTATAGCCATCACTGAGGACAGCAATCCTCAATCTTCCTCATTTCCAACACTAATTGCTGACAAAATCCCAATGACAAGAGCCTAGGAATGACAGCTCTGTCTAGACCTTCAGTCATTTCCAGTCTAGTTCCTCCCTCCACATCTAAAACTTCAAGAAGTAATTCCTATGTTAATGTAGTCAGGCAATTGCTTCTTTAGGGGCTTCAGTCATGGTGAGTGAAGACCCAGGAAAGAATTCTCACCAAAATCCTTGTGGTTGTCCAGTGTTTTAATATCAGAAAACAATATTATTTTATCAGTGGAAACTGCCTTAAAACTACATTACCAGGACAGCTAGATGGCTCAGTGTATTGAAAGCCAGACCTAGAGACAGAAGGTTCTGGGTTCAAATTTGGACTCAGACACTTCTTAGGTATGTGAGCCTGGTAAGTAGCTTATAACCTTCATTGCCTAGACATTCTTACCACTCTTCTGCCTTGGGTCAATATATAGCATGGATTCTAAAATGGAAGGTAAGGTTATTAAAAAAAAAATAATATATATATATATATATATATATCAGCAGCTACTATATTGCTGCACCCTAAAGACAAGAGCACCTTACCATCTAATTTGCAGTTGAAATTTTCAATATATGTTGTATCATTAAAACTCAAAAACAGGGACCATTTTACTTTTCTATTAGTAACCCCAGAATTTAGTACAGTGCTTTGTACATAGTAAGCACAAATATATAATTCATGTATATAATAAATGCTTTTTTATCTATCATCTCTGATCTGATTGTTTGCAATTTACCCTCCAAATAGTTGCCAGAGTAATTTTCCTAAGAGTAGGTCTGACCACATAAAAATCTCTCAAACAATAAATTTAATGGTTCCTTGTTACCTCAAGGTTCAAATGTAAACTTAAGGGATGAGATATGCTTTATGCGTAGTAAGTGCTTAATAAATGCTTTTTCATTCATTCATTCATTCAGGACTAATAGGAAAACCCTTAACCAAATAATGATCAGAAGTGAGAATGAGATAACATAGATAATTACAATTACATAAAAGTAAAAAGCTTTTGCTAAACAAAGTCACCTCAACCAGAATAAAAAGAAAAATTGATAAAGGAGGGAAATCTTGAAAGAAATTATCTCAGATAAGGTCTGAGCTAAAAGATGAACAAAAAATTGACAAAATATATAAGATTAGAACTCTTCACCAAAAGACAAATGGTATAAGTATAGGAACAAGTAATATTTTAAAAAAAGAAATACAGAGTATCAACAAATATGAAAATATTTTCCAAATCACTAAAAAGAGAGAAAAACAAATTAATGTCAGAGATTTTATCTCCTATTGGAAAATATGACAAAAGATGGAAAATGGCAAATGATAGAAGGTTTGAAGGAAGAACAGAAACACAAATGCACTATTGGTAGAGATATAAATTTATTGAACTGTTCTAGGAAACAATTTGAAATTATGCTAGTAAAGTCACTGAAGTTGTATATATTCCCTTTCACCTGGCAATACCACTACTACAAATAATCCCCAAGAAGGTCAAGGACAGAGAAGAAGTTCCCAGAAATACAAAATATTTATAATAACATTTTGTGATACCACAGAAAACAAAGCAAGGGAACATTCATCAATTGGATCATGGTTGAACAAACAGTTATGTATAAATGTAACAGTGACTCTGTACCACAATAAATAGCAAATATGAAGAATTTAGTTAAAATGAGAAAAATTTCTATGAACTGATGCATACCAAGGTCAACAGAACTTACACAATGACCACAAAAATATAAAGGAAAACAGCAAAGACATCAAAACTCTGATCCATGGGCAGCTATGACTTTTGAGATCACTATAGTAAAATGTTGAACTATAAGTTCAAAATAATACATAACCTATCAGACAGGACAAATATGCTACTTTATTTTGTTCCTCTGTTATCAGAGAAGATTCTTCTCTGACAAAAGAGTGAGAGGATAGTGACTGGGAAATAATAGTAATATTTTTTTAAGATTATAAATTTTTAAGAAGAAAAAAGTCCAAAAACAGAATGAGATATTATTATGATATTTCCCTTATAATATATAGCTCTAAGTATACAGTTCTTAGCCACCTATATAAGAATATTAAAATTTAGGTCAGGTGATATTACAAATGTCTTTATATATATGAATGACCATCTATCATAAACATAGGAAGGGATGTGCTAAATTCTTTTAATATACACAGTAAGGGAGTTAGTTTCATTTGGCATTTTACTTATAAGAGGATTGATGTTTTTTTCCAGAAATTTGAGGAGTTAATCATTCAATAAAATTACTCAAAGTAAAAATGTTTGGTTCTCCCCAAGAGTATATAACTATCAAATTGAAGTATCTTCTGTAACATCTGATGTTACTTAAGACAGGTAAATGAAAAGCAAAATACATTCAATCAATTAAAAGTTTATGGGATTTTTTTTCCATGTCTAAGAAAACTTAATTTCTCTTTTTTTCTCTCTCTTATTAAAAAATTTAGCCCTAGAGAGGTGATTTAAAAATAGGAAAATAATTAACAAGAGAAACTCACCATTCAAGTTTCATCTTTACTCTAATTCTTTTTAATTATATTTGGCCTTTTTATTTAAAGCAAACCAATTTGTGACATAAAGTAAAACCTTGTGGGCCCATTTAAACCTGCTGGTTTAGCAATTTTAGGAGATTTTAGTGGAGAAAGGGGTAGTAATAGAAGCTCTTTGAGGATATCTTCCTTAATAGAATGCATGTTTCTTGAAGGTAATAACTGTTTCTTTGTTTCCTTTGCATCCAAAGTTCCTAGAATTGTGTTGAAACATAGTAGGCACTTGATAAATACTTGTTATCTGATTATCTATTTTTTGTCTGTCAAACCAAAGAATAAGTGGTATTAAGATACATGGTTTCAACAGAGCCAATACAGCAAAATAGAGGAAGCACTATAGTTGACCTCTCCAAACATTCCCCTACCAATAACTTCAAAATAAGTCCTCAATGCAGATTCAAACACACCATTCTTCCCTTTTTTTCCCTTTAGTGTAAACAATATGATGAACATAAAATATATATTATATGATAATATATGTACAAGATCATATTATCTATGTACTATATCAGTGATTCCCAAAGTGGGCGCTACTGCCCCCCCCCCACCGTGGGTGCTGCAGCAATCCAGGGGAATCAGTGATGGCCACAGATGCATTTATCTTTTCTATTAATTGCTATTAAATTTTTTTAAAAATTAATTTCCAGGGGGCTAAGTAATATTTTTTTCTGGAAAGGGGGCGGTAGGCCAAAAAAGTTTGGGAACCATTGTACTATATCATATTAACTGCCATCTTGGGAGGAGAGGGAGAGGGAGAATATGGATTGCCAAAGGTCAGAAAAGCAATATTAAAGTTGTATCAACATATAATCTAGGAAAAATAAAAATTTAAAATTTAAAAATATTTTAAGTTTTGTTTTTTGTTTTTTGTTTTTTTAATAAAGGCCTTAAATTGAATTCTAGAATGGTAGAGCCAACAAATAAATCAAGGTTAGACGTTCTTCTAGCTCAAGACAGCTGTGGAGGTTGGAAGGACTATGACATGGAGTAGGGGCTGACCAGAGCCTACTGAGGATACAACACCAGTGGTGGGATGTGATGGTAATCACAGAAGAAGCAGCAGCTTCAAAAGCTCTCAAGTCAGAGACAGTAAGGGGATTGAACAACTGGATTACAGGGGACACCTGTACTAGCTCTGGGCACAGAATAAAGCACTGTTTGCAACTCCACTGCCTATACCCATTTCCAGGTGACAGATCTAGGTCAGAAAAAAGTACTTGCTATTCTAAGGAATCAAGGGTCCTAAGGAATAGTACTGCTTTAGGTCCTAAAGGATCAGGGACCCTTGGAAGCAGTATGGATTACAATCTCAAAGGAGAAAGGGCCCTTCCTTGGTTAATGGAAAGAACACACACTAAGAAAATAGTGACCACACTTCTCCCTGGATCACACTACACTAGAAGCACTGAAACATCCAAACCCAGCTCAGAACTAGCTAAGAAAACAGCAAAAAATTTTGAAGCTTGGAATAGTGCCTCTCCACCCCCACCCAGAGCTGAACTTCAACAAAAAGTTCAAAGTCAAGAAATAGGCTATGAAAATGAGCAAATGGCAAAAAAGGAAAAAGAGAGAGAGAGAGAGAGAGAGAGAGAGAGAGAGAGAGAGAGAGAGAGAGAGAAAGAGAGAAAGAGAGAA
>NC_058131.1:104534521-104780108 GCF_016433145.1 Gracilinanus agilis
AGGAAGGAAGGAAGGAAGGAAGGAAGGAAGGAAGGAAGGAAGGAAGGAAGGAAGGAAGGAAGGAAGAAAGAAAGTGATTATTATGGTATCAGGTAGATTAAGACACAAACTTGGAAAAAGACAATGATGTCAAAGCAGCTATGACCAAAATTTCAAAGAAAAAAATGTGAATTAAACACAAACCTACCAAGAATTCCTGGAAGAGTTAAAAAGTGATTTTTAAAATCACAGTGGAAGGGGAAAAAATGGGGGAAAAAATGAGTGAAACAAGAAAATTATGAAATTACAATTAAGAGCTTGATAAAAGAGGCACAAAAATGCTAAAGAAAAGAACACTTTAAAAACAGAATTGGCAAAATGGAGACAGCACAAAACTTCATTGATGAATATAACTCCTATAAAAGCAGAATTAGCCAAATGGAAGAAGAGGTACAGAAGCTCACTAAAGGAAATAATTTTTTTAAATGGAATTGAGCAAGTGGAAGGTAATTGGAACATTAAGAAACAACAAAATAAATAAATAACTAAATAGTAATCATAATTGTAAATGTGAATGGGATGAATTCGCCCATAAAATGGAAGTGGGTACCAGAATAAATTAAAAAGGAGAATCCAACAATATAATGTTTATAAGACACACACTTGAAATAGAAACACACACACAAAGATAAGGGGCTGGTAAACTCTATTATGCTTTAGCTCAGTGGTTCCCAAACTTCTTTGGCCTACCATCCTCTTTCCAGAAAAAATATTACTTAGCCCCCTGGAAATTAATTTTCAAAAAATTTTAATAGCAATTAATAGGAAAGATAAATGCACCTGTGGCCATCACTGCTCCCCCTGGATCACTGCAGCACCCACCAAGGGGCGGTAGCGCCCACTTTGGGAATCACTGCTTTAGCTGAAGTTAAAAGGGCAGGAGTAATTGATCAAGACAATGATCCAAGATAATTCCAAAGGACTCCATGATGAAAAGTACTATCCATCTCTAGAAAGATGAACTCAAGAAGAGGGAGGAGTTGAGATCTCCAAGTCCACCTCCTATTTCAAAATATCAACCAAGCTGGACTGTCAGGGGAGGTCCAAAGGAGAAATGATAAAGCCAATAAGAAAGAAAACATATCTCCCTATAAAAAAGACCATTTGAGTTTTCAGAGCAATTCTTTCAAATAAGAGGCAGATACAATGGACCCATCTTTTATTAATAGATCGCATACTATTATAAAGATGTTATTCTTAAGAAAATTGACTCATGTTATTTATTGGTTAAAATTCCAATCACTACATATACTTTTCTCACTTTATTTTTCTTGCCTTTTTGTGTTCTGTTTTGTTTTTGCAAAATAGTTAATATGGAATTTTGTTTTGCATAACTTTGGATGTGTAGTTGATATATTGCTTACCTTCTCAATGGGTAAGGTAGAAGCGGGAGGGATAGAGAAAATTTGAAACTCAAAAAATATTTTAAATGTTAAAAAATTATTTTAAAGGTAACTGGGAAATACGTAACAAAATAAATAAAAATAATTTTTTGTGAACTCATATCCTTCTACTCAGAATACTTCCTTCTTGTTTCACACCACCACTCTTAGGGTATGGGTTCTTTTTCTATAAAAGATAGGAGATGAGGGCAGCTAGGTGACTCAGTGGATAGAGTCTCTGGCCTAGAAATGGGAGGACCTGGAGTAAAATCTGGTCTCAGACATGTCCTGTGTGACCCTGGGCAAGTCACTTAACCTTGTCACAGTGCCACCTTGGAACTGATATTAAGTATCAATTCTAAAAACAAAAGGTTAGAGTTTTGGATTTCTTTAAAGGTTACAAAAAGAGGAAATGTTAAGTTGAAAGAGGTCCTCAATTATGTGAGGAAAAGATGATATCAACTATATAGTAGTTAGACAAGTAATCACTAGATCAATCAAAAGAAAGATAATTTGAAAACATTACATATAACTGGCTCAAAATTTATAAATATTTTTGAGGAAGGCACTTGGAAGAAGAAAGTCAAGTAATTCTTTTTAGAATCATTTAAAACCAAAAATAAAATCACAATTTTAAGAAGGGTTTGTCTAAAGATGCTAATTTTAGAAGTCTTACCAAAGACAAAGACAAAGATGGGATAGATCTGGTAGACTTTGAAACTGAGAAAAAAATTTAACTAGTATGACAGAACAAAGTATAAGGTATAACTGATTTTGTGCTATATTAACTGAAAGCCAAGTGGCCAAAGCAAATACAAAAATTCTAAACTAAAAATTTCCATTGCTAGATGTACAAGCTAACAAATCATAACATGTGAGCTGAAACATATCATTGGGACAATCTTAAGCAAAGCAATTCAATAACAAAATATCTTATTAACTTAGGAAATGAAAGCAGAACACAAATGAAAAAAGTTAGGATTGAATGGGACTGGATCTGTGATTGTATATGCACCATTTCTGAAACTTAGTCTTAAAAAGTTGCCTCCAAAAGCATTCATTAGTTAAGTGACTTGCCTAGGTCATACCAATATGTGAGGCAGAACTTGAACTCAGGTCTTTGAGACTCCAAGACATATTCTCTATCTACTATACTACATGGTGAACACAGTGAGCCTCTTCAAAAATATCAACCAACCAATAAAATGCATTTACTAATGTCCTACTATGCCACAAACTGGAATTTAGGATCATAGAAATAAGAATTGGAAATGACCTCCATCTAGTTCAATTTCCTCATTTTACAAATGAGGAAACTGAAGACAAGTGATTTGCTTCCCAGTAACATACATAAAAAAAGATAATGGTAAAAATAAAATTCAAAACCAGGTCCTCTAACCCAAAACCAGGTCCTCTAACCCCAAATCTTGCATTGTTCCATTGTACCATTCTTTAGTGCAAAATAAACCTGGTATCAGATAGCTTAAAGCCATACAACTTTAACTCTTCTTTAAAGTATAGTAATGTGATTGTCTATGCTATCAATAATAGTTCATAATTTAAGGAAATGTCAGAAAGGATATGATAGCTTCCTAGCCTCTCATTTGCTCCTGGCTGTTTAAAAAGCTGAGATAATAGGTGAAAATATATTATTTGCTGAAAAATACCTAAACTTCTTTTGCATAATTGAATAGCAATACCAAAAGACTATTAAAAAAAACCTCTGATGTCTTTTTTTAAAAATACATACTTTTTCTACAGTGGGGTGCCCTTCTCATTCACATTGTTACTCTTGCATTTGGTAATTTTCTTTCCAAGGACAAAAATTATATTCACTTGAACTTGGCTGCTTGGAGGCCGTTTTCTTATAAAAGCAAAAACCATATTATCTTTGAGTTTCCTAAAATGAGACAATAATTTGACAGACTCTCTTTTCATACATACATCTTTGTGGAATTATTCTCATTCTCTAAGATATAATCAACTATACTGTCGAGTAACTGAGAAGGTAGAAGTAATTATATTTACAGTAAACTGTCCTAGTTTTTCTCAAGATTTCTGAGGGTTAAGAATATGAGTCAAAGGGAAGCAAGGAAGTAAATTAAGGTAGAGTTGTGTATCTACAAACCACATTTCCACTGAAAGGAAAATTGATGTCAAATTTTGCCTGATATACTAGCTCATAAAAAGGCAACAAAAGAAATCCTGATAGTATTCATTCAAATCAATGCAATGTGTTGTATCAACACAGAAGTAAGGTTCTAGTGATAAAATTATGAAAAATAACAGTCCCTGACTGCCCTTAAATGGCAGTTGGTAAAATAATAGTTACTATAACAAATATAACAAATAGAAAATAAATATGATAAAGTAGGTCCAGCCAAGAATATCAATGGGGGAGGGGGGGAAGTAAAAAAAATGGAAAAGAAAGGCAGCCTAGCAGTATCAGATCTCAAACTGTACAGGTATCCCTTTCACATTGTAGGGGTTAGAAGCATAGTACTCTACCCTCTCCCCAAATCTGGAAAATCCACATAAAATTTTTCATCTCAGCAATTTCTGTAATCCTCTCCATTGAAGAGTATGTGTAATGTGCTATAAATGTCCATATATCACACCACCACCCCCAACAAGAGACTGAGAAATTGTATTAGTTGGCATATAGAGTAAGAGGGAAATTTAGGTATTTTATAGATATGTATTTAAATTGTGGCCACCAGGAATCAACAATTCAGGTTGATTCCGTAATTAAATCAGACCCAAGTCAGCATCGGGTTAAGGCAATTTATTTACTATTAGGAAAGTAAAGTATAGGAATAAAGAGAAAGGGAGAGGTTAGTCCAGGCCTGCGAGGCCTGGATGAGAGAAGGTTAAAAGGCTAAATAAATTAGGCTGCAAGCCACAAGGTCTAGCAACCAGATAGGCTAGTGCCTACTTAAGGCAGAGTTTTGGAAGCGGCCTAGGTAGGCCAAGGAAATCAGCCTAACTTGCCCACGTGACCATGCTGAGTAGAAGCTGTCTGTGGTCTCAGGAGCTCCTTCAGCACTAAGTTCAAGGTGGGATCTGCCTCCACAGGAAGTATCCAACATACTTAAAGAGATAGTGTCTTTCGTCACTTCCGGTGGGTCCACCTCTAATTCAAGTGGACAAATGGCAGTCTCTACATTGATTTGGACTGCCCAAAGGGCAGTCCCTTATTCTTGATTTGTAATTGTCACGTGTGGGTAACTCGTCCCCCCTCCACATTAAGGGAGGTGAGGATTACATCATTTCTATGCTTAGGGTAAGTAAGAGTTTAACTATGAATGGGCTAGAGCTAATTCTATTTACACAATCCCCGCTGATGATCATTTTGGGTGCCTAGTCACCCCAAGTGATCATTTTACAAAACATCTTATACCCACAAAGGTCTTGAAACTACAATAGTTAGAGAGGAATTTGGAAGATGCCATTTAAAAGTATATATATATTTTTTCTATGGACACGTGGGGACTATCAAACTACATTTCCCATGGTCCAATGGGTTTCCAGTTTCCGGTTCTTTGGGCGTGGGGACGCAGGTGTCCCCACACATAGGACAGTTTAAATGGGAGGAGATCCGAAACTAAGGGCTTTGGACCTCCCTGAGGGCTGGCTAGAAGATGGGCTCCAGCTGTAAATGTAAAAGATAGGCACGGTCTTATATATATTTTCAGCATCAGCATGGCTTTAATTAAACTACTAATTTCTATATTTATATCAGTCTTTATCATTTTTAATCGTAACAGGACTTCAACACCTTCAGCTTGGAATTCATGTGGCCTGGGGCATTGTCCAAAAGCAGTGCAGCTTTAAAGGGTAATCCCTTGTTGGCAAAATATTTTCTAACTCCCAGCACGAATCACTTATGGAACCAGTCCAAAAAAAGGCTTTGGTCATGTTAAAATTCTTGGGAAATGTATTTTAATTTATAATTACTTATTAAATAGTAAAAAGTGGGCCAGAGAAAGAAAAGACACTAGCTACATGTGGCCAGTTGTTCCCTTTGCAAACCTCTTCCCCCAGGAATCTGCACCAACCTTAGGCCACTGGGGCTTTCCTAGCCACCTCCCCTCTCTATGGTCCAAAGGCAACAGAGTTCTATTTCCTTTCCCTAGTCCCATTTATGGTGCTTATGGTGTCACTTTTCTGAGCCTCTCTGATTGGAGGGCTCCAACCTTAATCTGGGCAGGAAGCAGGTCTTCCAGATAACAGGGAGTCTCAAGGTCTCCAGCATCCCTATGCATGTCAGTTCTCCTCCTCTCCCACTGTCTTGATGTGACCAGAGAATGAAACAGGTTATAACTTAATCCATTCAGGATCAATCCAATCCAAACTAATCAAACTTAGTGTCAAAACTCTCCCTTTAAAATTCAAGGCTGATTTTAGGGTGTCAAGAAAAAGAAAAAGGGCAAGAACAAGTATTAAATTCTCAGTCATTCATGCTTTCTTTTGAACATCAAGAAGTTAGGTAGCAGGTATTTGCCCTTTCCTTTCAAATGTCAAGGATTAGCAGTTTGATATATCAGAGCTGTCTTTATTATGAACCTCATGACAGCACAAAAGAGCTCTATCCCTTTGGGCTTTAAAACCTAGGACTCACTTCTCTACTTGGCTGATATATGTCGTCTGAGGCATTTTTTTTTCAAATATAAGGCAATTTCATCAACACTGAATATCTGTTCTAGTTTATAGTCTTTCTCTTCAATTTCTTCAGAGGTTCAGGAAACTCTAGCTGCTTCTTGATCTACTCTCCCATTAGTTTTACATTGTTCCAGATAATTTTATTTTTCACTTTCAAACCAGACTTTGCTGGTCTGAAAATCCATTAGGATAAGTTTTTCACATTCATTTTCCTTTAGGGAATCATGTAAAGACTTAGCCTTTTTTTTTTTTTTTTTTTTTTGGTATGATGCTAGAGTCTACCAGAATGTCGTTTTTCTAACAATCCTACACAAAAAGAATGCTGCACTTTCCTCTTGAGATGGGATTTCCATGGTTTATGCAAATTATTTGCAATTGTCTGTGTAGCTAGAACAACAGCTTCACAGATTGCCTTTTCTTTTTTCTTGATAGATTTTATGGTCAACTCATTAATATCACAATGGAAGCCAACCTCAGCAGTTATTTTGCCTTAAAGAAGAATATTCTACTTTTTCTTCATGTTTATCACTTTCTTTGTTTCTTGAGATCACTTTCCAAATCACTAAGAACACTATGCGTGGAACTCATGATTTTAATAGATTATGGCATAAGATATGAGAAATTCAAAATGCAAATGTCACTGCAAGGTCCCCATGAGATGTCACATGAGAGACTACCATAAACATGTTGAACATCCCAAAAATAAAGTGGAAAACCACAGTCCTCTTACTACAAATTTAATTTTAAGAAAAAATTTTTATAGCTGTTCATTTATGTTATTAAATTGTAAAATATACACTGTACAGGTAATATTATACATAACAGTACACACATTCTATGCATTTATAAGTTAAACTTTTTAAGATAGCTACATTTCTAGTCTTTGTGTGTAATCTGCTAGCTTTCATGTTCTTTTTGCAACCTTTAACTTTTTACTTATTTTAACTTTAAAAAGGAAATTGTGTATATTTATTGTATTAAAAGATAAAATATATTGACATTATATAATGTTATACATATATTTTAACATTTCTGAGTTCCTAAGCTTTTTCTGTGTTGTCCACTGGCCTTTATGTGTTATCTTCAGCTTCCACAAAACTCAAAAAAAAAAAGAAAATTCCCATTTAATTTCTAATGTCAACCCACAATATATCAAAACTTCAAAGAGAAAATTGAGAAGTGGAAGAGATAGCTGTATTACAAAGTGGTGGGCAGCAGAATGACTCATCTTCCTGAGTTCAAATCTGGCCTCAGACACTTACTAGCTATGTGACTCTGAGCAAGTCACTTAACTGTGTATGCCTCAGTTTTCCTCATCTATAAAATGAGCTGGAGAAGGAAATGGCATCACTTTGATAGCTTTTCCAAGAAAACCCTAAATGGGATCATGAAGAGTCTGAAACTGAAAAATAACTAAACAACAATTACAAAGCAATAATCATCAAAAACAATCTAGTACTGGCTAATAAACAGAGTAATCGATCAGTGAATTAGATTGGGTACACAATAAACAGTAGTAAAACATCATAGCAATCTAGTGTTTAACAAATACAAAGATCCAAGATTTGGGGACAAAAATTCACTATATGACAAAGATTGCTAAGAAAACTGAGAAGAGATTTGGCAAAAAGTAGGTATAGACAGTGATTCCCAAAGTGGGCACCACCGCCCCCTGGTGGATGCTGCGGCAATCCGGGGCGGGGCAGTGATGGCCACAGATGCATTTATCTTTCCTATTAATTGCTATTAAAAGTTTTTAAAAAATTAATTTCCAGGGGGCTAAGTAATATTTTTTTCTAGAAAGGGGGTGGTAGGCCAAAAAAGTTTGGGAACCACTGGACCAACATCTCACACAGTATTCCAAGATATACCAAGTCAAAATGGATTCATGATTTAGACACAAAGGATGATAAGATAAGCAAATTAGCAGAGTATAGAATAATTTACTTGTCAGATCTATGGAAAAAGAAAGAATTTATAAACAAACAAGGGATGTAGCATTACAGGATATGAAATGGGTAATTTTAATGACACTAAATTAAAAAGGGTTTGCAAAAACAAAACCAACACAGCCAAATTTTAAGGAAAATAGGAAACTGGGGGAAATTATTTAGAGTAAATTTCTCTGATAAAGTTCTCATTTCTCAAATAGAGATGTGAGCACAATTTTAAGACTACAAGTCATTCTCCAACTAAGAAATGCTCAAAAGGTATGAAAAGGCAGTTTTCAGAAGAAGAAATCAAAGCTATTTATAGCCATATTAAAAATGCTCTACATCACTATTGATTAAAGAAATGCAAATTAATACAACTCTGAGATATAACCTCATATTTATCAGTTTAGCTAATATGGCAGAAAAAGGGAAATGCCAAATGTTGGAGGGGATGTGGAAAAATTGGAACACTGATGCACTACTAGAGTTGTGAATGGATCCAACCATTCTGGAGAGCAATTTGGAACTATGCCCAAAGAATTATAAAACTATGCATACTCTTTGACCCAGCAATGCTACTACTACTAGCTCTCTATACCAAAGAGATCAAAGGAAAAGGCCTTATATGTACAAAAATATTTATAGCAGCTCTTTATATGATAGCAAAGAATTGGAAATTGAGAGGATACTCATCAACTGAAAATGGCTGAAGAAGGTGGCATATGAATGTGATGGACTACTATGGTTCTATAAGAAATGCTGAGTAGGATTCTTTCAAAAAAAACCTGAGAAGACTTGTATGAACTGAAGCAAAGTGAATTGAACAGAACCATAACAAAAACACTGTAGGAAATAATGGCAATATTGTATGATGATCAACTGTTAATGATTTAATTATTCTGAATACAATGATCCAAGACAATTCAGAAGGAAAATACTAGTCAATTCCAGTGAAAGAAGTGATAAGAGTCTGAATTCAGAAGGAAGCATTTCTTTTTCTTGAGGATTTTTTTTTGGACTTTATTTTCTCTTGCAGTGTGGCTAATATGGAAATGTTTTGCATTACTGCACATGAATAATCTACATAAAATTGCTTGCCTTCTCGAGAAGGGGGAAGGGTAAGAGGAAGACAATTTTAGAAATACTAAAAGAAATTTTTTTACATGTAATTTGAGAAAATAAAATGCAGGGGGGAAAAGACACCAAGTTCTATGACAATGTTTGAGGACCCAAACTAGTACTAATACAAACTAGTAATAAAATGTGACCATTTCCATCTAGGAATCAGGAGCAAGAGACCATCCTTCATAAAGAATCACAACCAAAATTTAAAGTGCAACATTTTAACACCAAAACAGCAAAGAAGGAAGAGGCTCAGACTTGCAGTCAAGAAGCAGAGAGGCTCAAATTTCAGCTTGGATATTTATGAGCTTTGGGGTGACCATGGAGAAATCACTTGGCCTCTGGTACTTCATCTATAAAATATTTGCACTCATAGAATTGACATATAAGCATTTTAAAGTTTGCAAAGGGATTTACGCACGTTATCTTACTTGATTTTCAAAGGAATTCTGTAATAAAATCAGCCCTTTTATCATTCCCTTTTCCAGATGAAGAAAATGAGGCTCAGAGTCACAGCTAGTGTGTCAGTCGCGATTCGAACCCAGACGTCTCGACACAAAGACCAGAGCTGTCTCCACTAAACCAGGGACATCCTTACAGTGGAAAAAAGGCCATTTGTAAAACTTACAATGCCATATGAAAGCAAGGAGGATAGGGGAAGAGTCTACAGCTGCTAACCAAACTCCTCTCCAAACTTTGTTTTTTGAGACAAAAACATAAGCAGAAACGAAGTTGCTGTAAACAGCCTCCTGGAGAGGTGGTGCCTGGGCAGAAATCCAAATTCTGGAGCAGTACACAGCGTCTCTCCTCCGGAGCCAGCACCTCCCTCGGCCCTAATCTGGACAGCGCCAGGTGCCAGCCCTCCGGGCTTCAACAACAACTTCCCCCCCCATCCCCCGCCCCCCTAATGGTTGGAGGGGGGCCGAGGCGGAGGAAAGTCCACTTCCCGAAAAGCATTGTGGGCATGGTAGTTCCCGGCACACAAAACGGACAGGGAAAAGAGACAAGAAGAAATATTGAAGTCTGTAGTCCTACGAAGAGAAAAAGCCTCAGTTCTTCTTGAACCAAGAATACAGAAAAATTGAATCCTCAAGAAACAGGCTCAGAGAAGTTGAAGACAGATTTCCCAGAATGCCTTGCGTGACCCGCGGCTGCGCAGCCGTCACGCCTACGCCTGGATAGCCGGTTAGTTGCCGCTCCGGGAGACGAGGGGCTCGGGAGGCTGGAGAGGGGAAGAGACTGCGGAGGAAAATGTGGGTTTTCGGCTATGGGTCCCTCATCTGGAAGGTGGATTTCCCCTATCAGGACAAACTGGTCGGGTCCATCACAGGCTACAGCCGGCGCTTCTGGCAGGGCAGCACCGACCACCGCGGGGTCCCCGGCAAGGTGAGGAACCAGCCCCGACCTCCGCTGCTGCCCCTTCCCACCCGGGCCCCAGCTCACCCCTAGCGACCCTGACACCCCCCTCCATAGCACACACAAACACACACACACACACTTTCTCCACCGTTAAAGCTTCAGGGACGCCAAGACAAAGTTATTCTACTCAGTCCTGTCTGCATCCTCCTTAAGTACCTACAAGCCCAAATTACCCCAAAATGCATTTAAGGAGAAAAACAGGGATGTTAACTGTTACCGAGGAGGCATTGCTTACTTTTGGAAAAGTCGCTGTGGCAGAGGCAAAATATATAGGGTTTATAATCTAGGAAGTGGCCTCCACTATTGGGTTTTGGTGCTAAAACGAGGTTTCATGGGGTCAAGTCACAACAAGACCAAACAGGTGAATTTAACTTGTCTTATCAAGCAGCACTGAAATCAACTTGGCCACAATATGTTTTCCAGTAATTTCCAGGCATTTAGCCTGGAAATTTCTACATTCTGCCATTAAAACCTGTACTAATTTGGATTCAAATATACACTATTTGTTATAATTTGTTATAAAAGACAGAACTTTTACAAACTACTCAGGGTGCTCAAATTAGACTTGAATGAGTGATCAAAAGGAAAGCAATTGTCATTGTCACTACTGAGAAAGCCATTTACTGAATGCACTTGATGATAAATAGAATCACTAATTAACCAATGTATATTTTTCTGTTACTTCCTCACTAATGCTAAATTAAGGAAACTTTGTTTCCTTTATCCTTCCTATTATCTTCTTCTCAACCATTACAATCCTCATTTATGAGCATTCCTCTCTTATCTAAGTCAGTTTTATATTGCCTTAAATGTTTGATTTATATCATTTATTCTTGAAGAAAATAAAGTTTTGAAAACAGAGCTCTAAATCTGATGATCCCTTTCATCCTTTTAAATATTGATAAACAATATATAATAATTATATATAATAACATTATAGATTGATGAAACTTCTTAAGATAAGTTACTCAAATTTAAGTTTCCTTTTTGCAAAGTACATTCTTTACAAGCATAGGAAGTAGGGCAAATGTCATCCTCATTTTGCAGATTAGGAAATTTAGTCTCAGAAAAGTGAAGTGATTTACTCACACAGTCTTATAAAGCTTAAGGGTCAGAGGTAGGATTTCAACCTAATAATTGTTTTCATATTCACCTTTCAGATGCTGGGACAGGAGAACCATTGCCCAGAGTTTTGTTTTTATTTTTTAAACTTTTTCAATCCATCGGGTAAATGAACAACCAAAGGGACAAGTTTTTTAAAAGGATATATATTTAAGGATGCAGTTTGAAATGGGAGAAGAAAAAACGACAGGGCTTTACGCCAGAATTATAGCAGTAGCTGACACTTATTTAGGTTTTAAAGTTTACAAAATTTACAAACCCTCATTTCATCCTCACAACGTAAGAAGTATTGTCTCCATTTTTTATACTTAAGGCTTACTGACTTGTTTATAGTCACAGAACTAGTAAGTGTCAGAGACAGGATCCATACCTAAGTCTTAAGTTATAGGTTGTGAAAGCAAATGATCAGAAGTGGGGAAGCAGAATTTTATGACATCAAAAAGTAAATGCTAAACACTTTCCACCTACAATTTACCTAAGGTTTGATTTCTCCTTAGGTTGTTGATATGTACAGGGAGAAGTTAAAGATTGAGGATGAGATAATACTTAAATAGTGAGGCCAATGCAAATAATGTAGACCAACAGAAATTTCAGAAAACAAATATTGATTTTTTAAAAATTATTCAAGACTGATTAACATTTAACTTTTCCACATTAAAATCTATTTTGAAATAATTTTCACTAGCATACCAGCTGCTTTATTAATCTTTTTAAATGAATCTGCTATTGGCATCAGTAACTATCACAGAAGACAAAGGACAGAGAGTTTGATCATTCAAAATAGTAGGAAAAACCTCAGGTTTCAAAAATGAAGAAAAGACTACCTCACACACACACAAAAGCCAACATCTATTTCTAGTAAAAGATTTACTTTGATGTGATCATTAGCAATCATTAATGTGAGTAATAAAGCAGCATATAGACTCCTGGTGATTTAGTGAATAAAAGCATCTAATCATTAACAATCAAATATATAAAAATAGTAATTGATTATTTTCATACATAAGTTGATCAAAGGTGGAAAGGTATAAAACCCCTGCAGTTCTACTTATTCTTTTACTTAAAATAACCTGTAAATTAAATTTCCTTTTGCTGTTAATCATTTTCCAAGTTAGATCTAACCAAAGAAATATGAAAAATATACATCATAATTTCACTTTGAAATCTTACACTAATTTGATTATATAAGTGGTCAATGTTTTATAGATTCTAAGTACTCTTGACAAATGATACAACAGATTGCAAATATATCCAGCAAATTAGAAGTGATATAGATGCTAACAGGTTGAGCAATTTAAAGCAGCATATATACTCCCAATGATTCAGTAAATAATAGCATCTAATCATTAACAATGTAATATGTAAAAATAGTTTATGTCCATACAGTGCTTTGACACTTAAAATCATAAATCTAGGGCTAGAAGGAACCTTAGAAACCAACTAATCCCAGTTGCTTCATTTTATATATGAAGACACTAAAGCCAAAATGCTAAATATGCATTTATTTTATAATTTTTTAATAAATGGAATCAAGATACTTAATATCACAATGAGTCATCACCCCAAACGTGGTTTATTTTTCTAATGTGAAATGGCATTTTTACACAATATCAAAAGGAAGGAAACAGGTTAATATGCAATACATATTTGCTGATCAGCATTTCTATGTCTATTAGGAATATTCTTGAAATACTTTTTCAGTCAAACAAAATAAAAATTGACCCTTTGAAAGGTTTTGCACAGCCATGGGTTTCAGATAATTTAACCTAGTTTTAAATTATCCCCTTTCACAAAGGAAATTTATTTTTAAAGTATTAAGTTCTATAGTTCAAGACCTAAAAATGTGATTTCATAGATGTGGGTGCCTTAATGAATAGTCTCACACTGCAATGACTGAAAAAATAGTTCATCTGGTGGCCATCCCTGAGATGATAAACCTATCAGAATGTAATTGGATTTGAAGTCAGAAGACCAGTTTTTAACAGGGCATCAGCTTTTCCTCTCTGTAAAAGTGAAAGAACCGATTAGCTTATGCTGAAGATCCCTTCTCTTTTTAAATCCTATTGATTTTCATTCTAGATCTCTCAAAACTATTTTGCATTATTTCACCTGGCCATTTATTATAGAGTAGTAGAAGGAACACTAGATTTGGAATCATGACTTAAGAGTCTAATCCCAGCTCTGATACTTATCAGTTATCTTGGGAAAATCATTTAACTACTTTAGGTGGGATGTGGACCTGATCAAGGCCTAAATTAGACCTTTAAGACATGGTTCAAGGGCTACTTATCTAAACCATGCAGATGACATTAAAAGGCTTAGAGAAGGAGAGTACTAACAAGTAGAAGGATAAAGTAGGTTTCCCATAGGAAGCACATGAGTTGAACCTTGAAAGAAGCTAAGGATTTTAAGAGGCAGAAATGAAGAAATGAATTCTAGCCAACAGCCTATGCAAATTCAATCAATCAGCAGTCATTTTGTATTAGACTATTATGAGCCAGACATAGTGCCACCTCTCAGGGAACTAGATAGAAGATGGAAAAGCAAGGAGACTATTTTGGCTATGTGAAGGGGAATAAAGTGCAAAAAGTTGGGGAAAAAATGGGCTGGAGCCATTCTTGTGAAGGGTTTTCAATGCCAGAGGTTTTTGTATTTTATCCCAGAAGTAGCAAATCACTAAATGTCATGGGGCAATGAAAGGTCATGGTCAGACTTTCACTTGAGAAAGATCATTTTGGCAGCAATGTAGAAGATATAATGAAGAGAGGAAAGATTAAATACCAAAATTCCAATTAGGAAGCTGCTATAGTAGTCCAGGCCAGAGCTAATTGAATATATGAACTTGTTAGGTGTCTTGAGGGCAGGGACTGTTTTTTTGCTGCTTTTTTGTATATACTTAGCATAAGGCCTGGCATATAGTAGATACTTAATAAAGTTTTATTGATGTGAATGAAGAGAATAGGACATGAGATGTGGAAGTAGCATCTACAAATTGAAGCTCACTCTTAAGATTGTGAACCTTAGTGATTAAAAAAAAAAATGGCAGATAAGCCCTCAAAAGAAATAGAGAAGTTTGAGAGGTAGGAGTTGGTTTAGGAATAGAAAGCAATAAGTTCCATTTTCTACAGATCGAGTTTATGATTTCTTTGGAATCTCTGGAAAATGCAGTTATTGATCCTAAAAGGAAAGTGGTCATTCAGAATTAAAATTTGAAAGAGAATAAGCCTGGATCTGGAAGTCATCTACACAGAGAAAACTGAAACCTTGGGAAGCCCTATAATCTACAAGAGAAAAGGGCCCAAGACAAAGTCTTCGAGGACACCTAGAGATGAGGATGGGATTAGAATAAAGTTCAAGCAAAGTTATAAAAACCTCTGGCATTAAGCAAGTGGTCCAACAGGTGGGAGAACTAAGAGAGAGCAAGATCTTAAAAACTGGGATGGCTGGTTTCCTAACTATTCTCTGGTCATGCCACTGTCTGCTTCTGTTCTTTTTAGTGACATCTATTTAATGCTGTGTCTATTTAAATTCTTTACATATTACAAGGCCCAGTTTTACCTCCACAAAAACCTTAATCATGAGCATTCAAGATATTTGCTTTATAAATTCCTAGAGTACTTATAATCTGGACTACAAAATTTAGTACTTATTCTCTTTATTTCCTATATGTTTTTATCTCCCCAAGTTCATTTAGGGTGAGGACCATGTCTTATTTGTTTCCCCCTACTAATTTTTCATCAATATCAAGATCAAGAATTCCCTGAGTAAGGAAATTCCCTCTACTAACATATATATCAACACCTGCTCTCCACCTAAAGATAACAAAAAGGATTGTTTTCAAAGTTATATTATGAAATAAAGGATAATTAAGGAAGAGATAGGATTTTTACTTGGATCAATAGGATGATAACTGATAACAGAATAAAGCAGAAGTGCTAATTCTTTAGGCTGGAGACACAACAAAATGAAAAATGAGATGGAGCAGCTAGGTGGCTCAGTGCATAGTCAGGTCTGGAGACAGAAGGTCCTGGTTTTAAATCTAGCCTCAGATACTTCTAGCAGTGTGTTTAGGGGCAAGTCACTTAACCCCAGTTGCCCATCCCTTACTACTCTACTGCCTTGGAATTAATCCTTAGTGTTGATTCTAAAACAAGATATGAGGGTGTTGATTCTAAAACAAGATATGAGGTGACATCAGAAAGATCATGGAAAATAGGAGAGGTAGCACAACTATTCTAAACAAATATCTAGACAAGGAAACAGTTTTTACAAAGAATAAACTTTGATTTATCATGGCTTAATTAAGAATAGAACAAACTAAAAACATCTAGATCAGAGGAATGATATGGATGTAATTTACTTAAATTTTAGCAAAGCTTTTCACAAAATCTCATATACTTTTCTTGTGGAAAAGATGAAGAGATATGTAGATCAGATAGTAATACAGTGAAATGGATTCAGAACTAATTATAGCCAGCCTGAAAGAATAGTTATTAATGGTTCAATATCAGTATGGCAGAAGATCTCTTGTGGAACACTCTGGGGATCTGTATCTGGCCTTACTGTTTAATATTTTTATCACTATCTTGGGTAAAGTTATAGATGATAGTTTCATCAAATTTGCAGATGACAGAAAACTTATAGGGATAACTTAACACTGGACTGCCAGGATCTAAAATAATCTTGAATGGCTAGAACAGTGGTATCAAATAGAAATAGGGACCACTAGTCCTTACACAAGGATCTCTGTGGGCCACAAAATGACTTAGTTTTTAAAATGTAAAGTTATCTGTTTTAATGATTTTGTTTTTAAAATGTCAAGTTATCTATGTTTTATTTAGTTTGTTTAAACAGTTTCCAATTACATTTTAATTTTTCATTCCCCCAGTGTTTGCCACTTCTAGGGTACAGAATTAAACAGCATCTAAGAAGATAATTAAAGTAGGGATAAATGTAAAGTCTGCACTTAAGTACAAAAAAAATCAACTTCAAAAATATGATGGAGAAGGCTTGATAAGATAGCAATTGTTCTGAAAAGGATCCCATGGTTTCTTAGTGAACTGCAAGTACAAGATAATTTAGTAGTATGATGTGGCAGCCAAAAAAATAATCTGGGTTGTATTTAGAGGGGCATAGTTCACAGTTTTCAGGGAATGGAGCTCATAATCCCATTTTTAAGCTGTGATCTGTTTTATACACCAAACCTTTTTAAAGCACATTGATATAGTAGAGTGTCCAGAGGAGGTCTACTTGATGAAGGGCTTTGAGTTCATGATATGAAAATACATTGACTCCAAGGAGACATGATAGCTTTGTTCAAGGATTTGGAAAAGCAATCACATGGAACAAGAATTTGGCTTGTTTTGGCCCCAAAAGGCAGAGAAAAACAAGTAAAGGCTGCAGAGTCAAATAAACCTAATAACAGGAAAACCTTCCTAACAATTAAGAGTTGTCCAAAAAGTAGAATGGATTGTTTAGGAAGATGGTAGGATCCCACTCCCTGGAGGTTTTCAAGCAGAAATTGGACAAATACTTATTGAGTATATTATAGTGGCAATTATTTCCATATGTGGATTAGATTAGGTGACTATTGTTTCTCAATCTCAAAAATGTGTGGTCTTCTAGTCTTAGAGAGGTTGTCTCTATATCAGTAGGTTACAGTGACTTACCCAGATCACATAGCCATTATATCAGATATAGCACTTGAACCCAGATCTTCCCCACTCCACATGAGATTCTGCCAACTACTGTCCTACTTTTTCTGTATCATCCTACCCCATACAATATTGAAAAGTAATGTAGTAAGTTAATGATGATTTTAAAATAATCTATGGCATTTAAGAAATTCATCTGGAAAATAAATAAGTTTTTTAATATTTCCAAAACACTAAGTAAACTCAAACTATCAAAGAAACCACATGTACCATTATTAAAAATTATAATTTTTATTAATGAAAGTGGCACAACAGAAAACTAGAAATACTTATAGCAATTTTATTTTTTTAAAATACTATGTTGAGTTAAAATTTTTGAAAAACATAATGATGAGGTGGAAAGAGGAATAGGCCAGCTTGGGATCAGGAAGACTTAGGTTCAAGTCTTGCTTCTGGCAAATACTAGGCATATAATGAAGATGATAATACCTCTAATTACTACCCTGTGAGGATTAAATGAGAGAATGTATGAAGTGCTTTATAAATCTTAAAAGTCAGCTCTTCTGAAGAAAGTAGCTCGTGACCTCTGAGAAATACAGGCTACCTAGTTCTCTAGCAGAAGCTCCCTCTATTCTGTTGGTGCCCCCTGCAAAATGGTACCCAGGCATATCATAATTTTACTTTCAAACTTTCTTATAAAAATAAACAAATGTTTTGTTTTACTTGTGGTTTGTCTCACCTTGCCTTTAATTTTGGAATCATCTCTGTCCATGTTTTCTAGTTTTCAATCTATATCATAATACAACCAATATAAATTCACTGACTTTTAGGGAAAAAAAATCAGTATATTTTCTGATTCAATACACTTCATATTATAAAATATGAAAACTAAGTCCTTTGCTGAACATGATTGTATTAACTTGGTATATAATGTTTCTATTTTAGCTATAGGTTGATAGTACTATTCAGTTTTATTTTTTATTGGTTAAAAGATTTTAAGGCTTTTTTTAAAAAAATATTTTTGAAATTTTTTCCAGCCTGGAAGAGTTGTGACTCTTGTTGAAGATCCTGGGGTATGGTACAGTTTTTTTATAAAGATGTCTATATGAAATTATAAGAAATGTATCCCACTGCAATCAAAACGGGCAAAGAAGTGCTAAAGGGAGGTGGCATAATAGACGGAGAAATGCACGGCTATCCTAATTCTAGGATCCCCAGTTATTTGAAGTTAAGACATCCTTTTGATCGTTGGTTTGGTTTCAGGTCTGTAGGGGGAGATGGTTATATAGAGGTAGACATGGTATAAATAACAAAATGAAATAAAACACTTTGAGGCGTTTTTTAAAATAATGTATATTTGAGTAAACTTACAACATTCCTTCAAAAAAATTTAGACATTCAAATCACAAAAACAATGTTAAAGATTTTTTGTGGGGGTTGAAGATAGATCTATAATGTCAGAAGTCCCTTGAGAAGATCAGCTCACTGTCCCACAACAAAAATACATTCCATCCATACACATATACATCCACATACAAAAATAGAGATGTTTGTATATGTGTGTATTCCTGTCCCCAAGGCTGGTTCTCTACCTATTATGCCACATGACCTCACAAACTGACTACCATTATCATTTAACAGATTTACTAAAAAATAGATTTCTACCTTTCCATAAATCTGTCAGAGAATATCAACTGAGTGTCAACCTCATGATGTCTAAGGGAAGCTCATTTTTATTCCATAACTCCCTAGTGCTAAATTGTTCATAATTAGTCAATGCTGGACAGATATAGGTAGATCAGAGGATAGAGAGGTAGGCCTGGAATTGGGAGAACCTGGGTTCAACTGTGGCCTCAGACACTTCCTTGCTGTGTGACCCTGGGCAAGTCATTTAACCTCAGTTGCCTAGACCTTACCATTCTTCTGCCTTTAGAAACAATACTTAGTATTGGTTCTAAGAAAGAAAGTAAGGGTTTAAAGAAATAATAATGATTAATCAATGCAACTTTAAAGTCATTCCCCATTTACAAAGA
This sequence comes from Gracilinanus agilis, assembly GCF_016433145.1. Classification (NCBI taxonomy): domain Eukaryota; kingdom Metazoa; phylum Chordata; class Mammalia; order Didelphimorphia; family Didelphidae; genus Gracilinanus; species Gracilinanus agilis. The sequence continues at coordinate 104,553,889 of NC_058131.1, forward strand.
CAATCTAATCATTAGATTAACAACCTGCTTGGCAATTCTTTCTTTTATTGACTGAATTTTATTAACAGTCCTTAGGACAATGTTTTGTACATGAGGAAACTCCACATGTTTAAGTAGTTCATATTCCTCAATTTCTAGGGAATTTTTTTACTTACCAGTTTAGGGGGATTAACGGTTAATTTCACAAAGTTTTCCAAAAAATAAGATTGAAGAGTTAATTTTATAAAGCAAATGCATCATCATACTTTATAATATGAACAATTTAATGCTATAAATTAGAAAATGCATTGATGCATGTTTTTATGTGGTAAAGATTTTAAACAAAAAATTGTAAATATAAACCCCAAAATGAACAATTAATAAATGACATTTGATTTTGTAAACCACTTTAATCAATTTATCTATTCAAAAATATGATTAGCAACCTAGAGTTTAATGACTAAAGGCTTTCCACCAGCTTTATAGCTATAGCTTCCACTTTTCTCACATTTTTAATCAAGTATCTAACTTAGCATATGCTTTAACTTTAAACACAAGAAATTAAAAAACAGTCCTCTTTCTCTATGTCCACTGAACAAGTCAAATGTTAGAAGTACATTGCTTTAGTTATTTGTTTTTTTATGCCTTCTCTTTATATAAAAATGGATAGACAACCACCAAAAATAGTTTTATTTTAAAATAAAATGATGACTATTATTCTAGAATAAGATGCTGTTTTTTAAAGGTACTTCCTTCACTTGTAGCCACTCATTGAAAACTACAAAATATTATTGAAAGACTTAGGCAAAAGAAAAAAATTCACAAAGTGGTTATTGGTTACCATGTAGCATAAAAATCTCTTGTTTCTGAGAAGTGATATATGGAGAGAAATGTTTAATATATATAAATATATATATATATGCATATATATATATATTCACTTTCATTGCAGTCTCACTAAATATAAATTAAGAATAAATATAAATACTCCAGTGAAACTGTGATCCCACTGATGTGGTTATTTCCTACCTATGCCTGTCCATCTTGTATGACTCAACCATGTCCTACCGTAAATTCACCAATGGAGTCCAACCAGCATGCTGGATGCCTTTTTGACATGAGGATATCAATGTAAGACATGAGCTGTTCTTTGGTTATCCCTTACTCTGGCTAAGTGACTGGACCCTCTTTTTCAATCCTAGATTAGAGAAGAAAGAAAGAAAAAACAATAGCATAGACTATTTCCCAACTGTGCCAACAGCAAAAAAGAATCTTAATGCCTAAAGATGCCTCCTCAATATGATTTAAAATTTTCAAAAATACTCTGGATATAATATTTTCCCATGTTTTGTAAATATTTTACCTATCTTTTAAAACATAAGATGAATTTGCCTACTTTTATTCTTCTGTAGGGTTGTGTATGGGGTGTTGCATACCGTCTACCAGCAGGAAAAGAAGAGGAAGTGAAAGCATATCTGGATTTCAGAGAGAAAGGAGGCTACAGGACTACAACAGTCATTTTCTACCCAAAAGATCACACCATGAAACCATTCAGTGTACTATTATATATTGGAACATGTGATAATCCTAATTACCTTGGTCCAGCCCCTCTAGAAGACATTGCTGAACAGATTTTTAATGCAGCTGGTCCTAGTGGAAGAAATACTGAATATCTTTTTGAACTTGCAAATTCCATCAGGAATCTTGTGCCAGAAGATGCAGATGAGCATCTCTTTTCCTTGGAAAAATTAGTAAAGGAACTTTCTGAACGAAAACAGAACCTCAATTGCATATAAAGAGATAATCATTGATTTTGCAAACAAACATTGCATCTTCAGGGTAATGGTTTCTCCTACATGTCATTTATAATCTTTTTCTTAATGGTGTGTTCAGGATAATATAGTTTGCTATTTGTAGTCTGCAAATGGAAAAACTACATACACATCTGTGTTCAAGCATTTGTAAAAGTCCCCAGCTAATCAGATTTAAATAAGGTCCAGTCTCTTAAGCTATAAGACAATGACTCTTTTTTCCATTAGGAATATATTCTTTAGAATTATACAGCTAAAGAAATCAGTATGCATCCTGTTTTGAGAATATTAAACAAAATACAAATATAAATTTTAAATTTGGTGAGAAACAAGATGACCTGAGGACTCTTGCTATGTTTTAGCCTTAGAAAGTAAAGTAGTTTTCTAATATCACATCTTCCCCTTCATTAATTTGGAAACATTAAATAGTGGGTAAGTTTGTCCTTTGATACAAGTGTACAAATAGCTATATCCTAGGAGAACAAATACATTTTACCCCTAGGCCATCAATTGTGGAAGAACAATCTCTATATCTACCAACCTGCCAAGTTAATACTGTTTTGAAATTACTGGAGAACCAAACTGAAACCTGAAATTCCGTAGCATGTATCTATGCTTGTAAAATTAATTCTGTAACAAACCATGGTTAAAAATGCAAAAACTTAAGACTAGCATGTGATTGTTATGTATATATATATATAGTGTAATAAACAAAGATTTCAGTCCTCACTCCTCTGTGTTTTTCAAGGTTTGTCAGTCCCTTTAAGCTTAAACTAAACTAACATTTTCATATAAAAATTTTCCTGTGAATAATTATGTATTATACCTTATCTTCTTGAATAGCAATTTTTTTGCAAATATGTAATTATTACAGAACATAACTTATTAACCCTGACATACTATGAATCAATAATTTAGAACTAGTAGTGGCCTTTAAAAGATTAAACATGGGTTTTCATGGGTTCCTAAGTTGGGGTCTGGGAATTTATTTAAATATTTTTGTAACTATATTTTCATAGAATTGGTTTCCTTTGTAATCTCATGAATTTTGTTTTGGGAATCTAAAAATATTCTAAAAAAATATCCAGAGAAAACTGTGGGAACAGAAATGCAGAAGAAAAACATATGACTGATCATGCGGTTCGATGGGAATGTGATTGGGGTTTTGATGTTGAAAGTTCACTCTATTGCAAATATGAATAACATGGAAATGGGTTTTGAACAGTGATACATGTATAAAGATACTGGAGTGGTTTAACATTTCTTTCTCTAGTTATATGCAGAAAGGGATTAAGTGATTCATCCAGGGTCACACAGCTAGTGTCTGAGGTCAGATTTGTTCTTTCTTACTCCAGACCCCTTGCTCTACGGTAGGTGCTTTATAAATATTTATTGGCTGAGAAAATGATGAAATAGGGTGATAAGTCTGTTGTAGGAACATACCATACCTATACCTATCCCAGTTTCCTCTATCATTTCAGTTCTAATCCTCTTCAGTAATTTATAGTCTTAAGACAGTTTCCTAAGGTCCAGAAAGACTAAATGATTTGCTCAGGATCAGTTAAGTTGACATGTTATCAGTCATAGACTTGAACTCAGATGATATTGGCAACTCTAAGGTCAAGTTTCTAACCACTACACAATAATTGTTGTTTTGGTTTTTTTTTTTAAATAGGCCTATTAAGGTAAGACATTTTTTAAAAATCACAAAGACTTGAATCAGAAATTAACTAGTCACAATCTCAGAACTGAAAGCAATATCACAGTTTTAATCCAAATCAGAGTAAGAATTCATTTTATAATAAAGACAACCTAATCACTTCAGAGAAGAGGGGCAGAATGGAATGAAGTAAGAGAATGAGCACTAGATGTGGAAACTAGACCTGAGTTCTAATCCCAATTCATCGAGTTACTAATTTAAATCACAACCTCTAGGTCTCAGCTTCCTCATCTATAAAATGAGAGTTGGACTAAGACAATTTTTGAGATCCTTTCCTGCTTTATGATCCTAAGACTTGCTGAAGAGTCACTCACAAAAGCAGTATTAGCTGGAAGTGGAACCCAAGTTTCTTGGCTCCCAGGTCAGTAGGCTTTCCAAAACACTACACTCCCCCACCCCCCATTTATATTGGATTGCAAAATATTGCTAAGGGTTTTTTGTTTGGGGATCTCTTTACACAGTTACACTCATTCCTAAGTCTTTTTAGTTGCACTGGTGTAGATACATGGAAATACAGCACCGCTTCAATACTGTATATCCTTCAAAAACTATAATGCTATACTATAAAATAATAAAGGGGGAGAGAATGAAAGGCAGAGAAAATGTGACTCATTTCTTTCTCCCTCTCCCCAGTAGAAATCAAGATTGATTATACATGAAGATAGAGCTGAACTGAGGGGTGGTGATAATTTCAACAGTAACAGGAAAGGTTCAAATGGAGAGAAGGTTTGGAGGAGAAAGATAATAATTCCATTTTGGACATGTTGAGTTTAAATTTCTATAAGACATCTAGTTAGAAACATCCAACAGTTTCTAACTCTTAACAGGTAGTTAAGAGACTCAAGTCTGGAAGCTGGAAAAGAGCTTTTAAGGTTGGATAAGTAAATCTGGGAATCATGAGAGCAAATGAGATCTCTGCGTTAAATAGTAGAGAGGGAAAAGAGAAGAGAGCTCAGGACAGATTTCTAGGAGATGCTCACCTTTAGTATTTGTAACCCAGTTGAAGGTCCAGCAGAAGACAATCAGAGGAAACAATGAGATAGGTTGGAGGACAACCCAGGTACAGTAGTGTCATAGAAGCCTAGAAAGAAGAGGGAATCAGGGAAAAGAAGGTAATTAATAATATTAAAGGCTACAGAGAATCCAAGAAGAATGAAAACAGGAAAGGCCATTAGATTTGGCAATTAAATAACCGGTAACCCACAGGATGCAATCTACAAGTAGTTTACTAAAATTTTCAAATGACACTACTTTGAAATAAAATTTTGAAATTTTGGCTATTAATAAGATACCATCACTGAGCATTGAACATCTTGGATTTAGTATTAATTTAACTTTGTGTCTAGAATTCTATGACTCTTCTTGCCCTCAAAGAACCTGCTATGTAATGGGGGAGACAGCAAGTTAACAAATATGCACAAACAAGCTATATAAGCAGGATAAATAGGGGGGAAATTAAAAGAAAAAAGTTGCTAGAATTAAGAAGGGTTAAGAAAAACTTCCTATAGAAGCCGCGATTTGATTTGGGTCAGGAAGGAAGCCTCGATGGAGATGAGAGGGGAGAGAACATTCTAGGTATCTAGGACAACCAGAGAAATTGCCTGGAGCCAAGAGAGAATCTCTGGTTTGTGGAATAGCAAGGCAGCCATGGTCACTAGATGGTGTAAGAAGGCTAAGTTATGAAAAGCTTTAAACCCCAAACAAAGGATTTTGTATTTGATCCTGGAGACAACAGGAAACCACTAGAGGTTGCTGAGGGAGGGAAAGTAACATGGTCAGACCTGCACTTTAGGAAAATCACTTGATGGCTAAATGGAAAATGGAATCAAGTAAACAGGCAAATCTATGGGATCTAATTAAGATCATCAAGTAAAGTAATATAGAAGAGAAAAGGACCCAGAACCCTATTCAATACCTATGAATAGAAGATGTGATTGGATAAGGATCCAGCAAGAGAGAATAAGGAGTGATACATAGGAGGAAGATCAGGAAAAAAAACTAGAGAAAAGAGTATGAAGGCAGAAAATGATCAACAATGTCAAATGCTGCAAAGATCAAGGAAAATGAGGACTTAAAAAAGGCCATTCAAATTTGCCAATAAAGAAATTACTGGTAACTATGAAAAAAGAAGTTTTGGTAGAATCAAGAGATTAGAAGTCAGATTGAAGAGGTTAAGAAGAAAGTGAGAAAAGAGCAAGTGAAGTCACCTATATATAAGTCTAGAAGTACTAGCTATAGCAATAAGTTAACAAAGAGAAATCAAAGGAATAAGAAAAGGCAAAAGAAAAAAAACTGCTCCTTTTTGCAGGTGTTATGGGGGATTCTAGAGAACTCTAAAGAGCCAACTAGAAATTAACTGAACAATAACCAGGAAAGTTGCAGGATACAAAATAGGTATCAGTTTTTCTGTATATTACCAAAAGAATTTATCAGGAAGGGATAAATTCCATTCAAAATAAATAATGAATGTATAAATATCTGGGGTCATAAATATGAAGACACATAGGAACTATATGAATACTTCTACAAAATACTCTTTACAGAAAAAAATACACCTAAATAACTGGAGAAAAATATTAATTTCTCATGGGTGGGCTATGTCACTACAATAATAATGATATTACCTAAATTAATTTATACCAATCAAACTACTAAATAATTACTTTATAGAACTAGGAAAATAATAAAATTTATCTGAAAAAACAAAAGGAAATCTCAAGGAAAATAATGAAATTACAATGTTGTAATCATCAAAACTATTTGATACTGGTTAATAAAAAAGGCAATCAGTGGAACACATTAAATATATAATCAACAGAAGCAAATGAATACAGCAGCATAAATGCCCTAATATCTAGGATAAGTTGTTTTTTTTAAACCCTTACCTTCCATCTTGGAGTCAATATTGTGTATTGGCTCCAAGGCAGAAGAGTGGTAAGGGCTAGGCAATGGGGATTAAGTGATTTGCCCAGGGTCACACAGCTGGGAAGTGTCTGAGGTCAAATTTGAACCCAGGACCTCCCATCTCTAGGCCTGGCTCTCAATCCACTGAGCTACCCAACTGCCCCCTAGAATAAGTTTTTTGACAAAAACTGCTGCAGAAACCAGAAAGAAATCTGGGAGGAATCAGATTTATACAAATGACCAATACATATACCAAAATAAGATGTATAACTTGGAGATAAATGTTCATGATATAAGCAAATTGGAGGAGCAATGAAGAAAATTCCCTAATTTGTTCAAGAGTTTCTGGGTTCCCTAACCAGGGCCAGCTGTCCAAAAAAACAGGACTTTTTTCAAGTACTCATTTTCTTAGGAGATAACCACCAATGAGAAAATCCTACAGTTGAAGGAAATAGGAAGGCATAACTGCCAGGCCTGAGGATCTGGACTTTGTAAGTTGCTCAGAAAGCAGAGGCCTGAGGTGAAAGTGAAATATCTTTTCAGCAGACCCACCAAAAGTTGTTTTCACCTCCTAGGAAAATAAAAAGGTATGATGAATTATTGTTTTATGTTAAGTATTTGCAACATACAAACAAGCCTTTTTCGTTTCTTTATACATGTTGAGTTAGATATTCATATTATCCTAATTTCTGCAAGATTTCAAGAGAGCCCAAACAATCACTTAAATGTTTTTTTGATGGCAACATAAAGTTCTGAATCATGAAAAACACAAAAGGGTTCATAACTATTGCACATATATTCAAGTAGGAGAGAGCACAGGTCAAAGCAAAGATAAGAATATGTATAGAAATAGGGTCTTCTTACACTTTATACTTCCCTCTATACCTGTTACCATCTGGCTACATTGGCCTAATTGAAGTTTCTCAAATACAACACTCCATCTTGCCTATTTTTGGCCCTCGCTCTCCACCATGCCTGGAATTCTCTCTCTCCTTCCCTCTACTTCCTTCAAGATTCAGCTCAAATCCCAGCTCCTATTGAAGGTTTTCCTTTCTGACACTGCCTTCTACTCATCTGTATATAAGGTGTCCTAAAGGTCTATTAAAGCTTAAAACTGTACCAAGACTTTTGGGATACCCTGTATATTTTGTATATACCTATTTATTTATATAATTTATTACTAATTAGAATATAAGCTCCTTGAAATCTAAATCTGTTTTTGCATTTCATTTCTATTCATAGAGCCTGTCACAGCATATGTGTTCAATGAATGCTTGCTGATTTGACTAGACATGCATGAATAACTGTTACAATCCAATTAGTCATGATAGTTGAGATAAATATACTTACTCAGTTAAATCAGTCAATAATACTATTTCTGGAATGGCTACTACGGTAACATACTAACGAAAGGAAAGGTAAGAGGTATAGGAAAATATCATCAAAGAAATCCAAAATAATCTCTATACACAAGAAAGATATGATTATACAGTGCAAGATGGTGTTACTGAGTTGCCCAATCAGAGAATAATTTAGGGACATGTAGGCATTTGTATTCCTAGACTAAGCACAATGCTCTGTACAGAGTGAGCATTTAATACATTCTTTTTCATTCATTGTCTCACTGAATACTATGTTCAGTTCTAGACAACACATTTCAAGAAGGGATCTAACAAACTACAATGCACAAAAGAGGGCACCTAGGTTCAAGAAGAAGGTCAAGGTCAGAGTATGCAAGATTTGGTTAAATTCAGCATATATCTACTATTCACTAGGTTTGGATACAAAGACAAAAATGAACCTGCTTCTTTCCTCAGGATAGTTAGTACCATATGGACAGCAAAGTAAATACAAAATATATCAAATGATTACAAAGTAATTTTGTGAAGAGAGAGAAGCACTAACAAGTAAGTGATTCAGGAAAGAACAAATGGGAAATAGCACTTTAGCTGAAACTGGGCAGTATATTTAAAAGATTTAGGTCCTAAAAATGAATATGTATTTGACACTCTCTATAGTGGACTTTGGAAATTTAGATTCTAAGAGTCAGAGGCAAGCAAGGAGAGTATACTAGTGATGGGGACAGCCTGGGCAAAGACCTAGAGGCAGGAAATTTCAGAATGATGTGTAGAGGAAGCAGCAAGAAACACAAAGTGTTTGGACAAAGTACCATAATGTAAAATAGTCTAGGTTGAAGGAAGACTAGGAAGGGCTTTAAAAGAAAAAAAGAAAAGAAAAAGAGGGGAATTCGTATTTTTGCCTAGAGTTAATAAGTACTGAAGTTTTTTGAGAATGGAATATCACTTTGGCAGTTGTATGGTAAAAAGATTATAAAGCAGAGAAGAGTGGAAGAAGCCAGACTATTTCAACAGAAAAGACAGAAAAGAGAGAATGAGAACCTAAACCAAGGTGGTAGCCATGTAAAAGGACCTAAGGACCTAAAGCAAGATAGCTTGCAAAAGGCTGGAAATGAGGGATGAGGAAAGAGCCCAGAATAATGTCAAAATGGAAAACCTAGAAGATGGGAAAGAGAATGTATGAGTTCCATTAGGCGTTGTCACTAGAGCAGTGAGGGTGAAAATTTTAGAGTGCTGAGCCCCACCCACTGCCTACCCTCCACTTCCCCCAGACCAAGTGCTGTGCCCCTCCCCTCCACATGCTAAGTATGCCCCACCCCTCCCTTACCCCACACAGGGGAGGGAGAAAATGCTCCCATTGGGATGCTGAGGGTGGGGTGTGGTGGGGAGTGATGTGAGGAATGGCCTCAGCCAGTGTAGAGAGGGGGAGGGGAGTGACCCAAGCACTTCCCTCCCCTCCAGCTCTGTACCTGTGAGCCACCCCCACTCCCATCCCCTGAGCACTCCCATTGGGCTGCTGGGCAGAAGAGTGGGGGATTTGAAAAAGTCAACGGGCATGGTGGAGAGAGGTAGAGAAGCAGCTCTGCCTGAGTCCCTCTACCTTTCCAGTAATGAACTCTGGGGGTAGGGATGGAGAGGGAGGGTGTCCAAGTGCCCACAGAGAGTGCTCTGCCATAGATTCACCATCACTACACTAGAGCATCGAAGTGACAAACTACCACAGCTGTTAGTAGATGGAGAACATCACTATTGCCTTTAGGATCAAAAACAAAATGCTCTTTGGCATTAAAAGCCTTTCATAACCAGTCACCTTCTACCTATCCAGTCTTCTTTCACTCCCTAACATTTATTCTTCCAAGATGAAGTCACATTCAGCTCTAGTCATTTTTTCTGACTGTCCCCATGATGAGAATACTCTCGCCTTATCTCCACCTACAGGTTTCCCTGGCTTCCTTTAGGCCTCAGCTAAAATCCCATCTACAGGAAGCCTTCCCCAACCCCTCTTAATTCTAGTACCTTTCCTCTTTTAATTATCTACTAGCTATCCCCTACATAGTTTGTTTGGAAATATTTGTTGACTTGTCTCTCCCACTGGACTATGAGCTCCTTTTTTTTTTTTGCCTCTTTGTATCACAAGCACTTAGCACAATTCCTGGCACACAATAGGTGCTAAGCTAATAAATGCTTATTGACTGAATGAGATAGGAGTGGAGAGAACAAGAAGGCACATAAAACAGCTATCTTCAATTATTTCAAGAGTTCTAATGGAGCACAAACATTTGTGCTGCTTCTCTTCCAGGGACCTGTAGTAAGAAGAAGGAGGGAAAGTTGCAGAGAAACAAATTTAGACTTGATCAAGTCTGAAAGCATATATTAAACAAGCCTATTACATGTTGTAGCAGCTGGGTGACAGTGGAGATAGAACATAGGACCTAAAGTCAGGAAGATAAGAGTTCAAATCTAATCTCAGATACTTACTGTGTGACCCTGGGCAAGTCACTTCATTATGTTTGCCTCAGTTTCCTCATCAGTAAAATGAGCTAGAGAAGGAAATGGCAAACCATTCCAGTATCTTTGCCAAGACAACCCCAAATGGCATCACCAAAAATCTGAATTCACTAAATAATAACTATGTGCCAGGGACTGTGATAAGTGCTGGGGATATAAAAACAGGCAAAAAAAATTATTCCTTGCCTTTAGGAAGATCATGATCTAACAGGTAAGACATCACAACTATGTACAACCAAGCTATATATACAGGTTGAACTGGAAATAATTAAGAAGTCCAGGGTCACACTGAGATTAAGTGTCAGAGGCTGCATTTTCATTCAGGTCTATAACTATCCGTGCTCTCTCCATTGCGCCAGCTAACAATATTTAGGCCACACCATTTAATTTTGGCTCCCGAACCCAAGTGGGACACATATAGTCAAGCTCACTTCGCCTCCTCTGGGAATGTAAATCCTTTACCTAGTGGGGAGCAGAGAGAAGAGAGCAGGGCACGGAAAACCTCAGGTTAAGGAATAGTGGACGATCCTAAGGGACTTTTGAGTCCAATAAAAATAACAACCAGAGCCCTGTGACGCAGCGGAGTGATGTTTTCCCCCCGGAGCGAGAAGCCCGAGGAAGCAAATCCCCCTTCCTCTTTTCCCTAACTTTCCCTAAATTTTTTGAACCCTAAGTTATAACCCTTTCCCCACCCACTCCACCACTCGGAGTATAAAACAAATCAAAGGAAAGCTGGAACCGATGCGGAGAAGGAAAGAACCGCATAAAGACCAGGGACTACGGCAGGAGAACCTGGGGCCCCTCCGGGAGAGCGTCTGCAGCTCAGCCGGGGTTCCGCGGGACTCACCGGCTGCGAATACTGACGCGCGGCCGCTACGCGGCCTCCTTCCCCGCCGTCCAGGGCGTCCAGACTGGAATCTCGGTCCCTCAAGGTCCAAAACGCTCAGGAATTAAGTGGGGCGGGTGAGTGGTTGGTGAGGTGGGTGTCTGTTCCCCACCACGAAGCCACTACCCTACAGGACCAGCAAATCGCAGTTGCACCGGGAATGGGAGGTGGAGTGGGAATTACAGGCTCTCGGCCTCCGTAGGTGGACCCGGATGTTGATAGGCCGTTTGTCCCGGAAGCAGCGGCACGAAAGTGAGGCAGTGGAGGCGGTTTCGAGGGGCTCCCCGGAAGAAGACGTGGCGGCGGTTGGGGCTCCCGTTCGCTGGGCGATCTCTAGTCCCGCCGCCTCCGCCTCCTCTCTATGGGCCAAGGAGGCAGCGACGGCGGTGGCGGCGGTGGCTGGAGAAAGAGGCGGCGGAGGATGGAAGAAGGAGGCGGTGGCGGACGGAGGCTGGTCCCGGGCGCGCCTGTGCTGCTGGTTCTCTGCGGGCTCCTGGAGGCGTCCGGGGGCGGTCGAGTGCTCCCTCCGCTCAGTGACGACATCCCCTTCCGAGTCAACTGGCCCGGCACCGAATTCTCCCTGGTCAGTGCCCGCGCCAGCCCCCACTGTGACCCCCGAGCGTCCCCAACCCCACTTCCCCAAGCCAGCGAGGGTTTTTCCCATTAACACGGCCCAGGTTTTCTCTGGCCTCTTGACAGGCGCACACAGACACCCGCCACCTAAGGCAAGAGCTTGGCTGCCCAACCACTACCTTCCCACCTTCCCCTGGAAGCATTCCTAGATTCCTCCCTCAAAAAAAAAAAAAAAAAAAAAAAAAGATTATATGTGTGTGTGTGTGTACACACGTACATTTTCACATGTATATTTTATAAAGACATGTACTTTACTATGCGCATAACATGCACAGATGCTTGTGCATATACATGCACAAATATTAATGTAACCCGAGTCCCAAAGCCTATTAAGTATGAAACTACATATCGTACTTATATACACATTTATATCCATTTCATATATATATATATATGTTTATACTAAGAGTGTGTGTTTCATGTCTGCTTCCCTTTGGACAGTGGCCAACAGCTGTTCCTCCCCCAAATAACCACGGTTTTCTACATCCATTCATACCACCAGGCCTTCTCAAAGGCCTTCAAAAGCTGTTTTCCATTCCAAGCCAATTCAGCCAACGTCTTTTAAACTACTCTGTACCAGGCACTGAACTAGGTGCTGGACTTAGGGAGACAAAAGAATAACAATCTCTGCCCTCAAGAGGTTGAGAGGACTTGGTAGAACAGCATGTAAAGAAATACGTGAGAGGGGATCAGGCTTCTTAGTAATTAAGTTTTTATTGAATTCCTATGTGCCAGGTAGTATGCTAAGTGCCGAGTACACAAAGAAGGAGGAAAGACAATCCCTGCTCTCAAAGAACTCACCATGTTCTTGGGGGGAACATGTGATAAACTGGGGATAATCTACAGAGAGCAAGCATTAGCATAGAAGAGGAGTTGGCACATGAACTAAGTTTTGAAGGAAGCTAAGGATTCTAAGGTAGAGGTGAAGAAAGCATGCATTCTGGCATGTCTGTGCAAAGTCAAGGAGTTAGGAGGAGGTGTCCTGTGCTAAAAGAACAGCAAATAGGCTAGTTTGTCCAGAATGGAGCTTATCCATGAAGGGAATAATGTTAAGCTAGATTTTGAAAGGCATTAATGTCTATTTAAGGGCTTTGAATTGTTTCCTGGAGGTGAAAGAGAACATCTGAAGTTTCTTGATCAAGGGAGTAATATGATCAGATTTAAATGTTAAGATGATTTTGTTGTCTTTGTAGAAGATAAATTTTAAAAGTCAGCAGGCCATGTTGCAGTAATCCAGGTGAGAAGTGTTTAGGACATGAAATGGCAGGTTGGCCTTGTTGAGTGGAGAAAAGATCAAAAAACTTAGCAACTTAATTGGATATGGAAGAGTGAAAAAGGAAAAAATCCAGAAAAACTCTAGTGTTATAAAACTAGTTGACTTAAAAGGTGGTTATGCCCCCAAAAATAGAGACATTTTGTCTTTTACAAATATACTGTATAAATTCTAGAGCAAGATCTCTCCCTTTAGGGCCATTTTGAAGAATGCTATATAATCCTGTTGTCTACCACCCATGCTCATTAGTCATAATACCCCTTAGAAATAACATATATAGAGGCAACTCAGTTTAATTTTTTATTTTAATCCTGGACCATGGGTCAGGAGCTCCATAACCAGGTCCCATGTTTTCTAATTGGCACCACAAACTCTTTAAGCCCACATTTAGTCTTGAATCGCTATGGTTGAACATTTATCACTCTGTATTCAATAGGAAGATTAGCTTTTCTAAATTTATCTAGGCTGGTTCTAGAATGGAAGACAAAGTCCTCTGCTAGGCCCTACTATTATTGTTTATTCTTGACACAAAACAAATTGTATTTTTACACACACACACACACACATCCCAGATTTCAGACCTTGGTTTTCTGAAGAATGATTTTTTTTTTCCACTTTGAAAATCGTTTCTCACTATGTTAGTGACAAATGAAGACATTGTATTGAGCCAGTCCTTTAGTACATTCATGATTTCATCAGTGTGGGTATTCCCTGAATCAGTGTAAATTGTCCACACCCTATCTCAGTTCCTATTCCTGTTCAATAGAGCTCCTACGTGAAGTCTATCCAGTGTGCTAGAGGCCCTCCTCTAGGCCTTTTTCAAATGTCTTGTGCCCACTAGTACATATAGCACCATTCTGTCCATCTGTTGTTACCTTGCTACACTTCCTTTTTCAAACTTGCATTTCTTGAGAATAGCAGCTGCTTTTCTTGTTATCTTTGTGTTCCTAGTGGCTTTCAGAGTAGGCTTAACAATTGTTTGTTGAATCAGCTGTTGTACTCTCCCTTACCCTCCCTCATACACAGAGATCACTGTTGGAAATATGCTGCAGCCATTTATAACTTCCACATATCCTTCCATTGCCCTTTGGGTTTTCTGAAGCTTAGTTGGAAATTATTGTTGAATTGGGTCAGACCAATAGAAAATTTGACTCTGTCATCAGTTTTGTGTCTGTCATCTAATGTAAATTCAAAAACATTTGTTTTCTCTTTGTACCTTGTTTTCATGTCAGTCTTGCTTTTATTTTCAGTACTGCCTGTTTGAGATTTGACTGTGAGAAATATTTTTTAATACATAAAATGTTGGAGCTTGACAGATTGTTTTTCCAATCGGCCTTATTTTACATCAGACCAGCAAGAATTGAAATGGCTTGCCATGGGTCACAGAGTGATAGGGAAGGCCTAGAACTGGGGCTCCTAATTCTCTCTCATATTCTTTGTACACAATTACTCTGTTGAGGCTTCAGAGTTATATTTGTAGTCTTCAGGTTTTTCAGAGAAGGCTAGATCTGTAGACACAAACCCTGGGGCAGAGTTCCCATTCTATCACTTACCACCTATTTAATCTTGGGGCAAGTCACTTCATCATACTAGGCTTCTTTATCTCTAAAATGAAAGTGTTGGAACAGATCAACTCTAGGACCCTTTTAGCTCCAAATCATTTTTCTTTGTTCCTAATTTCAATAATTAACACATTTTTCAAAGCATCCAGTAATTCTTGTGTGCTTATAACTGATATTGGATAGTTACTAAAAAAAAGTAGAGAATAGACATGGAGAAAAGATCTAAAGCTAGTCAATGCATTGATCTATCTTTAATTTATTCCCCTTAAATAATTTCTTTAGTAATTGAATTAATTTTTAAAATTCTAATTCGTAGTTCTCCCAAATGATTCTAGATAACCTTTGGCAATATTGTCATAGTTTACAATGAATATTGTTAAAATTAAAATTCTCTGAAGACTTATTTTAACAAGTCAGAAAGAAAAGGTCTCTTGCCAAATGAGGCTGGCCATTCAAGCCCCCCTCCCAGCTCAGGGGCGATGCCCACTTATGCCTTCTCACTCTTAGTTCCCTACAAAAAATGATTTCTTTTCTGGACTCAAAATTTATATATGTGAGTGAATGCCTTTTCAAAGCCCTCTGATTGAAGGATTCCAACCTCACTTTGGGCAAGAGGTGGGTCTTCCAGATGCCAGGTAGTCTCAAGGGACAAGAGAAGAGACAGTCATCTTCCTGATGTCAGGGAGGCCTCTGGCATTCCTCCTGCCCCCTTTCAAAGTGTTTCCTACAGTTTTTAGATAGTTTGTTGACAGGTAAGCACCAAGCTTTGTTCTTAATTCAATCAAAAGATAGGGTTGAATTACAACTTAATTCAGTCAGAAAGTGGGCTATTTCAAACTCAATATATGACACTCTTCCTTTTTAAAATGTAAAGTCAGTCTTAGGGTAAAAGTAAAATGGGTCCAGAGTAGGGCTAATTTTTCACAATCTCTCTGTTATATTGTAGGTTTTGAAAGTTGGGGTTATTATTTTTTTAATTCAATCAAAAGAGAACAATAGCAAAAGAAAAAGAAGGAAAAATAGAAAAAGAAAAAAAAGAAAATAGAACTACCTTCAATACTTACAGTAGATATCTTCAGACAATCTCACCTTTCTTTCATGATTATCACCTTACTTCATTTGTAGTCTCTCCCCTTTCTCTGTGTTTAACATCTTTGGCTTTAATTTTCTCTTATAGTTCAAATCTGGCCTCAGATACTTCCTAGCTGTGTAATCCTCAGCAAGTCACTTTACTCAATTGCCTAACCCTTACCACCCTTCTGCTTTGGAAGTGATATTTAGATTCCATTTGAAAATAACAGGGAGGGGCACCTGGATGGCTCAGGGGATTGAGAGCCAGGCCTAGAGACAAGGAGGTCCTAGGTTCAAATCCGGCCTCAGACACTTCCCAGCTGTGTGACCCTGGGCAAGTCACTTGACCCCCATTGCCCACCCTTACCACTCTTCCACCTAGGAGTCAATACACAGAAGTTAAGGGTTTAAAAAAAAATTTATAGAAGGGGCTCTACCAAATTCCTTTGATGACACAAATATAGTCTTAATACCTAAACCAAGGAGAGTCAAAACAAAGAAAGAAAAACTATAGACCAACACCTTTAATGAATATAAATACAAAAATGTTAAATATTAGCAAGGAGACTACAGCAACTAGTTGATAAACTAATTTATGGAGCACCTACTAGGTGTCAGGCACTGTGCTAAGTTCTAGGGATACAAATTCAAATAAAAACAAAGATAATCCCTGCCCCTCTAGTAGTTTATAGTCCAGGAGGGGGAGACAACACACAAAAGGAAGCTTAAAAAGATGGTATGGGGGGGAAAAGTCACCCATGACCCTGTCCTCTAGTCATAGTGTCTAATCAGGGTCCAAAAAGTACTGATGGGGACAACTGGGTAGCTCAGTGGATTGAGAGCCAGGCCTAGAGACAGGAGGTCCTAGGTTCAAATCCGGCCTCAGACACTTCCCAGCTGTGTGACCCTAGGCAAGTCACTTGACCCCCATTGTCTAGCTCTTACCACTCTTCTGCCTTGGAGCCAATACACAGTATTGACTCCAAGATGGAAGGTAAGGGTTTTAAAAAAAAAAAAAAAAGTACTGATGAGATGTGAGTACCAGGCAGATTCAATCTTGCAAGATAATGAAATTTCCTAAAGATGAGTTTCCTGGAGAAGGAATGCCTGATGGGGAGTTCTAAAGAAGTCTAATAGTATTATATCTGATAGAAAATGTGTATAATCTCAAAGATTACATACTATGACCATACTGGATTTATACCAGGAATGCAGAGCTGGTTCAATATTTAAAAACCATAAGGATAACTGGCCATATTAATAAAGCAAGAAAAATAATATGCTTATGTCATTAGATGCAGAAAAAGCTTTTGATAAGATACCAAATCCTTTCCTGTTAAAAACCATAGGAAAATACAGAGCTTTCATTAAAATAAGTAGAAGCTTTCTTGAAGAGCCAGCATTATTTGTAAGGAAAGTAAATTGGAGGTTTTTCCAGTAAGATCAAGGGTAGAGTAAGAATTTCTAGTAGCACCATTTCTCTTTAGTATAGTACTAGAAATACTAGCTGTAGCAATGATAAAAAAAAAAAAATTAAAGGAATAAGCACAAGCAAAGAATCAAAATCATCACCATTCGCAGATAGCTTATTAGAGTACCCTGGAGAATCAACAAAAAACTCATTGAAACAATCAGCAACTTCAGTATGTAAAAAGTAAACCCACAAAAATCATCAGCATATCTTCATATTACCAAAGAAATCCATCAGGAATAGAGAAATTGCATTGAAAATAACTATAGATAGCATAAAATAATTGGGAGTTTACCTGTCAAGACAGAGGAATTATATGAATCCAATTACAAAACTCTTAACTTAAAGACAAATCTAAATAATTGAGAAAATATTAATGCTAATAGATATGTAAGAAATATAATTGGGTTTTGACTCAATATGAGTTATAAAAGTGGTTGCCATTTATAAAATATTTTCCCCTAAGTCAAAATGACTGTTAGCAGCTTTTATTTACAATAAGGTAGAAAAAGTGAAAGTGGGAAATGTAGAAAAGAGACAGAACCTTGACAAGCCTACCAGCCCTAAGTGCTTCATCAAGTCCTGATTGTCCGGTAGTCTCCAGCAAGCCAATGAAGAATCCAAGGAAAGAGTCTCTCCACAAGCCAAGGAAGGGAATTCCCTCCAGACCAAGTTGGTCTCTTCTTATATTCCTTTTTCCATGTTATTTCCTGTCTCTCCCTCTATTCACAGAAACCAATAGCAGTCTTTCATTTTGCCTTATACTGTCCAGGGGAGCAGTGTTTGTGGGATCCACCTCTCCTTCTCTGAGGATGTAAACTTTATCAAAGGATTCACAAGTTTCTGATTGATTGAGTTAAAAGGGTGGAGCTCTCTAAGTACTTCATTGAGTTAAGATGAAGAAATGTCCATTCACAGATAGATTAAGTTAATATAATAGTAAATTTGATTTGGAAAAGCAAAAGGAATATCAAGTGAAATAATGGGGAGGAAGGAGTAGAGTAGGACTTCAGTTTACTCAAACTCAGCACACTTAAATTCAGGTATATATGATTGATAGTCAAAAAATAAAGGCAAAAAAACCATGTAAAATAAAAATTTTTAAGTATACTAAATCTACATTATTTTCTCAAATGACATACAAGTCTTGCAACAGTTTGCCTAGTCATGCTTCTTCTCTCTTTGAGAAACATGAGTATGAGGCATTACAATTTTTTGTTCCAAACATTAGTTCAGCATCAGTCTTTGTCCAGAGTTCTGACTTATAACTGGTCGTATTTGCACCAGAGCAGTGCTTCTCTTTATTTCATTAACAATATTTAGTGGTGAGTAATGGCCCCAAAGTACAAAAGTAGTGATGCTGGTAGCTCTGATAAGGCTAGGAAAAGTCATAAAGTGCCTAGCTATGTCTTATAAGAAATACTTGTAAAGTAACACGATTCACTATTGCTCATGATTTTCAACTTATGCTGAGGGCCTTGGAACATATTGGTCATGTAAAATAAGGACCTGCAGTATAGTTGATATTTTGAACCTACATTATCAGATTTCATGTTTATGCTTACTTAAATTTTTTTTTAAATCACATATTTAAAGTTGGAATGGGATATTAGATATTATCAAATCCAAACTCTTAACACACACACACACACACACACACACACACACACACACACACACACATTATGTTTCAGATGCCCTAGAAAAGTGACTTCTACAAAGTCATTTGTTCTTCTGCTTCTTTTAGTACATTATTCCAACCTAAAAGATACTTTTGAATCTCAATTCTATCATTCAGTATTTTAGTTATTCCTCCTCACATTGTATCAGTAACAGATACTATTTCCCTTACAAATGTGTAAAAAACATACATATGTCAAACATTAGTTGCAATAGTAGAATAGTGTGAATGAAATAAACTGTAATTATATATTATTTCATACATTTAGGAAGTTAAATTTTTTAATTATTAAATTATTAATGTCTTAAATTAAATATTAATGTCTGCATATTTTGTATATTTCTAGCCTACTGCTGGTGTTTTCTATAAAGAAGAGAATTATGTCATCATGACAACAGTAGATAAAGAAAGATATAAATGTATACTCCCTCTTGTAGCAAGTGGAGATGAGGTAAGTTCTGACATGTATTGATGGTAATGCAATACATACATTAAAGTTCTTCCTTGTGTAAGGGTTAAAATAGGGGTTTTGACAAAATAAGAGAGCAGCTTTTAATAAGTTAAGTTTTAATTAGATTATAATAGAGTTGTAAATTAATATTATCCCTTTAAGCCAAAGAAAAGAAAACTTCTAGCAGCTTTTAACAATTAACAATTTAGTTTCATTAAAATAGAGATAGTAAAAGAATATGGTAAAATGAATATAGGAAAGAGGTAGAGAAAGAAATTTCCTAATGTCTATACTAGTTATCCTATAACTATCTATAACTGCCTATAATTACTATCTAAAACTGCCTATATTTACCTATAACTGCCTGTAACTATCACTAATAACAAACACCCCATAAAGTTCCAACCCAGTCAAAACCAACCCAATCAGGTCTGTCAATGAAGACCAGCCACCTTCCAAAAAGTTCAGGGAAGGGGCGAAAAAACCTAACAGCCCAAGCCAAAAGCCAAAAAGCTCTCTTAAGGCTAAAGCCAAAAGCCCTCTCAGTAAGCTCAGACCTGCCTTTATATTCCAGCAACTAAATGCCAGCTACCA
The DNA here is from genome assembly GCF_016433145.1 of Gracilinanus agilis. Taxonomy (NCBI): domain Eukaryota; kingdom Metazoa; phylum Chordata; class Mammalia; order Didelphimorphia; family Didelphidae; genus Gracilinanus; species Gracilinanus agilis. The sequence continues at coordinate 104,573,791 of NC_058131.1, forward strand.
ACTAATCAGCAACCCACACCACCAGCAACCAACTCCCAACTACCAGCTCACACCCAGCAGTCAACTTCCTGCAACTGACCCCCCTCACTGTCAGCAACTGACAGCCCCACCAACTGATGCTTGACCCTTTTATCACTTACTCCTACCTCCCTGTTTTTATGGTTCCTCTTTACTGTCTTTATGGTTTCTTCTCCTTTTCACTGTGGACTGGTTAATCCCTACACATCTCTGTGGTAAGAGAACCTCCAGGTCTCCCATTAAATTAAAAAAGGAATAAAGAATTATTTTTTATACTTGAAAGAATTAATGACCAATTATAAATACCAACTGAGTAACTAAACCCAGAAACAAAGCTTTCAAAATAAGATATAATATAGATGTATATTTGTTCATTTTTATATTAAAGATAAAAATAAATCTGACAGACTTTTTCTCATTTCTCTACTTTTGCTTGTTTTCACACACACATACTTCTCCCTTCTCCTTCCATCTTTAATACAGAAAACTTATAATTAGTAAAACCTCAATTTTTGCAGGAAGAAGAAAAGGACTATAAAGGCCCTACTCCAGATGAATTATTGGAACCACTGTTTAAACAAAGCAGTTGTTCGTACAGGGTATGTACTTTCCATTAATTTGACCTTTACTTCAGAATTTCAATAGATCTGTGATCTCATCAGTGTGGATATTAATTCCAATAATTAATTGCAACCCATCCACACCTTCTCATCCTGTCTTTTGCTTATCATGTCCTTCTATAAATCTTTCATAGAAAATATACTCAGTCGGTATTCTGGAGGCATTCCTTTCAGTCACTTAGCATCAGATGTATACATGGGCTGGACTTAGGCTTTCCATCTTTTAGCAATTGTTCTTGCTGTATGACTTAACCATCATCAAATTCTAGTCAGACATTTCTTAAATAATATACTTATACCAGATATGTCAAACTTGGTGTGGCAAAACTCTTTAGTGAGACCAAACTAAATTAAAAAGTAATTGGAAAATGTTTAACAAAATTTTTAAAAATGCAGCAAAGATAATATTAATTTGAAATTTTCTAAGTCAATATGCAGCTCTTTTACTATTTGAATTAAACCCACTACTTTACATCATTTCTTATGCCCAGATCCTTGTGTATAATAGTATGCTATTGGCTGTTTACACACTATATGTCTCTCTGTTTAACCTTATTTTACATATTAGAAAACAAATACTCAGCACCTAGTTAATCAAAAATAATTCTTTGTTTATTTCTACTTTAATATATGTTGTATTGCATTGTTAGAAAATGAGCTATGACTAAATAAGCAGACATTTAATAAATTACACAGGTAAGTTTAATCAGGAAGCATTTATTAATCACTCACTTTGTGCCAGGCACTGTGCTAAGTGCTAGGGATACAAAGAGAAGCGAAAGACAGCCCTTAAGGAAGTTACACTAATAGGAGAAAGGTCAGATAGGTGACTCAGTAGATAGAGAACTAGGCCAAGAGATAGGAGGACTTGTGTTCAAATAGACCTCAAAGACTCTGTAGCTGTGTGACCCTAAGCAAGTCATTGAACCCCAACTACCTAGCTTTTATGGCTCCTTTGCCTTAGAACAGATTATTAATATTGATTCTAAGACAGAAGGTAAGGGTTTTTTAAAAAAACTACTAATAGAAGAGACAACATGCAAGCAAATATATGCAATATATACAAAGCAAGCCATACACGATAAATAGGAAATAACTTTTAAAAGGGAAGGCACTATAATTAAGAGGGCTTAGGGAAGGCTTCCCATAGAAGGTGGAATTTTAGTTATGACTTAAAGGAAGCCAGAGATTCTGAAACTTTCAGAAACACACTTAAGTGCATAGTACCTGAAGTTTAAAATATTCCTACCTACTAACAGAACAAATATTTTGTTTATATCAAAGTATAAATTGCTTATAAGTGAATTACAAAGTTAAAAAAATTTATTTGATTTATTTCTTGAACATATTTAATATCTTCAAATTGGGTTTACCCTTGCATATTGTTTCACTTCTTGAGGTAATTTATTCCTTAAGAAGTAAATGCTTTTTGATGTATTTTTAATTGCCGAGAAATTATTTCTGAACTAGGTGACTATGCCAGATCCCTGAAGAATCAAACTATCTGCTAGTTAATCCCTTTTCCCACAAAAATTCAGTTATGATTAATTCGTGGTTTTAAAAAACCTCTACTTCAATTCAAGAGAAGAGATTTCTCATATTTTTCCAAGACACTTAACTTTCATTTAACGATCTGATTAGCTAGGCATTTGATCAATTCCTCAATATCAAATTAGAATTTAAAAAATTTCAGTTTTCATGTATTTAAAAATGTGTTGAATTTTTTTTTAAAGATTGAGTCTTATTGGACTTATGAAGTGTGTCATGGAAAACACATTCGGCAGTACCATGAAGAAAAAGAAACTGGTCAGGTATGTTTTTCTTAAAGCATGACCAAAAACTTTATTACAGTTTCATATTGAAATTTGAACTTCAGTGGCACTGTTTTGAGCCTCTCAACAACAAATAATATTTTATATTGTCATAATTTCTTTGTACTATATCCACCTTCTTGGTTATGAGTAATTTGAGTGTTGAAACTATATCTTGCCCTTTTCCAAACCTTGTCTCAGCTAATGCCAAAAATCTGCAGTAGGTACAATAATAAATATTTATCAAATGAAATTGAATGAGAGTAAGAATTTTGCTTTATTTTAAAAGTAATTATATCTAGCAAAGTTAACAATTCCATAAAATATTTATTAACTACCAAAGCTCTATTCACAAAGATTAAAAAATCACAGCGTCCCTACCCTTAAGAAACCTTTATTTTTTTGTAGACTTGTATTGTACAAGACTAATGGTGACAAAGATAATTGCAAAAAAAAGTGCTTTAAGAAAATTTGAGAAAGAAGAAAATGCTTTTTTTTGCTAGACGATCAAGAAAGGCTTTCTAAGCCTTCACAACTAAACAAAGAAATTGCCAACCATGACACGAGAGGGCCTTTTTTTTTTTTAAACCCTTACCTTCCATCTTGGAGTCAATACTGTGTATTGACTCTAGGCCCGGCTCTCAATCCACTGAGCTACCCAGTTGTCCCTAAGAAGGCCATTTTTGAAGCATGCCACCTACCTAACAGAGAGGTAGTGATAGACTTAAGATATAGACTCAAACATATATTATGGGTTTTGACCAGTGGGAATTTATTTTGCTTGACTATACATATTTGTTACAAGAATTTTTTGCTTTTGTTGGTTTTTTTGTTTTGTTTTGTTTTGTTTTGTTTTTCAGTTTGAGGGTCAGGGATACAGGAAGTGGATGACCTGGGATAAAGTTTCCCTTGTTCTACCCACAAAATAAGAATAGAAAGAAGGAATCACAGATAAACAGGACAGATTTGAAAGTTACAGTTTAATTTATTATATTCTTAAAAAGAAAAGCAGGAAATAGCTAAAAAGCATATATAGAAAAATTATTTTTAGCAGAGATTCTCAGAATTTAGAGTTAGAAGGAACCTATGACCTTCTGATCCAGCACCTACCTGGAAAAGAATCTCTACTACAATACACTTAACACCACCAAACCTTAACTGAAGACCTCCAAAAAGGCAAAATCCTCTGCTTCATAAGGTAGCCCATTTCACTTTTGCACAGGTCTAATTGTTAGATTTTCCTGATATCAAGTCTTAATATGCCTCTTAAGAATTTTAATCTCTTGGGGGCAGCTGGGTGGTTCAGTGGATTGAGGGCCAGGTCTAGAGATGGGAGATTCTAGGTTCAAATCTGGCCTCAGACACTTCCTAGCTGTGTGATCCTGGACAAGTCATTTAACCCCCATTGCCTAGCCCTTACCACTCTTCTGCCTTTGAACCAATACACAGTATTGATTCTAAGATGGAAGGTTAAGGTTTTTTTGTTTTAAATAATTTTATTCTCTTGCTCCCAGTTCTTCACTCTAGAACCAAACAAAATAGCTTTTAACTCTTATGCATTGACTTAAGAGTAGAAGTAGAAAAATCAAATAATAGAGGTGGCCAGGATTGAAGACAGTCAGGCTGTGAATAGCCAAAGGGGTTTCAAAGACAGAGAGCAATGTCTTGTTGAATTAACTACAAAGACTTTTTTTCCTTTTTATTTTATTTCCAAATACAGAAAATAAACATTCAGGAGTACTTTCTTGGGAACAAGATAAAAAAGAATACAATGGGTGAAACAGGTTTGTCATTGCATGATAATTTAATAGTAAGAATGGAATTTATCTTAAAGTATGTTTAAATAGTGATTATTTCCAAGATGTTCTCAGACACTCTAAATTTTTTAAACAGCAAAACTCTAAATGATTAGAAATTATTTCTTAGATTCTTTTCTTTTGCTACTCTTTGTATCTTTGGTATCTTTGGTAAATAATAATGTTTTCTTCCTCCTTTACCTGTTTTTCTTAAGGAGCTACATATGGAAATTTGCATGTATATACACATATACAAAGATTCTGAAGGCAACTTGTGAACATTTCACTAAGTTCCCTAGTGAATATTATATTCAGAAAAACCTAGACCGTTTCAAAAGAACATTTTTTAGTCTTAGTCTGAATAGGTGATGAAAGAGACCATTTTTCCATATGAAAATAAAGATAAAAATCTTATATGACAATTTTTTTAATGCAAAATTTTTTTCAAGGAAGTGAACTTAAAATGTATTATATGTTGACCAATAAAAGTAAAACTCTTATGCCTATGTCCAATATCTAATTTTTCTTTCAGAAATATGTTAATGGAAGCTTTCAAGGAAGTTTAGAAGAAACCATTTTTCCAAATTTTGAGTTTCTAAATTACTTTAAAACTTTGTGTCTTTTATAACTGCATTATCAATTACTTCACTTACTTCGTTCTTATATTACTCCATAGAAAAAGAAGAAAAGGAAAAGGAAATATTCAAAGAGAATTCAAAGGAGGCAAGTGAAAAATACAAGTTTCATTCTTGCTACTTACTGACATGACAGTGAGGCCACTGAACTAAGGATTTGATTGACTCTATATTTCTATGACTGAGCAATATTTGTTTAGATTAGGGCAGTATCTTCAATGACTGTTACTAGAACATTGTAAACCATTGGTTTTATATCTTCATAATGAAGTTATTGTTGTTTTTCTTTGCTTCTTTTAAAAAAGCTACCTACTAGCATAATCTCATTCGTTTTTTAAAATTCTATAATACAAGCCAACTAAAGTTGAATTTAGGAAGTCTCTTGTTAGCATTGTCAGTTCTTTACTGTGTTTTGAATCTGTTAAAAGAATATTACAGGGGGCAGCTGGGTAGCTCAGTGGATTGAGAGCCAGGCCTAGAGACGGGAGGTCCTAGGTTCAAATCTGGCCTCAGACACTTCCCAGCTGTGTGACCCTGGGCAAGTCACTTGACCCTCATTGCCTACCCTTACCACTCTTCTGCCTTGGAGCCAATACACGGTATTGACTCCAAGACGGAAGGTATGGGTTTTTAAAAAAAAAAGAATATTACAAACAACTTAAATTAATGCAATCTTTTCTTTTTAATTCCCCTAAGAATCAAATCATTTATACTCCTTGATACTGTCTCCTACATATGACAGACTTTTAAATTATAGGTCACCTAGTAACTACCAAGTTACTTGTGATTTAACAAATCAGCCTGAAGTGCCCATTTCCAGCCTTGAAGAGATGGTCCAATATCATGCAATGTGCCTTAATGTTTACCATGGGATTCCAGAGTTTTTCCCTGATATTTCAGCTCTATAAGTGACCATTGCAAATAATTTACCAAAAATGATGTTTTTGCCCTAAATGTTGACTGACCTTCCTTTTAACCCTTTAAATACTGGCTTGGAAAAAGAATATTTGGAGGGGAGTGCCAGTCTTCAAATGTGGGTTCAGGCAAATGAATTTCCTAGAGTTTGAATATTTTAAGACTGTCAATTTATCATTTTATTCATTTATTATGAATTAATATCATAAAAGAAAATAGAAAAAAGATTAATGGTGTGAAATTATTTACTTTAGTGGAAATTTTGTCTTGGGAACAATTTCTTCTGCTAAGATTTTTGCATTTAACCAAATTAGAAGCAGAAAGTAAGAAAAAAATGGGCTACTAGAAGCATGATCACTATTAGCAATGAGAAATGATAAATAGCTGACAACCTGCTATCCAGGACAAAAATAAAATCTAAAATGGATACAGAAAAAGAACCACATGGCCAGTTATGGTGACAAGCAGGCTAATAAGTCTCAAAAACCTATCAGGGCTTACATGTATTGTTGGAAGTAGGACAAGAGATGTTTAGTCCAAATCTTTGAGATCATCAAGTGTAAAAAACTCTCAATACAAAAACTCCTTCCTCCAGTGTAGTTCTACACATCGGTCATATCTTACTGAGTTTCACAGTGAAATGAAGTTATTTTACTCCTGAAGTGGTAAAGCAGGTATATTTACTACCTACAAAGATGGCCTTCTATTCACTAAGTGATAATAATTGATGTTCATGGGATAAACTTGAGGAATAGGGGAAAATATTAAATTTAGGTTTATTATATTTTCTTTTTTTAAGGCCAAAAATTATATTTTAGAAGTTTAGAAAGATTTCTGTCTTGAAGAGGCAAATTTCACTTAATGTAAAATGGAAATATAGTAATAATTACACAGAGCATTACAAAAAATTTTATCCCCATTTTAAATATGAGGAAATCTTATGGGAGGACAGAGGCAAGAGTTGCACAAAATGGTCTGGAATCTGCATCATTGATAGTTAATTCCAAGTCAATGAGATAATACGTCCATAAGTAGTAAATACTTTAAAATATGAATTTTCCAGGGAGGAGGGAATTAGGAGGGGTATGGAGCCAAGATGGCAGAGTAAAAGCAGCAACCCAGCCAAACTCTCCCAACACTCTCCTCCAAACAACTTTAAAATAACACTTAAGAGTCAAAATTTGGAGAAGCAGAGCCAACAAAAGGTCAGGGGGAGATATGTTTTCAGCCTAAGACAACTTAGCAGGTTGATAAATGAAGTCTGTGATATCAGAGGAGGGACCAGCCTCAAAGAGATCCGAGAATGAAAACTCCCAGAAATATTATAGCCAACTTCCAGAGTTTCCAAGTCAAGTAGAAAATATTGCAGGCAGCTAGAAGGGCACAATTTTTATTACATAAGATTTAACAGCTTCCACATTAAAGGAATGGAGGGCTTGAAATATGATCTTCCAGAAGGTAAAGGAAGCTAGGATTACAACCAAGAATAATTACCCAACAAAACCAAGTATTATGCTTCGGTGGGGGGAGAGGTGGAGGGAATGATATTTCTGATGAAAAGACCAGAACTAAATAGAAAATTTGACTTTCACATATAAGACTCAAGAGAAACATAAAAAGGCAAACAAGAAAGAAATCATGAGGAATTAAATAAGATTAAACTGTTTACATTCCTACATGATACTTATAACTCCTAAGAATTTGATCATTATTAGGGGAGTTGGAATATACCTAGGCAGAGGGCATAAGTATGAGTTAATTATTGTTGTGAGGAAGATTAGATTAGGTAGTGATTAGGAATTAAGTTGTACATAGCAGGAAGGAGCTTGAGCTGGGAATTCCAGGTTGGAATGAAGGAGCAGGAAGAAGTGTCTTGGCTCTGAGAAGGGACTTAATTCCTAATCAATAGCTAATCTAATCTTCCTCACAATATTATGATAGGATGAACTCAAAAAAAAAAAAAAAAGGGAGTGAGAAAAAGATGCACTGGGAGATGGGGAAAAGGAGAGGATGAACACACCCATAAAATGGAACCAGATAGAATGGATTAGAATCCATCAATATGTTTACAAAAGACAGGAAACAGAAAGACATATCTAGTTAAAGTAAGGGACTGGAGTTGAATATTATAGATCAGCTGAAGTAAAAAAAGGCAAAAAAAAAAATGCTCTAAATCACTATTGATTAAAGAAATGCAAATTAAACCAACTCTGAGGTATCACCTCACACCTATCAGAAATAACAAATCCTGGAAAAGTATGTGGAAAAATAGGTACAGTAATGAGTTGTTGGTGCAGTTGTTAACTGGTCTAATCATTCTAGAGAACAATTTGGAACTATGCCCAAAGGGTTATAAAACTGCATACCCTTTGACACAGCAATATTAATAATAAGTAATGATATTAAATAATAATAATTAAATAATTAAGCCTGAATCCCAAAAAGATCAAAGAAAAGGTAAAAAGACTATATGTCCAAAAATATTTATTGCAGCTTTTTTTGTTGTGGCAAAGAATTGGACATTAAGGTGATACCCATCATTTGGGCAATCATTGAGCAAGCTGTGGTAAATGATTACAATGTTATGTGCTAGAACAGTGATGGGCAAACTATTCCCCCGAGGGCCAGATCCAGGCTGGCCCCCACATCCAAATGTAGTGATTAGGGAATTGCTTAAGGCAGTGATGGGGAAACTATGGCCTGTATCTGGCCCTCAGGGAATAGTTTGCCCATCACTGTGCTAGAAAAATGCTCTCCACCTCCAGAGAAAGCCACTGAACTCTAAATACAAATTGAAATATAATTTTCTTACTTTTTTCCTTGATTTTTGCAACATGGCTAATGTAAAAGAATATTTTGTAGTATTTCACATGCATAATTGATATATTGCTTACCTTCTCAGAGTATTGGAAAGGAGCTTGAGGGAAAGAAAATTTGGGACTCAGAATTTTTTTAGGGTCACAAATAATTTCTTAAAAAGATAAATTGAGTACTTTCAAGTTTAGTCGGCTTATATGATCCCAAAACTAACTCAATAAAAAACACAATTGGTAAGATTCAGAGCTAGGACTTAAACCTTGGTCATAGATTCCAATCTGTCTACTACATGTCATAATACTTCTAATAAAAAATATATTCATATATGTGAGCTTACATTCATTTTTACAACTCTACCATTGGAATTGTACAGAATGCCTGATAAGGAAACTCCCTGTAACAATTCAGATAAAAAACTATTATGAAATTAAAAATCTTAAAGAGTTGCCTGGGACACTGAGTAAAATTATATGACCATGGTCTCATGGCCAGTTTATTTCTGAGGCAGTACTTGAATCTAAGTTATCCTTCCTTCAAGGTCAGCCTACTCTATCCACTATATGGTAATTACCTTTCAAAAAAAAAAAGATATGTACTTTTATTGTATAATAAGTGCTTTTAGAATACAGAACTTTTCATGATATATATATATATGTATGTGTATATATATATATATATATAGAGAGAGAGAGAGAGAGAGAGGGAGAGACAGAGACAGAGACAGAGACAGAGACACTATAAAAATGAAAACAGGACTATAAATGAATTTGCTAGTTTTTCTCTTTCATGAACAATGACCTTTATTTAGTAAATACTTCATGTATATTAAGCATTTTCATATACTCTGTGTATGTATGTGTATAGGATTTTTGTTGGGGCAGGGATTTAGAAAATAATCAGAATGATTGAGCACACTATATAGCTTTAAAAACAGACTTATTTCAGAATTATTTATCATTATTATTAAGATGATTTCATTATTCTATATAAAACTTGCTTTGGCAATTTGTATACTTGGCCAGATAAGAAATATCTTTTGTGGTGGGTTTTTTCTTTTATTTTTAAGATTCCCACTAAAAATATTGAAGGTCAGATGACTCCCTACTATCCTGTGTGGATGGGAAATGGTACCCCTTGTAGCTTGAGACAGAACCTCCCCAGATCAAGTATTGTGATGTACATCTGTCATCCTGAAGCAAAACATGAAATTCTTTCAGTAGCTGAAGTTACTACTTGTGAATATGAAGTTGTCATATTGACACCTCTGCTGTGCAATCATCCTAAATATAGGTAAGGTATTTAGAGTTAATAGCATCATCTCCATCAATCCTAAATATTTACTCAGCCCTTTGTACATAATGGCTTATATCCTTCTTGTTGTTTGGATAGGTTCAGATCTTCCCCAGTGAATGACATATTTTGCCAATCACTCCCAGGGTCACCCTTTAAGCCTCACAATCTGGTACAGTTGGAGCAGCAACAAGAAGTAATGAAGATCCCTTTTAGAAGAATTAAAGAGGTATAAAAATGTTTCTTAGCATTAATGCTATTTTTATTCATTGATTTGTAGTATTGTCTTAATATGGCCATTATCTCTAAAAGTCGCTCTCTTTTATGACCTAAACTATATTACTTTTGAATAAAAAAATTTAAGTTTTTTTCCTTATTTCAACTCTCCTTTTAAATTTCATTCATTTCTATCTTCCTTTTACTACTACCTGGCTTCAAGGTATTTTGAATTTTGTAAACCTCTTATTCAGTTCAGTTCCTTTAAAGTTCCACTTTTAGCTTCAGATACAAGCCATACTTTTCCCATGCTTCCTGATCCTTAAGGCACTTAAATGGACTTTAACAAGTCATTAAAATATCATTTCATCGTGCCACAATAACATATTTATTTGCTTTTTGAAAGAAAATATGGGCAACTGTTTCTTTATTCAGTGACCAACAACATCACTCTGGAAGGAGGAAAAATGATTTAAAATATTATATTAAGAGTTTCCATTCCAAATGAAATCCTGGCCTAATATTTGTAGTATTAGAGTATTAGACTTAGTTTGAAAAATTCTTATATTTGAAGCCCAGCTTTGCTACTTCTTTGTGACCTTGGGCCCATCCCCCTGCAATTTAGTTTTCTTATCTATAAAATTAGGAGATAGAATTAGATATCTTCCACATCCTGTGATCTATTGTTATAAATGTTATTGACATACCTATAGTTAACTTTAATTAAGATGCTGGGCAAAATCCAAATTTCTTGTATTTTCTTTTCTTTCCTTTTCTTTTAAACCCTTACCTTCTTTTGGAATCAATATTGATTCCAAGGCAGAAGAGTGCTATGGGCTAGAGAATGGGGGTTAAGTGACTTGCCCAGGATCACACAGCTAAGAAGTGTCTGAGGTCAGATTTGAACCTAAGACCTATCTCTAGGCCTGGCTTTCAATCCACTGAGCCACCTAGCTGCCCCCTCTTGTATTTTCTTCAAGGAAACAGCAGCATAATTTTAATTGATGATATACATTTCCCATTTCAGGAATGAATGAAATTGGAATGAATGAATGAAGAAAATGAAGTTGGAAATGTGGGATCTAATGTTTTAAAAATATTTTTCCTAGCATTTATAACATTTCACAAATCTTAAATATGCATATTTCTTTAATAATAGGCTAGGTTCTGTGGTAAAAACTGATTTGAATTGCTGGAAGTTTCTAGTTTTAATATGTAAACTTCAGTTTGAGCTTCAAGATTTAACATACATAATTAAAATTCATGTTTCCTTGCTCCCCCACATGCCACTAATTTTTCTTCTCTTCCCTTCAAAAAAAATAAGAATATTTTATGTTCTCTGAGTTTTTTATGTGCTACCTAATTATATACAATGCATTCATTTAGTAGTAACAAAATTGTCTTGACACTTAGGGTTATGAAAGTGAAAACATTATTATAGAAATATGAGCTTACTTCTCTTATTAGACTGAAAATTTATCTTCTTTCCCAAAGGAGCAATAATAACCCATGTTCATGTTCTATAAAGCACAAATCATAGACATGATCAGATCCATACATAAGGAAGATTAATATGGCAATGTGAGCAGTGAGCCAAGGAAAGAGAATCTTGAGTACAGAAGACCAATTAGGAGGCATACTAATATTCTGAGTAGGTGATAATGAGAGACTTGCTGAATTAGTGATAGTAAAAATTAAAATTCAATTTCAATAAACATTTATTAAATGCCTACTGTGTGCCAAACACTATACTAAAGAAAATCTCTGCTCTCAAGTAGCTTACAATCTTATGGTGAAAAACAACACAGAAAAGGAAGCAGGAAAGCAGAGTGGTTGGAAACATTTCCATCAGGCAGTACCTTGCTTGCACTGGAGCTTCATATTCTGTGGAGCTCAAACAAAGCAGAGCTATAGATGGAAAGTGGAGAGTAGATTCTAAAAAGATTTTTGAAGCCAAATCACCTTAACAGTTTGATTTCTACTTTTTCTTTTCATGTGGCTCTCTTTTCTCACTATTTTCCATTTGCCTCCATCTCCTCTTCTTAAACTGTTCTTCAGAGAGGCAGTTATCATTGGCAATATAGAGAAATAAATAGATAATAAGACCATGAGATCATAGAACTGGATGGGACATTAAAGGCCAACTCCCTCATTTTATAGATAAGAAGATTGAGACCCAGAGGGTTAGATCACTTAACTGAGGTTACATGGGGAGAATGTGGCAGAGGCAGGATATCAATCCAAGTAATCTGATTTTCTTCTCTCTGTGCAATGATAGTTCTTTTAAGAGTATATTTGAATACGCATTCTTCTTTATATAAAAAGAAAGCAATACTAAAAGACATGAGACTTGAAATCAGTGCAGTGACTAGCCTTGACCCAGTAGGACTAACGGTGGCATAGATGTTCTTCCTCCAAAAAGAGAGGTGGTGGATCTCTGGCGTAGAAATAGACAGTACATTGCCAGATATGATCAGTGTGTCAAGTTGATTTTATTTAACAATACTAATTTGTTCCAAGAGAGAATTCTTTGAGGACCCAAGGTTATTGGGAAATAACAGCAATTGCTGGTTAGAGAAGTAGTATGAGACATTAGTATAACATTTAAAGTGTACATTTGAAGCCCTTAAAGATTCATGTGCTCAATTTCAGGAAGAAATGCATTCTGCTAAAGAAGACAAATTTACCTCCGTCCCAAAACCAGTTGCTCTTGGCACTCATCAACTACTCACTGTTGGAACAACACACATCTCCAAACTGACTGATGACCAACTTATAAAGGAATTTCTTAGTGGCTCTTATTGTTTTCATGGGGTGAGAAATGAATAGTGACTTGATAATTATAAATTGACAATATTAAAAATTGAAGGATATGCTTGTCTTTTTAAGAAACAATTTCCTTTCTTTCTTTTTTTAAATCTTTACCTTCTGTCTTAGAATCAGTACTGTGTGCTGGTTCCAAAGCAGAAGAGTGGTAAGGGCTAGGGAATGTGTGTTAAGTAGATTACCCAGCTCACTCAGCTAGGAAGTGCCTAAAGCCAAATTTGAACCTAGGACTTCCTGTCTAGGCCTGGCTTTCAATCTACTGAGCCACCTTGCACAATTTTCATGGAAACTGTCCAACCAGAATTTCTCAAATTTAAATTAGCTAATGATCACAGAATAACGTGAATGTGTTATGCATGTTCTAATTCTTATCTTAAGCAAAAATCAGTTACTTTGAAAAATTATATATAAACTAGAGCAACTCCCATAGTTGATACAAATCACAGGGGGTTTTTTGTCTTAATTTAAATAGAAAAACTGATGTCTAGCTTCAAGCTTATAAAAGATAAAGAAGCAAGTATTTAGGTCGAAGGTCTTTTTTAATTTTCCTGAAATATTCTACTTCATCACCTAAATTAGTTTGTACTTAATTTTTGAATAGCAGCTTCATTTTCTGTATTCCTACTGACACCGTGGTAAAAAAAAAAAACAAGAAAAATGGGGAAATACATTCTGGTTTAAAATTATTAATATTTCCATTTTGAACTATATTTTCCTTGTCCCTTATATCATCCCTTATATCATCACCATAATCAAAAAATATCTGTTTAACATCTCTTCTGCAGTATAAGTAGAATTGATTTCACTATATTTCTCACCTGTACTGAAAAACCCCTGAAATTATCACTAACATTTTCTTTTTTACTATTCTTAGGGTGTAGGTTGGTGGAAATATGAATTTTGTTATGGTAAACATGTACATCAGTACCATGAGGTATGGAATAATATTTATGTTATTATACTATTCAATAAATTATATTTGTGAAATAGTTAATATGACTCCAAAAAACTGGTTATATCATCTCTTTAAAGTCTAAAAGATGAAGGATTGCCTATTACTTTGGAGACAATCACTTTAAAAGAAGACAATCACCTTTGCTCTTAGGATCATTTGTTACTGTGAGCCTCTAAGAATCATTTTGTGTATAAGGAATGAAATTTGTTATCCTACTGTCTAATACAACCTGTTATGGTATGGGTATAAGATAATTTCTTATGATATTGTAATAGATAAAAATGATCAACTTTTAGCTAGAGGACTTAGGTCTTGCTTCTTATTAGCTATGAGGCAAGGGGAAGATACCTAATTTATCTGAGCCTCGGTTTGCTTACAACAAAATAGAGATGATAATCTTTGGCATACAGTATAGGAGCATCTCGGTAACACAATAGATAGTGTCCTGGGCCTGGAGACAGGAAGACCTGAGTTCAAATCCAGTCTCAGACATTTCTTATATGACCCTGGGAAAGTCACTTAACATGTGTCTCATTTCTGCATCTGTAAAATAGGGATAATAGCACCTACTTCCCAGGATTGTTATAAAGATCAAATGAGATAATAATTGTCAGACACTTAGTATAGGACCTGGCACATACAGTAAGTGTGTACAACTGTTAGCTATTATAGCTAGCTTATAAGTGTTGTTCTGAAGTCCAAAAAAAGATAATATTTATAAAGCTTTTTGCAAACCTTAAAGTGTCAGGTATTATAATTATTATTTCCTGATAAAGTCCTAACATTTAGATTTGTGATAGGTCATACAAAATTTTTATGGCGTGATTAGTGTTTTATTTAATACACATTATAAAAATTAAATAACAGATGAAATAGGAAACTGATATGTGAACAAATATGTGAACAAATTATGTATATAAAAAATAATAAATCTGAGTTAAACTAAAGCAGTTACTCTGAAAATAGATCTATTATATCCTACAAGTTATGAAAAGAATAATTATAATTAAGCTATAGTTAAATATTTATAAAATATTATAGTTACTAATACTTTTACAAAATAACCTCATTTTTAAAAAATGAGAAAAAGTTCTCAAATTAGTCATTATTCCTTCTTTTCCTTCAATTTAATAATCATTCATTAAACACCCAACTTTGTGCCAAGTACTTTTTTAAGCATTAGGAATACAATGACAAAAAACAACAACAATCACTGGTCTCAAAAATCTTGCATTATATTGCATCATAGAATAAAACATTGAAATATTGGTTAATTGATAGAATATTTACTAAGTGTTTATATTGTGCAAGAACAAAGAAGACCAACTTAGAGTAAAGGAAGAAAAATAAATGCATAAGGAGGATAGAAAGATAAGTTTGGAGCCAGGCTCTAAAGGGCTTTAAAAGCCAAACTAAAGATTTATAATTTTATTCTATAGACCAGTGATTGGCAAACTTTTTAAAGAGGGGGCCAAAGGAAAGGAAATGCTCATCTGTCAGTCTGTTTCTAAGGCAACTCTTTTTAAGTTTCATTGTATTATATCCTACTCGTTATATTTGTCAGATTAGGAATAATGTCACTTGGCCGGATAGAACATTTCAGGGGGCTGCATCTGGCCCACAGGCCATAGTTTGCCCATCACTGCTATAGACAATAGGGAGCCACTAGAATTTGAGTAGGGGCCTAAGAAATAAATATTCATAGAAAATATAGTTCTGAATTCAAAATCTTTTAGGTAGCAACTTTTTATGTTCCACTTTTTATGTTTTGTAGCATTTTCCTTTTTGGAACTTTTGTAGTAATAATAAGATAAAAAGAGATCACATTTTAATTAATGAGGGAAAATGTGGTATGGAGAGAAAATGCTTTTCTGATTATATTAAAATAAATTTTATACATAAAGAGTATTCTTCCTATCTAGGCGAAGTGTTTTAAAATCTAAGAAATTCTAGAAGAATTCCCCTATTCAAACAGAAGTGGGATTGATACAGATAGGATAAGAAAGAAAAGGAAAGAAAGAAAGAGAGCCTATAAATGAGAGGTCCTAGGTTCAAGTCTGTTCTGAGACACTTCATATCTGTGTGACCCCTGGCAAGTCACTTAACCCCTATTGCCTAGCCCTTACTGCTCTTCAGCCTTGGAACCAACTTGGTGTCAATTCTAAGACAGAAGAAAAAGGTATTAGGGGTTTTTTTTAAGCAAAAAGGAAAGAGGGAGGAAGAGAAATTGAGCCATCTATTTAAAAAAAACAAAAAACATAGAACAAAGGCCAGAAAGAAACTTAGACAAGTAAGATAGCTTTGAGAGCTACAGGCTAAATTTATTATATGCTTTCTAAGAAAAGCAAGGTATACACTCATGTACAGTCCTCTTTTTTATGTTCCATGTATATGAAAATGTCCTTTTTATTTTATTTGATATTAGATTCAGAAATTTTTTTAAGGAATTAAAAGAAGACACCTACCCTTTATCCCCTTAATTTTAGAAAAGACAATATTTAAACCGTCCCAGACAAATAAGGCATTCTTTAACCTGGTACTTTTTATTAAATTATCCATTAAATCAGCAAAGATGTACTTATTAAAGTATTAAAATAGTACAAATCAGTGTGTTCTTAAGTAGTTAAAAAGGAATGTAGACAGTAAATAATAGAGAAGTTAGAGAATGGAACATGGAAGTGGCCTGAATCAATTAGGGAAGGTATTACAGAGGAGATGGGCCTGGAACTGAAATGTCAAGGATAGATAGAATTTGGATAAGTAGACTGTTGGACAAAGAATATTCAGAGAGAGAAGAACAAAGTTTTAGCAAAATAATGACATTGTAAATGGGTGTGGCATGTTCAGTGAATGGTATGGAAGCTAATCTGGTGGGTACCTGAAAGAGTAGTTGGAGATAAAATTGGAAAAGTTGGCCAAGGCCAAGTTATCAAGGGCTCTGATTTGCTGGCTCAGTAATCTGAACTTTATTCTTTAGGAATTAGGAAACTATTGAAAATGTTTGACTAGAAAAGGAGCATGACGAAATCAAGTTCCTTAAGAAGACTAGATTGGCAACATAAATCATTTTATTTTATAACAGTTATAAGTAGTCAAAAGTAGAACAGGCTGTCTCAGGAGTTAATATCCTCCACCCCACTCTAACCCCTCCACAACTGCTGCCGTTTGAATTCTTCAAACCAGTGCTGGATAATCACTTTGAGGTTTGTAGTGGAAGGTTTCTTATCTAGTTCTGGACTGTACTACTGGCCACTAAGTTCCCTTTCAACTCCAAAATTCTATGATGAAGCCTATAGAAGGATTGGAAGGGAAAGAGGTCAAATAAGAGGCAGTTGCTCTTGTCAAGGTTGATAGAAATCAGTTGCAATTATTTGGTGTTTTGTAGTTTATCGAGCCTTTATATTAATTGTATCTGTCATTTGATCCTTAAAATTATTCTGTAAAGTAGGTTGTTCCAGTAAGAGAAAGATTTCCCCAAAATAACACATTTAGAGTGACAGAGTCCTTTGCTTTTTTCTTACTACATACACTACAGCTTCTTACATAGCAAAGGGAGAGACAGATGCTAGAGATCTTTCAAAGGAAGTAATGGTACTGGTAGATATTGAAGAAGGAATTAAAGAAGTTAGAGAACTGTAGTCTGGGTGACTAGGAGACCAGCAGTACCATTAATGAAAAGATAATTTGAAAGGTACAACTGATTCTGAGTGAGATGGTAAATTCTGAATGTGTTAAGTTTGAGGAATGGCAAGGTATTTAAATGGGTATATTCAGTAGGTAGTTGTAGATTGAAGACTAATGGTCAAAGCAAATTGGGAAGAAAGATGTGAGAGTTTTCAATATAAATACGATATTTCAAACTGTAAAACCTATCACAAGCATTTTCCCATTTTTTAGGATAAGGAAGTTGGAAAAACATCTGTGATTGTGGGAACATGGAACAAAGAAGAGCATATTGAATGGGCAAAGAAGAATACTGCCAGAGCCTTTCATCTCCGTGACGATGGTACACAAATAGTTAGGTAAAATCCAATTTTATTAACCTGAGTAAATACTTTATATAAGAACAAAGAAAAATCAGAGGGTAATGTTAAGAATGTGAATGTTTTCATTTACAACTTCAAGATTTCTAATTTCTCTGTTAGGATATTACATTATACTAGAATCAGCAAGACAAAAAATAGATACATGACTGCTCTGGTGCTTTGGTAACTACACTCCTTTAGACTGATTCCAAAGGAACTCCATTCTTAATACTAGTAATATAGAGGTTTCGATATATTTGATACCATTGCATCTTAAAGAGAAGTTATCATATACCTTAAATGATCTCCTTTGATTATAAGACTTAATGACTTGGTTGTTACCCCTGGTTTCCAGCTATAAGTTAAACATTAGTCTTCTGTCTTGGGACAAAGTTGGGAGACAACTGATTTTGATTGCATTCTTTCTTTTGCTTCTCAGGCTCTAAGATTAACCTTTGAGGAGCTTATTATATTGAGAAGCTCTAGTTTATGAAAGTACTGAATTTTCTAACTGTCTAGAAACTTAGTTTTTGTGATCTCAAGAATACTAGCTATATGGGGCAC
Source organism: Gracilinanus agilis (assembly GCF_016433145.1). NCBI lineage: Eukaryota > Metazoa > Chordata > Mammalia > Didelphimorphia > Didelphidae > Gracilinanus > Gracilinanus agilis. The sequence goes on from NC_058131.1 coordinate 104,592,279, forward strand.
TTAGGGGACTCAGGGGATTGAGAAGCAAGCCTAGAGACAGAAAGTCCTGAATTCAAATCTGGCCTCAGACACTCCCTAGCTATGTCAACTTGGGCAAGTCACTTAACCACATTGTCCATAGTGCTCTTCTGCCTTAGAACCAATACACAGCATTGATTCTAAGATGGAAGGTAAAGATTTTAAAATATATGCTAACTCAAGGCCTTTCAAGATTCTTTTGACTCCTAACTCTCATTGGGCTAACTATCCCTCCAAGTTTCATGTCATTTGCAAATCTATGTCTTTATTCAAGTCATTGATAAAATGTTTAAACATGACAAGGTTAAACAGAAAACTCTGGGGTACTCCACTGAAGACCTCCTGCCATGCTGATATTGAACCATTATTAGTTACTCCTTTATCTAGCCACTCTACAAGTGAATAAACATACTAGCATTTGGGGTTTTATAAATCCAGAGATTCCGACTACTGGCATAAGGACTCACTAATTATTCAATGAAATCATGGAAAACTGGAAAGGGGGTCTGGCAGAAATTAGGTTTAGGCCAACATCTCACACAATACATGACCAAATGAATACTTGGCCTTCATATAATCAAGTTCATGTCATAAACAAGTTAAAAGAGCAAGAAAGGAAATGGATTTTTACAGATGGATAAGGGAAGAGCGCTTGACTAAAATAAGGATAAAGATGATCATAGGAGAGAAAAATGGACAACTGTTATTACATAAAATTGAAAAGCTTTTGCACAAAGCGGTGCAGCTAAAATTAGAAAAGAAAGGAATTCCAGGGGGCAGCTGGGTAGCTCAGTGGATTAAGAGCCAGGCCTAGAGACAGGAGGTCCTAGGTTTAAATCCGGCCTTAGACAATTCCCAGCCGTGTGACCCTGGGCAAGTCACTTGACCCCCATTGCCTACCCTTACCAATCTTCCACCTATAAGTCAATACACAGAAGTTAAGGGTTTAAAATAAAAAAAAAAGAAGAAGAAAAGAAAAGAAAGGAATTCCAACTAAGATGACAGTATGATCAGGAATATTCAGCTCAACTTTCACATAACTACTCTAGGAAGAGTATAGAAAAACAACTCATGAATGAGAAATGCTTATGAAATCCAATTTAAAAAATGACAATAAGCATTTTTCCAGCCCAGGTTCACATAAAGAGATAGCCAGAAGCTTGCAGGCACTGTGAATCATGTCCAGTCAGAAAAGCCCAACCTTAGAGCAGTATATTGAAGCCTTATATGCTTGTAGGTTTGGGGTGAACATGGTAAAAATGGAATCTAGTAGTAATTTACCTAAGGGTAAGAAGATGAGAACACAAACAAGGAGTAAGCCCTCAACACTAAGAGCCTACATTTTGTAATCTTGACTCCAGACAGGGATTGAGAGCATGGAAAGCTCCAACCTAGAGCATAACAGTCAGACTGTACCCTACATTGTTTTGTCCTTAGGACTGAAAGTTTGCCACTCACTGACCTGAGCTACCCCTCAATTCCTTGAAGAATTCAACACTTAGTACCTAGAAGAATCATTGACAGGACCCCAAATAAGAATCCAGCAAGACCCCAACATTTCTTCAGAAGTACTGTAGTACCAATTCAGGAAAAAAATTAAGTAACTAGAAGACATATGTTAGAGAAATATGATGAATCTGAGGTTGACCAAAGCACAACTCCAGAAGAAGAGAATACAATTTCTTTCAGTAAAACCTCAAACAAGAACACAACTTGACAACATAATATACTAGAATTTCTAAAGGATTCAAAGCAAGAGCTAAGAATTATATTGTGAATGAAATAGGAAATAAATGACAATGACTCCATGAGATAAAAAATATAAGAACAAAAACAAAAAATGGGAAAAAATAAGGTATATTATCTCCTATCAAAAACAACTAAAGCAAAATAAATCAGAGATAATTAAAAATCAGAATTCTTGAAAATCATTTTTTTAAAAGCCTAACTACCATATTCCAGGGAATCATGAATGGAAGCTACCTAGACTTAGGATCACAAGACAAAGTTAAAATAGAAATAATCCCAGAATTCTTTCCTAGACAAAACACCAAAATGAAAAATCTCAGGAACATTATAGCCAAAACCCAGAACTTCAAAGAAAAAGAAAAAGTACTATAAGCAATTATAATGAAATAATTCAAGTAGCTGGGAGCCACAACCCAAGTAACACAACACTCTAATGCAGTGGTTCCCAAACTTTTTTGGCCTACTGCCCCCTTTCCAGAAAAAATATTACTTAACCCCCTGGAAATTGATTTTTTTTTTAATTTTAATAGCAGTTAATAGAAAAGATAAATGCACCTGTGGCCATCACCGTCCCTGGATTGCTGCAGCACCCACCAGGGGGTGATAGTGCCCACTTTGGGAATCACTGCTCTAATGGATAAGAGAACTTGGACTATGATATTCAAAAAGGCAAAAAGATAAAGGTATATATTACAAAGAATAAGTTACTGAACAGAGCTAATAATCTTAATGAAGCTTTAATAAAAGAGGACTTCTGAGCATTCCTGCTGGGAATATCTGAGCTTAATATAAACTTTTTTTTTTAAATCCCTACCTTCCATCTTAGAATCAATACTCATCTAAATACTTAAAGGAAAAGTTGATGCAGTTACAGAGGGAAGTATAAAATTCTAATAATTAAGGACTGCAGCATACCTATTTTAGAACAGCAATAATAGCCAGCATTTATTAAGTTCATATTATGTGTCTGCTGTCATGAAATTAAAAGATGCTTGCTAGCAAAGGTCCAGAGAGTCAATGTTTTGATTTTGCCAGTAATATGTTGGACTATAAGGAAAACTGAATGCCACAGAATTAATACTTTCTAATTGTGGTTCTGAAGGAGATGTTTGAAAATTCCAACATGGAGATCAAATTAATCATTACTTAAAGAAATTAACTGATTATTTATTGGAAGGACAAATACTGAAATTGAAACTTAACTTTGGCCACATAATGAGAAGACAGGGCTCATTAGAAAAGACTTTGATGTGGGAAAAGTTAAAGGGAAAAAGGAAGGGGGACTGCAAAGAATAAGATGGATAGATAGTATTTTGGAAGCAATGAACATTGGAAGCATTGAACAGACTTCAGGAGATAATGGAAGACAGAAGGGCTTGGCACGCTATGGTCCACACAAGATCACATATGAACAACTGTGCCAAGCACTATGCTAAAAATTTTACAAATATCTTATTTAAATCCTCATAACAATCCTAGGAGGGTAGGTACTGCTATTATCCTCATTTTGCAGATGAGGAAATAGATTAAATAATTTACCCATGACCACATAATAAGTGTCTGAGGAGGAGAGTTGACCACAGGTCTTCTTGACTCCAGATACAGCACTGTGCCATCCTAGCTACCTATACCTAGACAGATCTGACAAAAAGATAAACAAAAAAGGAAATTAAGAACCTCCATGGAATTTTAGAAAAGCTAAATATGCTCTCAGGTAATAACTGAATGAAAATAGAAAAGAGAAACATTTCTCAGTTCATGGCACATTTATAAAAACTTTATATTAAGAAATAAAAACTTCACAAAGAAATGCAGAAAAGCAGAATATTAAATACATCTTTTATGGCTTACAGTACAATAAAAATTATGTTCAATAAAAGGTTTTTTAAAATATTTAGACATTTTTTAAGACTAACATTTCCAAAGAATCAGTGAGTCAAAGAAAAATAATGGAAACAATGGATCGTTTTATCAGAGAAAATTAAAATAGTGAAATGATAAAAGCAGAACTTTGATTATGCAACTAAAGCAGTCCTTAAAGGAAAATTTGTACTTCAAAATGCTTTCAACAACAAAATAAAGAACAAATCAGTGACTTTGGCATTCATATTTTTTGAAAACTTAGAGAAAAGGGCAATCAAACACAAAAACAGAAATTCTGAAAGGTAATAAAGATTCACAAAATTGAATGCAAAAAAAAAATGAAAAAAAGTTAAATTTTCTAAAAAAGATGAGTTTGCATTTTAAAAAGAAAAACTACTCTCAAAAATTGCAAATATTTAATAACAAATGAAGGAATAAAAAATTACTAGATACTTTTTGGTCCAATTAAATGCCAGCAAAACCAGCAATTTTAAAATAGATGAATATTTTTAAAAACATCAAATTTACTGTGTTCTCAAATAAAAAAGTAAGACTAGATAGATTTAAAAGTGAATTATATCAAACATTCAAAGAAAAACCTATTGTATTATGTTGCTTGGAATCCTACCAAATTCCTTCATTGATATAAATATGTACTTGATCATTAAACCAAAAAGAGAAAACAAAAGAAAAAACCATAGACCAATATCTCTAATAAAGTTCCAACCTCCAAATTTTAAATTAGCAAAGAAGCTATAACAGTATATTAAAAAATAGTGTACATTGACTAGGTTTAATTTATACCAAGAATTCAGAGTTGGGCTAGGGAAAACTAAGCATAACCCACCATATTAAAGCAAAAATGAACTTTTTTAATTATATTATATTAGTAGGTCCAAAAAAAAAAGCATTTGATACAGCACTAATTCCTGTTAAGTATTCTAAGAAACAGGAATAAACAGACCTTTCCTTAATGAGGCAAACAGAATCTATCTAAATTCAAGAGCCAGCATTATATATAGTAAAGATGAACTAATATTGAGATTAAGCAATCTATTATCACTGCTATTATTCGATATGGTTCTAGAAATGCTAACTATCAAAACAAAACTTTCACTTCTTACAGATAATAAGATGACCTGCATACACAGAGAAAACAATCAAATAAAAATTAAATAAGGCTTCAGCAAAAAAAAGTAGTATGGAAAATAAACTCCCAGAACTCATCAGCCTTTCAGTATGCCAAGAAAACCCAGGAGGAAGTAAAAAAGAAATTTCATTCAAAATAACTACAAAATGTATGAAACATTCTACAGAACTAAAGACAAACCTAAGGAAATAGAGATTTATTAATTGCATATGGTTATTCTGTGACAATATATTGAAATGACAGTAATCCTCAAATTAATTTCTTCAGTGCCAAAGTGTTATTTTGCAGAGCTAGGAAAAAATAATAAAATTAATCTGGAGAAATAAAGGGTCAAAAATATTAAAAGAAATGGTTGAGGAACAAAGTAACAAAGCTAAGAAAAATAGGAATAACAGTTGTTGGAGAAAATGTCGAGACACACTAATGAACTCTTGGTGTAGTTGTCAAATTGATCCAGCCATTCTGAAAACCAATTTAGAATTATATCCAAAAAATTACTAAGCTATATATACCCCTTGACCCAGTAATACCAATGCTAGACACATACCCCAAAAAGATCCAAGAAAAAGGGAAAGGACTTCTATGTACAAAAATATTTATAGCAGTTCTTTTTGTTATAGAAAAGTACTGGAAACTAAGGGAGTGCCCATCAATTGGAGAATGGCTGAACAAGTTATGGTATATGAATATTATGGAATGTTATTGTGCCCTAAGAAATGACAAAAGGGATAAATTCAAAAGAAACCTGGTAAGGCTTTTATGACTGATGAAGAGTGAAGTGAGCAGAACCAAAAGATCAATTTATACATTGCCTACAATATTGTAAAAGAAAACAACTTTGAAAACCCTAAGAACTTTAATTAATGCAATTATCAACCACAGTTCCATAAGACTGGGGATGCTACATGCCTCCCACCCCTTGACAAAGAGGTGCAGAATGAAACATACATTTTCAGATATGTCTGACTGCTTGTTACAAAGGAGAGGGTAGCGCGGGGGCCCAGGGGCAAGTAGTGACACTGTTGCCAAAAGAAATCCAAAGCAGCCACAATGAAGTTTTTTTTAATGCATAGAAAAGAACAGAAGGAATTTCAGTGAGAGCCACAGACAAGCAGGGAAGCTAAAAAAACAGTGTTTAATTTGTTAAAATTTTTTTAAGCTTTATCTAATAGAATTTTGTGGTTTCATATAACCCTCTTTATTCTTGTTTATTGTTGTTTGTCAAGACCATAATTATAAAAAAGAAAATAGATTTTTAAAGTCATACAGGAGGGGACATCATGGGAACTCGGTGGATTGTGAGTCAGGCCTAGGGATAGGATGTACTGAGTTCAAATATAGTTATAGACACTTCCTAACTGTGTAATCCTGGGTAAGTCACTTGACCCTATTGCCTAGTCCAGTGATGGGCAAACTTTTTAAGAGGGGGCCAAAGGAAAGGAAATGCCTCATCTGTCAGTCTGTTTCTAAGGCAACTCTTTCGAAGTTTCATTGTATTGTATCCTACTCATTGTATTTGTCAGATAAAGAATAATGTCACTTGGCCGGATAGAACATTTCAGGGGGCTGCATCTGTCCTGCATGCCGTAGTTTGCCCATCACTGGCCTAGTCCTTGCCACTCTTTTGCCTTAAAAAAAAAAGTTATAGAGTAACAAACACATTAAGAAAATAAGGAAAACTTATTAGTTTATATTAAATTAATTTACAATTTGTTATTGAGCCTATATACTTTAATATATTAAAAGGAAGGGGCACTCATTAGCAAAATAGATTTGTGTAAATAGTAGGATATAACTAATTTAATAAGAAATCTGTTTTTAAGCATAGTTTACTGCTAAAGCACATGTATAATATGTTCATTGGAGAATGCATGTTATATGTAATTAAAGCAATGAGTAGGATTTAAACTTGGCAAACATTAGTGACAGTAATTTTAAATTACAATATGTACTTAAACCTTAGTTTTTTTCTGTTAAAAAACATTGTATAAGTCAAATTTATACCAATTCAAAGCTGGTCTTCTTGCATTTATCCTGAATGAATAAACTTTATCAATAACAATTTTTTGCTTCTCTATTGATAGGATGGTATCACATTTTTATGGAAATGGAGATATTTGTGATATAACTGATAAACCAAGACAGGTCACCGTAAAACTAAAGTGAGTTTAACATTTGAATCATCCTAAATGTTGGAAGAGATGCAGAAAAATTGGTGGAATTGTGATCTGATCCAACCATTCTGGAGAACAATTTGGAACTATGCCTAGAAGGCCTCTAAAACTGTGCATACCCTTTGATCCAGCAATACTACTATTAAATCTGAATCCCAAAGAGATCAAAAGAAACTTTGTTTGTTTGTGGTAGCAAAGGATTGGAAATTGAGGAGATGTACATTAATTGGGGAATATTTTGCACAAGTTGTGGTATATGACTGTAATGGAATACTATTGTGCTTTAAGAGATGACAAGCACAATGATTATAAAAAAATCTGGAAAGATTTACATGAACTGATATAAAAGTAAAGTGAGCAATACCAGATGAACATTGTATACAGTTATAACAACATTTTTTGATGCAACTGTGAATGGCCTAATTATTCTCAGCTATATAATAATCCAAGACAATCCCAGAGACTCATGATGAAAAATGCCATCTACCCTCCAAGAAAAAACTGATGGTGTCTTAAGTGCAGACCAAAACATCCTATATTTCACTTTTTTCTTTTTTTTTTCACTTAAGATCTCTTCCACAAAATGACTAATATGGGAAAATGTTTTACATGATTATAGATATTAAAATAAATATCAAATTGCTTACCATCTCACACTGGGGGATGAGAGTAGAAGGGGTGGGAAAGAGAGAGGGAATTTAGAACTGAAAAAAAATTTTTTAAAGAATGTTTAAAAAATTGTTTTTACATGTAATTGCAGAAAAATAAAATATTTTTAAACATTTGAATCATCTTTCCTACATTTTTAATGAACTTTCTTATATACAGAATTTTCATAAATAGAGAATAAACTTCTAAAAGCAGATCCTGTTTAGGATTACACAGGATCTTTGTTTTATTTGTTTCCTAAGTTAAGCCTTTTTGTGGTATATTTCATATCTTTAGTTTGTAGAATTCTTTAAATTACTTTTTTGTTTGTTTTAGATGTAAAGAATCAGAATCACCTCATGCTGTTACTGTTTATATGTTAGAGCCTCATGCCTGCCAATACATTCTTGGGGTAAGTACAATGAATGTCATGAATTCAGGCTTGGGTCAAATCTAGAATCTAAATTAATGCCTTTTGCTGCCTACAAAGATCACCTAAACTATATCCTCATGTCCAAAAGGAATTTTTCACAATATCATAGATTTAGAGCCTTAAAGGAGCTTAAAGACTCTCTCATTTTACAAATTTCTCTGGATTTCCCCATAGCTAGATTGTCTCCCCCCTCTGCTCTGTCTATTGACCTCCCTAGCTTCCTTTAATTCCCAACTAAAATTTCTTCTTTTCCTGGAAACCTTGCCCAATCCTTCATAATTTAGGACCTTCCTTGTGTTAATTACTTCCTATTTATCCTGAATATAACTTGCTTCATATTTCTTTGCATGTTGTCTCCCTGTGTTAGATTGTAAGTATCTCTGAGGACAGGAACTATCTTTTGCCTCATTTTTTTAAATGACTTACCCAGGATCATAGCACATTTAGTTCTGAAACAGGAATTCAGGATTTCCTAACTATAAACCCAGCATTCCACCTATTGCACCTTGTGCTGTCTATTTTCCCCAAATTATCTCAGCTCGCAAAAACTCTAGCTCATATCCGTATTCTGTAGTACTATTCTAAGTAGGAAGCCTTTCCCAAGTGATTTTCTTTTTTTTTTCTTTAAACCCTTACCTTCTGTCTGTGGTAAGGGCTAGGCAATGGAGGTTAAGTGACTTGCCCAGGGTCACATAGCTGGTAAGTGTCTGAGGCCAGATTTGAGCCTAGGACCTCCCGTCTCTAGGCCTGGCTCTCAATCCACTGAGCCACCCAGCTGCCCCCTCCCCCCAAGTTACTTTCAATTAATTTTCCTTTCTCTCTGAAATGGAACAAAGAGGGGAGAGGAAAGAAGAAGAGGAGAGAAAAAAAGAGAGAGAGAGAAATAACATTCCCTACACTTGAGGAGCTAATATTCTGATAGGTCAATAAGCATTTATTAAGCACCCCAACCATATTCTCTTTTGGAGACACAAAAAGAGACAAATACTATTCTCCACTCTCAGGAAGCAAAACAATATATACAAACAAGCTTATATACAAGATAAATAGGAAATAATTAATAGAGGGAAGGCACTAGAATTATAAGAAATTGGGAGGGAAAGGCTTCTCATAGAAGATGTATTTTTATTTGGACTTGAAGCCAGAGAAGCCAAAAGGGGAGATAAGGGAGAACAATCCAGACATGGGGAATAGCTAGGAGGCCAGTGTCACTGAATCAAAGTGTGTGTGTGGGAAATAAGGTATAAGAAGACTGGAAGGGTCTAGGTTATGATAGACTTTAAAATGCCAAGAGAGCATTTTGTATGATCCTGGAGAAGATAGGGAGTCACTAGAATTTATTGAGTAGGGGAGTGACATGGTCAGACCTCTGCTTTAGGGGTAAATTTAAAAACTTTAGTGACTAAACGCATGATGGATTGGAATGAGGAGAGACTCGAGGCAGACAGACCGCCACCACCAGAGTAGTGGAAGTGTCAGAGGAGAAAATGGAGTAAATAGGAGAAGTGTTGCAAACATGAAATCAACAGTCAGTTCATAACTACATTTACAGTTCTCCTTCATACCAGGAAGAAGATCTAGACAAGCTTTCCAGTTCTGACTCTTACATGGTCATTTGCTTGTTTTGGAGGGGATTAAGGGGGAGGGGTGATTCCCACCTATAATGGAAAGGATAATTAGGATAGTTCATTTTCTTGCTTATTTACCCTCGGACATCTAAGAATTCCCAAGAAAAAATTATTTTTTTATTGAGGATAAAGAACAAAAATAGAATAATTTTTTACACTATCCCCTCAACAATCTTATAAGGCACATTGTCATTGCTACAAAATGAGAAAACAAAAGTGATGAACATCTATGTCCATTTACTGTCAAAGCCATGTTCAGAATTTGTAGTATGTGTTTCTTCTGCTCTTGTATTTAATATCTTTACCTCATATATTATTGCCTAGATTCCTCTTGTAGGAATATGTACTTGTTTCTAAGATATCAAGGGAACCGCCTTCTCCAAAGGCCTTTTAATCCTCCTAATTATTTGCTAATATTACCTATGACATTAGATCCATGGAAGAGCATGATTTTTTAAAACTGTTTTTATTAGTAAGGACATATCATCTTGAAGCTACATGTTCCCTGATAGAGTGAATTGAGATGATTATCTGAATAATTCAGACTAAAGCCTGCTTTTATCTTGATTATGTATATTATTATCTTGCCATAGTTTTTAATATTCATTTTGTCAGTAGAATCTTGGCTTCTGTGTTCATTTGCTATCTGTATCCTCACTCCCTGCTCCAAAGAGTTAAGCCTTCTTTTCCTTCCAAATATTACCATCTTCCCGTCAAGATACTATAACAGAGCCAAAGGAAACATTTTCACAAATAACTGCTTTGTTTAAATAACATTGGTATTCTCTGCTCTCAGCTACCCTGTATTCCATTATCCTAGTGTGCTAAAACTGGAAGGAACTTTAAAGATTACCTAGGGATCTTCAGCAGAATGGTATGGGAAAAGTGAGTTCCCCTAAGTTTCCCAGGGAAGGGTAAACCAGCTCAGGTCAGAAACTTGGTAAACCCATTATATATTGTTTTCCTGACATCATCCCTCTGAATTGTTGCTTGGGTAAGATTTACAGTGATCCCTCACCTTTCGCAGGAGTTATATTCCAGAGACCCACCTGACCCCCCACGCTAGGTGAAAATCCATGAAGTAGCGGTGTTATATTAATTTTTTTACTTATATCTATTTTAAGGTTTTTATAAACCCTTCCCACTTTCCTAAAAACCTTTTCCATACTCTTATTAACCTACAGTCACTGAGCCAATAAGCACCCAGGATACAGAACATTGCGCTTTGGTTGGTTGCCTTTCATTCCATCAGCCAATAAGTGTGCCATGTGAAATCTCACGCTGGCAAATTTACACAAGCTGTACTATATTTCCATTGTGTACAGGATGGTATCATCCACAAGATTCCGCAATACAAAATTAGATTTTTTTTAAATCCGCAATACAGTGAAGACACAATAAGTGAACCATGATATAGCGAGGGATGACTGTATATTTGAAACTAATTGCCTACACAATGAAACACTAACTTTAGGCAGCAGAAATGTTTCTCTACTGAGTATGACAATTCTAAAGGAAAAATACATAAGAAGGTTTAAAAGAATTAGCAAAACTGTATTTGAGAGACCCATGGAGATTAGATAACATATGTATGTTATACAAATATATATAACATGCAAAAATTGATCATTTTCTTGTGGAAAATAAACCTAAAACTCCAGATCCAAAATAATTTACAAATGAATTCTGACATCAAAAAAAGACATAGAACTCAGAAAATGCAGAAAGGCAGACATATTGAACATATATTCTCTATAGACTATAAGTCCTTAAAAAACCAATCGTTTGGGGGCAGCTAGGTGTTTCAGTGAACTGAGAGCTAGACCTAGAGATGGGAGATCTTGGGTTCAAATCTGGCCTAAGACAGTTCCAACTCAAGGAACGTACATTCTAATCAGAAGTAACAGTACATGAGGAAGAGAGACAACCGGAGACAGGAGTTTTCCTGCCTTTTTCCTTTGGAAGTAGAAGGAGATGTCAGGATCACCTACAATAGCAGACAGCTGGTGAAATAGATTGGAATTGCTTATAACTTTTGACCTAGTAGTGTCACTATTAGGTTCATACTCAAAGGAGATTATTGACAAGAAAAGTCTTATTAATACAAAAATATTCAGAAGCAGCACTGTTTGTAAGAGCAAAAATAGGGAAACAGTCTGTGTTCCCAATAAATTGGAGAATGTCTAAAAAATAGTGGTATTTGACTACTTTGGAATCTTGTTGTCATAAGAAATGACAAATATGAAAATTCAAAGAGATACATGTGGTTAAGACATATGAAAGCATGAGAGTGAATAAGGCAAAAACAAATAAATAATATACACAAATATAACTCTAAAACAAGACAATTTTATTTAACCTACTCAGATAGACATTGAATAATACTGATGCAATCTTAGACATTCAGTATTCTTTTTAACAAATAGAATTATGGAAGTTGCATATACTATCAATCTCAATAACTTTCTGTGTTGTTTTTTTTTTTAATTTGTTTGATGATAATTGTACATTGTGCAGAATTCATTGGGGATCAATTGGAGGTTTGTACAACACGTTGAAATAATTTTATAATATTAAAAGAATATTCTAGGGGGTAACTAAGTGGCTCAATGTATAGAGAGAACCAACCCTAGAGATGGGAAGTTCTGGGTTCAAATTTGGCCTCAGATACTTCCCATGTCTGTGACCCTGGGCAAGTCACTTAACCCCCATTGCCTAGCCCTTACCGCTCTTCTACCTTGGAACCAATATGTATTACTAATTTCAAGACAGAAAGTTATGATTTAAAATATATATATGTATATGTGTGTGTGTGTGTGTCTGTGTCTGTGTCTGTGTCTGTGTCTGTCTGTGTCTGTATACTGAACTGTTAAACACAGTTAAAGTGAAACACAAATTACTTTATCCTTTTGTCTTAAAGACTATATTCACATTTGTAATTTTAAAACCATGTTTTATTTTTGTTCTGTAGGTAGAATCTCCAGTAATCTGTAAAATTTTAGACACAGCTGATGAAAATGGACTACTTTCTGTTCCCAGTTAAAAGATTAGTGAAGTCAGAAGAATGAAGATTATTAAAAATCACCACAATTTCTACTTTCCATGGCCAACGAATGGCCACGTTAGAGAGTTCCTATCCAATGGAACGTGACAGGACTATTTAAGGGGACTCTTTGAACCACTTTGTGAATATATATGTGTATATAAGAGGTTATTGATAAACTTTTAAAGCAGACAATTTTGTCTTACTCATTTCATTTGTGTTGTGAATTAGAAGTTTTGTGAAATACGTGTTTTTATTTTGCTAAGGTAATGGATTTCAAAAATAAATCTTGCCCAAGAAAATTAAGTGTCATAACCATTGCTCTAGGCAAGTTTTTTAACTGATTAATTAAGCTGGCCTTGTTGATGCCAACTCTGTTTAGGAAAGTGAATACATGGCTGGCTGAAGGTAACTTTACCTACTTTGATAATCTCCAAAAAAATACTGATTTGCAAGTGGTGACTTCCTTCTATGACCTATTATTATTATTGCTTATTTTTTCAGTTTGTATTACTGTAGTTGGTTCTTCCCCATACATTTTCAAGAATTCTGCTGTATTTCCTATTGTTATAATCTAATAGTATGTATATTATTCTGACTCTTGTACTTGATTCTTATAAGCTATCTACTTCCGGATTCTGGGATTGTAGCTATAAAGCCAGAAGTGACTTCAGCTACCTTCTAGTCCAAGCCCCTTGTTTTACAGATGAAGACACTAAGGTCTATGGAGGTAAAGTAATCTGTATATGGTCACATAAATAGGACACATCAGAGGCAAGATTTGAGCCCAATTCCTTCTCCAGAGCCAGTGAATTTTTGCAGCATCATTTTATTCCTTAATAAAAATATTCACAGCCAATCCCTGTCACATAGTCAGCACTAAATTATTCAAGAGTGAGATTTTCTCCATTCCTTTACTTCTGTTTTCATGTCTTGCCATATGCCTTTTAGACATTTTGTGCTATCTTATAATATTTGTATCAGAAATAAGAGTGAAAAAGGGAAAAATGATAGGAAACATTTTTTCCCACTTTTAATCAGTTCTTGTCAAAGGACAGTTGACAAATGTTTCTCAATATTTTAAAACAATATTTTTCTGAAAACATAAGGTTTGAACAGTTCAGTAACACTAGAGTCTCTTGCTTAAAGTGAGATCATAGGATTATATCCATTGGGGGGGGGGGGGAGCATTACCCAATCACCTAGTTTTACAGTGAGGAAACTGAGACCCAGAGAGGTTAAGTGACTTGTCAAAACTCTCTGTCTCAGTCCAACTCTAAACTGATGGAACTCATTTTTATGGATAAGATTAATAGCTATAACAGCCAACTTTCTGTAGTGTAAATTATGTGATATTTAGGTATTTATTTTCTAGCCATTATAATTGAAATCCTGGCATTTCTTGGGAGAACATAGCCTTCTAACACTTATAATGGTGGCCAGATTACATATTTTGTCCTTTCTAGCATCTGTTAGAGAAAGATTGGTCAAAAGTTGACCCTTGCTGTTAAAATGAAACTACTTCAGGAACTGTATTGAGGTATAGGTATGGTGAGAAAAGAGGAGCCAGAATGATTAAAGAGATAGAAAATAAATGATAAGCAAAGTTAAAGGAATTAAGTTTAACCTGAGAAAGAGAAAGCCAATGGTAACTACAGCTTGGAAAACCTTTTCTTATGATGAATAAGAGAATGTAAGCTTCTGTTTAAGGGATAATTATTGGAAACAATCAGAATTTTAGAACCTTTAGCACATGAGAAGCAGTGCTAAAGTTCAAGACCTGATTGGTTATCATAGCTAGGTGCTGCAGTGGATAAAGCCCTAGATTTGGAGTCAAGAAGACCTGAGTTCAAATTCAGCCTCACTTATTAGCTATGTGGCCCTTGAGCAAGTCACTTAACCTTTGTTTGCTTCACTTTCCTCATCTGTAAAATGAGGGTGATAATAGCATCTACCGTCCAGTTTTGTTGTGAGGATAACACGAAATAATATTTGTAAAGTGCTTTGCCAACCTTAAAGTGCTATATCAGTGCTCCTGTTTTTATCATTTAGTATCTGTGTGACTGGGCAGACCTCAACTTTTTGAGGATCTCATTTTCTCACCTGTATAACGAGAATGATAAAACTGTACTACCTACCTCAGGGTTGTTGTGAGGTGTTATCATAATTGTCATTAAAGATATGAACAAAATTCAAATAGGCCACCAAAAGACTGACTTTAAGAAGAGACAGATATCTTTCTTAGATGTTTTGGCTCTTATTCTGATTAAAGGTAGGGCAATAGACCAAGAGAAAATCTCAACTTCCCTTCCAGCTCTTATGATTTTATTAAAGTAGGGATTTCATGTCTACTGTGTCTTGCTCTTCAAATAACAAGGAGGAAAGTGGGCCTACCAGTAATACCTACATACACACACACACATATTGTTATACTTGGCTCTCATATCCACCTTATGATGTGAAATAACCACATTGGTTATCTCAAGGCTTGGGGAAAATTTAAACTGACTCCTCTTCCCACGAAAGTCTGGAAATCCCAATATTGGGGGCAAAGGTTTAGGGGGTGGGATTGAATGTTTTAGCTCTAAAGAATCCACAAGATGGCACTTTTCACCATATTTCCTAGAAGACTTGATGGTAGAGCAAGCAACAAAATTGGTTTTTTGATTAAGCCTGATATTTGTGACTGCTGCCTGCGAAGTCTCTACTAATTTGGAAATCTTATAAATTATAACTATTGTTATCTGTTGCACAATTAGTGACCTGATAGTTAAAAAAAAAAAAACAGCCCCAAATTGCTTTGAGCTAAAAGGAGGAAAATAAATGAATTAATTTCAATTCAGTAAATATTTATTAAGCACTGACTTCATGCCAGGCACTCTGCTAAGTACTGGGGATACAAAAAGAGGTGAAAGATTTGTACCTTCACTCGAGAAACAAAAAATAAGTGATAACAGGCAAGCAAATATATACAAAGCAGCCACCTAAAGGGTAAGTAGAAAATAATTAACAGACAGCAAGCACTGGAATTAAGAAGAGTTGTAGAAGATTTCCTGTAGGAGGCAGAATTTTAGTTGGGACCTAAAGGAAGATAGGAAGGTCAGTAGTTAGGAGAGCAGGAGAGAAAGTGGAGCATTCTAGGTATGGTGGGCAGCCAGAGAAAATGCCTGGAAGGATCTTATTTGGAATATCCATTTTCCCTGGAGCAAGGAGTAGATATTTGGGAGTAAGACATGAGAAAACAGGGAAGATAGGAGGGGGCCAGGTTATGAAGGGTGTTGTGAAGGGAATTGAATGCCAAACAAAACATTTTGTATTTGTTGCTGGAGGCAAGGAAGCTACTGGAGGTTGGGGGAGGGTAGGTAACGTGATCAAACCTGCATTTTAGGAAAAACATTTCAATAGCTGAATGGAGAATAGCAGATCCCCCACCAACAAGCTATCACAATAATCAAGGCATGAGGTGATGACTAGAGTAGGGGAAGTTTCAGAGGAGGGAAAAGTATATTTGAGAGAAGTTACAAAGATGAAAAGAATAGGTCTTGGGTGACAACTTGGATATGGGAGGTTAAGTCAAAAATCTAGGATGACCCCTTTGTTTTGGTACTGAGATGGTGTTGCCCTCCTCAGTAACAGGTGTGAGGGTGAATGAAGGGAGGTAGAAGGAAGGATGGATGGGAGAAAGGAGAGAGGAAGGTAGAGGAAGGGAAAGGAAGGTAGCATCCCTAGCCCGGACGGGGATATTGACCAGAGCCCTTTGGGGCTCAAATAAAAGATCAGAGAGCAACTTAGGTTTTAGAATAGCTGGGTTTTATTTAGATTAGAAAAGGGAAGGTCTAGGGAAAACTAGGGAGTAACTAGAAGGGGGAAAGGTGCCAAGAGAGAAAGACTAGCTGAGAGCTCTGCAGGGTCCAGGGTAGAGAGCCTTAGCCAGCCTCCATGCTTGAAAGAGCAAAAAGGCGCCAAAACCCTCTCATACTTTCTCCAACACCTCCCACAAAGGAAGGGGTGGGGGGAGAAGGGGGAGAGGAGTTGTAGCAGGGCTTAGAATAATTTTAAATGACACACAGGGAAGATAGAAGTGGGGGTCAGGGATCTGGAGGAAAGATGAGTTCTGTTTTGGACATACCAAGTTTAAAATGTCTACTGAACATTCAGTTTGAAGTGTCTGAAAGGCAGTTGGATCTGAGAGATTGGGAAGTCAGGCAAGATAAGTGGGTTTGAGAACATTAGCACAGAGATGGTAATAAGTATGTGAAAGCTGATGAGATTACCTAGTGAAGCGGTATAGAGGGAGAAGAGAAGAAGCTTCAGGGCAGAACCCAGAGACACCTGCAATTGGAGGGCCTGAGTGGAAGGGGAGTGGTCAGATAAAAAGGAGGAAATCCAGGAGAAAGTGGCATCTTGAAAACCTAGAGAGAAGAAAATATAGAAAAGAGAATGAAGACTAAAAAGGTCAAAAATGAGGATTGCGAAAAGACCATTGGATTTGGCAATTAAAGGATCATTAGTAACTTTGAAGGGAGTAGTTTCAGTGGAATAAAGACAAGGTAGATTGCAAGAGGTTAAGAAGAGAATTTGGGAAGCGGAGACACCTATTGTTAAAGACCTTTTTGAGGAGTTTAGCTACAAAGGAGAGAAGAGAAATAAGATGATGGCAGGGATGGAAGGATCAAGGAAGGGTTTTTTTTTTTTTTTTTTTTTTTTTTTTCAGAAGAGAGTGACATAAGAATGTGGGCAGAAGGAAATGATCTAGTAGAGAGGGAGAGATTGAAAAGTGAAAGAGTGGGAATAACTGGAAATTTCTGTTGGAGGAGGCAGGATGGAATGGGATTAGCCTTAGTAAAGAGCCCACTTCATTCTGTGAAACAGGAGAAAGTGGTAGATGGTACATGAGTGATAGGAAATGAGAAAGAAAAAGATTTGCAGTCAGTAGCCTCAATTTTTTTCTGTAAACTATGAGGCAAAGTTCTGAGCTGAGAAGGAAGGGGTAGACAGAGAGCCACAGGAGGTTGGAGAGGAATGAAAGATTGGGATGAGCCACTTTGGAGAGGAGCTCACAGTGAGCTGATGAGAATATTGTAGAATTGCCTAGTAGCAGTACGTGTACAGCCAAGGTTCTGTAACATAAATGTGTAATGAACCCAGTCACAGCAGTTGTATGACTGTCTCCACCTTCATTCAGCAGCAGCATGTGTAGGCCAAATGGTGGGAGTGATCCCAATGCAGAGACGCAGCCGAGTATAATCTGTGATATAAGGGGGTTGTTCCTCCTTCATTTTTATAGAGGATCAGTGACATCACAGAGTGATTTCTTAACTTGTGTGTTAATTGAATTTAAGTGAGGCAGGCTTGCACAAAATTGTCAGCATCATTCTCTCGTCAGAATCACCAAAGTCCAGTCGCAAGACAAAAGGTTGGACAGCTGGTGACAACCCATGATGCAGTGGATGACCTTGGCTTCTTCAATGTCAGATGGAGCTCTAAGTGCTCCACGGTTCCTGCTGCTGCCACCATCATGGCCTTTGAAACAAATCGTTCTCATATGTCCATTCTGCTGGGGGAAGTCTTCACATGCTTAGGGTAGACATCCCCCCAAGGCACTGATGGGTTTGAGGCCCGTCATTTTATTTTTTTTAATTTCTCATTCTTTTTATTTATTTTTTATTTTTTTATTCTTTTGAGATCCAAAATTTTTATTTTTTAGAAAAATTTTTTCCATGGTTACATGATTTATGTTCTTGCTCTCTCTCTCCCCCAACCCCTCACCCCCCAATAGCTGATGCACATTTCCACTGGTTTCTTCCTGTATCATCTATCAAGGCCTATTTCCATATTATTGATCATTGTTCTAGAGTGGTCATTATGAGTCTGCATCCTAATCGTGTCCACATCAACCCATGTGTTCAAGCAGTTGTTTTTCTTCTGTGTTTCCACTCCTATAGTTCTTCCTCTGAATGTGGAGAGTGTTCTTTTCCATAAATCCTTCAGAATTGTCCTGGGTCATTGCATTACACCACAGTGTATTGGTCTCTGTGTACAATGTTCTCCTAGTTCTGCTCCTTTCACTCTGCATCAATTCCTGGAGGTCTTTCTAGTTCACATGGAATTCCTCCAGTTTATTCCTTTGAGCACAATAGTATTCCATCACCAATATATACCACAATTTGTTCAGCCATTCCCCAATTGAAGGACATACCCTTGTTTTCCAGTTTTTTGCCACCACAAAAAGCACGGCTATAAATATTTTTGTACAACTCTTTTTTCCCTATGATCTCCTTGGGGTACAAACCCAGCAATGCTATGGCTGGACCAAAGGGCAGGCGGTCTTTTAGCGCTCTTTGGGCATAGTTCCAAATTGCCATCCAGAATGGTTAGATCAATTCACACCTCCACCAGCAATGCATTAATGTCCCAATTTTGCCACATCCCCTCCAACATTCATTACTCTCCCCTACTGTCATTTAGCCAGTCTGCTGGGTGTGACGTGATACCTCAGAGTTGTTTTAATTTGCATTTCTCTAATTGTTCCAGATTTAGAATACTTTCTCATATCCTTATTAATAGTTTTGATTTCTTTATCTGAAAATTGCCTATTCATGTCCCTTGCCCATTTATCGATTGGAGAATGGCTTGATTTTTTGTACAATTGATTTAACTCCTTGTATATTTGAGTAATTAGACCTTTGTCAGAGTTTTTGTTATAAAGATTTTTTCCCAGTTTGTTGTTTTCCTACTGATTTTAGTTGCATTGTTTTTGTTTGTACAAAACCTTTTTAATTTAATGTAATTGAAATTATTTATTTTACATTTTGTAATTTTCTCTAACTCTTGCTTGGTTTTAAAATCTTTCCTTTCCCAGAGATCTGACAAGTATACTATTCTATGTTCACCTAATTTTCTTATAGTTTCCTTCTTTATATTCAAGTCATTCACCCACCCTGAATTTATCTTGGTGTAGGGTGCGAGATGTTGATCTAAACCTAATCTCTCCCATATTGTTTTCCAATTTTCCTAGCAGTTTTTGTCAAATAATGTATTTTTGTCCCAAAAGTTGGGCTCTTTGGATTTATCATACACTGTCTTCCTGACGTCATTTACCCCAAGTCTATTCCACTGATCCTCCCTTCTCTCTATTAGCCAGTACCATATTGTTTTGATGACCAAGCTTTATAGTATAGTTTAATATCTGGTACTGGTAGGCCACCTTCACGTCCTTTTGTTCTTCCAAATGAACTCTGTTGTAGTTTTTTCTAATTCTGTAAAAAAGTTTCTTGGTAGTTTGATAGATGTGGCACTAAATAAGTAAATTAATTTGGGTAGAATGGTCATTTTTATTATGTTAGCTTGTCCTACCCATTAGCAATCAATGTTTTTCCAGTTGTTTAGATCTAGTTTTAATTGTTCAGAAAGTGTTTTGTAGTTGTGTTCATATAATTCCTGTGTTTGTTTTGGTAGATAGATTCCTAAGTATTTTATATTGTCTAGGGCGATTTTAAATGGTTTTTCTCTTTCTAACTCTTGCTGCTGTGATGCATTGGAAATATATAGAAATGCTGATGATTTAGGTGCATTCATTTTGTATCCTGCAACTTTGCTAAAGTTGTTGATTATTTCTACTAACTTTTTAGTTGATTTTCTAGGATTTATTAAGTAGACCATTATATCATCTGCAAAGAGTGATGATACCTTGGTCTCCTCCTTGCCGACTTTAATACCTTCTATTTCTTTTTCTTCTCTAATTGCTACTGCTAGCATTTCTAGTACAATGTTAAATAATAGAGTCGTGATAATGGGCATCCTTGTTTCACGCCTGATCTTATTGGGAAGGCTTCTAATTTATCCCCATTGCATATGATGCTTGTTGATGGTTTTAGATATATACTGTTTATTATTTTTAGGAAAGGTCCTTCTATTCCTATGCTTTCTAGTGTTTTCAATAGGAATGGGTGTTGTATTTTGTCAAAGGCTTTTTCAGCATCTATTGAGATAATTATGTGATTTTTGTTTGTTATTTTGTTGATGTAGTCAGTTATGTGGATGGTTTTCCTAATGTTGAACCATCCTTGCATTCCTGGTATAAATCCCACCTGATCATGATGGATAACCCTCTTGATCACTTGCTGGAGTCTTTTTGCTAGTATTCTATTTAAGATTTTTGCATCTTTGTTCGTTAGCGAGATTGGTCTGTAGTTTTCTTTCTCTGTTTTTGGTCTGCCTTGGAAGCACTACCATATTAGTGTCATAAAAGGAATTTGGTAGGACTCCTTCTTTGCTTATTATGTCAAATAATTTGTGTAGTATTGGGATTAGTTGTTCTTTGAATGTTTGATAGAATTCACTTGTGAATCCATCAGGCCCTGGAGATTTTTTCTTAGGGAGTTCTTTGGTGGCTTGTTCAATTTCTTTTTCTGATATGAGATTATTTAAGTATTCTATTTCTTCTGCTGTTAATCTAGGCGATTTATGTTTTTTGTAAATATTCATCCATATCACCTAGATTGCTATATTTATTGCCATATAATTGTGCAAAATAGTTTTTAATGATTGCCTTAATTTCTTCTTCAGTAGAGGTGAGGTCTCCCTTTTCATCTTTGATACTATTAATTTGGTTTTTCTTCTTTCCTTTTTTTAATTAGATTTATCAGTACTTTGTCTATTTTATCTGTTTTTCAAAATATCAGCTTCTAGTTTTATTTATTAATTCAATAGTTCTTTTACTTTTGATTTTATTAATTTCTCCTTTGATTTTTAATATTTCTAATTTAGTTTTCATCTGGGGATTTTTAATTTGTTCATTTTCTAGTTTTTTAAGTTGCATGCCGAATTTATTGACCTCTGCCCTCCCTAATTTGTTAATATATTCACTCAGTGATATAAATTTTCCCCTTAAAACTGCTTTGGCTACATCCCATAGGTTTTGGTAAGAAGTCTCATTCGTAATTGTCCTTGTCTTCAATGAAATTATTGTTTCTGTGATTTGTTCTTTCACTAACTTATTTTGGAGAATCATTATTTAATTTCCAATTAGTTTTTGTTTTGCCTCTCCATGTATTCTTACTAATAACTATTTTTATTGCATTATGATCTGATACAGTTGCATTTATTATTTCTGCTTTTTTGCATTTGTTTGCCAAGTTTCTATGCCCTGGTACGTGGTCAATCTTTGTGAATGTTCCATGTGCTGCTGAAAAGAAGGTGTATTCCTTTTTGTCCCTATTTATTAAAGCTCATTAAATCCATCTGCTTAAACTAGCAGAACAGAAAAGGAAAAAATATGAGTAAACAACAGAAAAGAAGAAAAGAATTATTGGTTTACTGGAACATCATGACAAAAGAAAAGTTTAGACATCATCCTACAAGAAATTATCAGAGAAAACTGCCTTGACAGTGTCAAACAAGAGGGAAAAGTGGAAATTGAAAGAATCCCCAGGTCACCTCCTACATTTAATCCACAACTGACAACTTCCAGGAATATTATAGCCAAATTCAAAAACTACCAGACCAAGGAAAAAATATTACAAGCTGCTAAAAAAAAAAAAGTCATTCAGATACCAGGGAACCACAGTTAGGATAACACAGGATCTGGCTGCATCTACATTGAAGGACCAGAAGGCATGGAACATAATATTCCAGAAAGCAAGAGAACTGGGTCTACAACCAAGAATCAACTATCCAGCAAAACTGACTATATTTTTGCAGGGGAAAGTATGGTCATTCAATAAAATTGAGGACTTACAAGCATTCATAAAAAACAAACAAACAAACAAAAAAAAAAACCAGACTCAGGAAATTTGCTGCCCAAACACAGAACTCAAGAGAATTACCATAAGGTGGGTAAGGGGGGGGGGGGGGGTGTGGAATAAAAAAAATCCTTTATTTAAGGGACCCAATAAGTTCAATCGACTTGTATCCCTAGAAGAAAAGACGATATTGGCAAATATTAAAAATTGTTATTATCAACAGGGTAACTGGAAGAAGTTTACAGAGGGAACAGTGACAAACTGTATAGGACAAAATGTCAAGATATATATACATATAGATAACAGACAGACAGATATAGATAGATATATGTATGTATGTATGTATCAATATATACAAAACTAGAGGGGGGAAAGAAAGTAATATTAAGAAAATTGGGAAAATAAAATGGAGTAAATTTATATTCCATAAAGAAGTATGAGGGGCGAACAGGGAAGAATAACAATACCCTGGATGGGTAAAGACGTTGGAGAGAGGAAATATTTAATATTTAAGTGCACTGAAATCAACTTAGAGAGAGAAGAAAAATCAGATCCATTGGGGCAGAGAATTGATTCAAGCTTGCCCTATAGAGAAGTAGAAGGGTAAGAAAAGGACTGGTGGGAAGAGAAGCAACACTAGGAAGGGAGAGGGCAGGGGGTGGGGGGTAGCTTAAAAAGACCCTAAAAAAGAATAAGAGGGGAATAAGAAGGGAGAGAGGAGAAAGGGAAGTACAATAAGGGAGGGGATTAGGGGAACTGATTAAAAACAAAACACTGGTATACAAGGAAATAGTGAAAGAAGAAAGGGCAGAACAAGGAGAGAGAATCAAAATGTCTGGGAATACACAGTTGATAATTATAATTCTGAATGTGAATGGGATGAACTCGCCCATAAAACAGAAGCAAATAGCAGAGTGGATTAGAAACCAAAATCCTACCATATGTTGTCTCCAAAAAAACACACATGAGACAGGCAGACATAGAATAAAAATGAAAGGATGGAGTAAAATCTATTGGGCTTCAACTGAGAAAAAGAAGGCAGGAGTTGCAATCATGATTTCTGACAGAGGCAAAGTAAAAATAGATCTGGTTAAAAGAGATAAGGAAGGTAACTACATCCAAATAAAAGGCGGTATAAACAATGAAGAAATATCAGTACTCAAAATGTATGCACCAAATGGTATAGCATCCAAATTTCTAAAGGAGAAGCTAGTGGGGCTCAAAGATGAAATAGATAGCAACACTATACTAGTGGGCAAACTCAAACTTCCCCTATCAGATCTAGATAAATCAAACCAAAAAATAAATAAGAAAGAGATAAGAGAGGTGAATGAAATCCTAAAAGAAATTAGAGTTAATAGATATATAGAGAGAAAAATAAATGAGGCCCATCATTTTAGTCTGTCAAGAGTGACCACAGGCTGTGCTACAGCTTCTTGGAGCTACAGGTGAGAGTTGAGTGAAAGGATAATGCCAAAGGGGAATGCACAGCCCTGAAAAGGGCTTTTCTCCCAGAACATCCCCTACATGGCATAGGTATTCAAGAGAGGAGGAGGTATAGAGTTGAAATGGTTTACCAAGGATTCAAGATGGGGAGAAGAGAGAATGGCTAGTACAGAGATGGCACAGGAGAAAGAATTGAAGGGTCATGGAATTGGCTGTCACAGTGAGGATAGAGAGTAAAATTAAATGAAAACACTGACCTTCAGTCAAGAACTGGTATTTCCAGATTCTGAATTCACTTTCCTGTGTTTCAGTTCATATAAGGAAGTCAGAGAGATAACTGGTCTCTACTGTAGAAAGAGCATATGAGCATCACAGAGTTTTTGAGATGTAAGCTTTCAGCTTCAGTTTTGCCACACTGACATGATTAAAAGGGAACAAGGATTTATCTTCCACTTTTTTTAGATAGCTTGATAAACTATTTCCTACTTGTTTAGAACTGTCAGTAGTCTTAGTTCACCTTTAGAATTAGGTTACTATAATTATATATAACTATAACTTTATAACTAGATTACTTTCAAATATTCTTGAAGAGAAGATCAGATCTGAATGGAAAATTTGATCTATCAGATAAGAAGAAGCATAAGATTATATGAAAGAGCAATTATGAAGGATTTAATGATATCTGTTTACTTCTCATATCAGAAAATGGCATATTTAAATCCTAAGAATGATATCATTAACTGAGTGGCTTGAAGGAGCATTAGAAGCTTTGAAGCTGAATTGAACATAATGGAATGAGTCACAAAATACAATTAGATTGGGAGGGATAAAAATTATACTTAATAAAGGACTATGGAAACTATAAATATTAAAAATGATAAAGGCTGGTATAAATATATATATATTAGTATTTTAATTAAAGCCATGCTGATAGATAAGTTATTAGACCACGCGCTTGTAAGCATTCAAATCTGCCGCCTCCATTACTGTCTCTAGTCTGCTGGCCAAGAGCCTACTGTCAAAGAGACCACTCCCTCCTAACCCAGGAGATTTAAGCTCTTCTCTGGGTCAAGACGTAGGCCTTCCCAAGCCCCAAAACCCGGAAACGGAAACCAGTTGGACCATGTTGGATCACAGGAAATGTAGTTTTGATACATTTCCCATGTCCATACAAATATATACACTTTTAGATGGCATTTTCCAAATTTCACTTTTACAAAACCGAATAAAAATTAATTGAAGATTAAATAGCTTAATCTTAAAGAATGAATGGGTTAAGGAACGAGTCATAGAAATAAATAATTTTATTAAAGAAAACTAATAAGGCAACATACCAAAATCTATGTGATACAGCAATAGAGTAATTAAAGGAATTTTATATCACTCATCAATAAAACATAGAAAGAACTGATCAATAAATTGGGTATAAAATTTAAAAACTAGAAAAAGAATGAATTTTAAATCCCCAATTAAACATCAATTTTGAAATCCTAAAATCTAAAGGTAAGATTAATAAATTGAATATAAAAAGACTATTGAATTAATAAATAAAACTAAGAGTTGGTTTTATAAAATAACTGTGGGATGAAATCAGTGTATAATTCTCAGAGTAGCATTTTGGCTTGTAACAAATCAGTACCCCTAGGTCCACCCCATGCTTCTCCCTTCAAGACAAGATTACCCCACCCCATATAAAATATTAAGACCTCTTAATCTCCTTTGGTCTGAGGGAAACAGTAACTGTGTCTTTAAAATGTTAATCCTAATTAAAAAGTTTTTGTACAAACAAAACCAATGCAACAAAAACCTCTGACAAAAACCTAATTTCTCAAATATAAGGAACTAAATCAATTGTACAAAAAAATCAAACCATTCCCCAATTGATAAATGGATGAGGGACATGAATAGGCAATTTTCAGATAAGGAAATCTAAACTATCAATAACCACATGAGAAAGTGTTCTAAATCTCTTATAATTAGAGAAATGCAAATCAAAACAACTCTGAGGTACCACCTCACACCTAAAAGATTAGTTAACATGACAGCAAAGGAAAGTGATAAATATTGGAGGAGATGGGGCAAAATTGGGACATTAATGCATTGCTGGTGTGGTTGTGAATTGGTCCAACCATTCTGGAAGGCAATTTGGAACTTTGCCCAAAGGACTTTAAAAGATGGCCTGCCCTTTGATACAGCCATACCACTGCTGGGTTTGTACCCCCAAACAGATAATAAGGAAAAATACTTGTACAAAAAAAATATTTATAGCCACACTCTTTGTGGTGGCAAAAAACTGGAAAATTAGGGGATGCCCTTCAATTGGGGAATGACTGAACAAATTATGGTATCTGATGGTGATGGAATATGTGCTATAAGGAATAATGAAGTGGAGGAATTCCATGTGAACTGGAATGACCTCCAGGAATTGATGCAAAGTGAAAGGAGCAGTACCAGGAGAACCTTATACACAGAGACTGATATACGGGGTACCACCAAACAGAATGGACTTCTCTACTAGCAGCAATGCAATGACCCCAGGACAATCCTGAGGAACTTATGAGAAAGAATGCTATCCACATTCAGAGAAAGAACTGTGGGAGGAGAAACACAGAAGGAAAACATTTCCTTGATCATATAGTTCAATAAGGATATGTTTGGGGATGTAGATTCCAAATGATCACTCTTGCAAATATTAATGATCTGGAAATAGGCCTTGATCAATGATTCATGTAAAACCCAGTGGAATCGCCCATTGGAGGGAGAAGGCAAGAGGGGAAGGAAAGAACATGAATCATGTAACCATGGAAAAATATTCTAAATTAATTGACTAAATAAATAAATTTAAAATAAAAAATAATAATAAATGTTAATCCTCCCAGGTTTTGTAAAACTTACTTCATTCATTCAAAAGGAAAATCTCTGTCTCCAACCCTTGTAAAAATGTTATAATCTTTTCAGGGAGGCTTGATTATAGCCAAATTTTCCTATAAATAAGGAATTTTTCTGTAAATCTTCAGGCATTTATCTCAGGTCAATGACTTGAGACAGTGCACCACATTTCTCTCTCTCCCAATAAAGGATTACATTTTAATTGATGGTTTCTCCAGTCTCATTTTGAATAGTGGCTGAAAAGGGTACATCTTGTTATTTCCAGATCCCCTTAGACTTCCACTTCATACATAACCAACAAACTAGATAAACCACCGACTAATGCAAATTTTAAAAAAAGAAGAAAACTAAATCACTAAGCATCAAAAATGAAAAGAGTTAATTTACACTAATGAAGATGAAATAAAACAATTATTAGAAGTTACTTTGCCCAATTATATGCCAACAAATGTAATAATTTAAGTGCAATAGATGACTACATAAAAAATAAACTGCCTAGATTAACAGAGGAAGAAATAGAATAATTATTATAATAATAATAAAAATAAATAAGATCTAATAGAAGATCTAAATAAAGCTATTTTTTTAAAAAGAAATTGGATAAGTCATAAATGAACTTCCCAAGGAAAAAAAATCAGGACCAGATTGAAATGAATTTTACCAAACATTTAAAATATTTAAAGTTCATTTCATTCCAATATTAAATAAATCGCTTAGAACAATTGGTAAAGGAGTAATGCCAAACTCCTTTTATGAAATAAATATGGTAATGATATCTAAACCAGGAAGAGCAAAAACAGATAAAGAAAATTATAGGTCAATTTCATTAATGAATATAGATACAAAAATCCTAAATAAAGAATTAGCAATGGGGACTATAGCAATCTATCATAAAGATTATACATTATAATCAAATAGGATTTATATCAGGTGTGCAGAGATGGTTACTATAAGAAAAACTATCAGGGGCATCTAGGTAGCTCAGTAAATTGAGAGCCAGATCTATAGGTGAGAGGTCCTGCTAGAGTTTTCAAATCTGGCAACAGATACTTCCTAGTTATGTGAACCTAGGCAAGTCATTTAACCCACATTGTGAAGCCTTTGCCACTCTTCTGCTTTGGAACAAATCAATAATGTTGATTCAAAGACAGGAGTTAAGAATTTAAAGAAGAGGGAAAGGGGAAAAAAACTAGCATTTTTAACAGAATTGATTATACCAACAAAAAAGGTAACAAAAATCATATCAATAGATAAAGAAAGAGCTTTTAACAAACTAGAACACTTATTCTTATTAAAAACACTTGAAAGCATAGCCATAAATGTATTTTTCCTGAGAATAATAATAAGTATATACTTAAAACCATCAGCAAACATCTGTAATGAAATTAAGTTTGAAGCCTTCCCTACAAAATCAAGAGTGAAATAAGGATACCCATTACCACCAATATTATTTAATATTGTATTAGAAATGCAAGCAATAGAAATAGAAGGAAAAGAAATTGGAAGAATCAGAATGGGCAAAAGAGGTAATAAAACTATCTCTTTTCACAGATAACATAATGACAAACAGGTATCTTTTCCATATCTTGGAATTGCAGGTCACCATAAGAAACTAAATGGGAATTTGGGGGGAGTTTTGCAGAAGCCTCAGATGAAACACAAAAGCCAGTAGATGACATTAAAAAAAAGTTAAGAACCTCAGAAATGCATAAAATATATGTAGAATACTGTTTTATATCCATGTATTCTATCTTTTAATGCTGCAAATATACACAATTTTTTTAGGTTAAAATAAGTAGAAAGTTAAAGTTTGCAAAAGTAGGGGGCAGCTGGGTAGCCCAGTGGATTGAGAGCCAGGCCTAGAGACGGGAGGTCCTAGGTTCAAATCTGGCCTCAGACACTTCCCAGCTGTGTGACCCTGGGCAAGTCACTTGACCCCCATTGCCTAGCCCTTACCACTCTTCTGCCTTGGAGCCAATACACAGTATTGACTCCAAGACGGAAGGTAAGGGTTTAAAAAAAAAAAAGTTTGCAAAAGTAACATGAAAGCCAAAAAATGTTTACACGGAAGATATTCCAGATCGTGGATCCCGGGCTCCACCCCCGCAATGTGGAAAGGATAACTGTCTAGAGAAAATCCTAGCAATCCAGCTGAAAAATGTGTTGAAATTATTAGAGTGCAATTTCTGCATTGGCCACCAGATGGCGATCCACGCTAGGGCTCCTTTCACAAGTCTGGCGACTTCGCTACCTCTACCACTACATACACAGTTTAGATTACTGAACGAAATAAAAAGTAAAAATATATACGGCATCAAAACTCTCGGGTAATAAAGTTCCTAAAACATGCGGTGCCCTTTCGATCCAGTTTCCACAAGTAGGCTTATGTCCTCAGAAGGTAAGAAAAGCCGCTGGAGGCAGCAACATTTTAGAGCAACACTTGCATGACAGCAAAGAATTGGAAACAAAGTAGATGCTCATTGACTGGGGAAAAGCGAAGCAAATTGTGGTACGTGAATGGAATGGAATATTACTGAGCCACAAGAAATAGTCACGGTGATGGATATAAATTGGAAAAGATCAGCATGAACCGATACCAAAGGAAGACAATATAAAAAAAAAAAAAGCCAAGAAGGCAATATAGAGGATGTGAACAGAGAGAACAACGATAAAAAACAAAAACAAAAACAAGTAAATGTTGCAAAATTTAAAAGAACAAGCATAGATGAACTCACCCATAAAAGAGAAGCAGATAGCAGAGTAGATCAAGAGTCAGAATCCTACCGTATGTTGTTTACATGAAACACACTTGAGGCAGGTAGACACCCTCAGAGTAAAGGTAAGAGGCTGGAGTAAAGGAATGAGCATGGTTCAAAGGAAGAGTGATGAGAAGACATTCCAGCCTGCTCTTTTTGCAGAGGTGGGAGGTTCATCAATGTGCTCTCGGCATGGAATCTAGAGTTCCCAAACTTGTAGCTTAGTGAGGTATGATAAACCCCAAGTTTAGAAATAGTTTGTAGGTTGAAGACCCCCCAAAGCTTGTGCTTCTTCCCTGTTCCCCAGAGAATCCACCCTGAAGGGAATCTCAGGCTAGCTGTGGCCGACTGAATAATGGACCCCAGGGTAAATGCTAAATACCCTTTTGTCCTAGGTAGTCTTCCCCATTGTATCAAAGACCCTTCCCAGGAAGACACACCTGGGCAGGGACCATCCATTGTGTAAGCAGTCCCTTTCCCTTACACCCTAGCCTCTAGCTATGGTTCCTTTCTCTAGCTTGATTGTATCCTGTCAGTATAATGTCAGTCATCTTCCCCAGCCCCAGGATCTTCCCAAATAAGTTCCCCAATTTCCTTTGTCCCTAGGAGTGGTCATCTAGCGCTGTGGCACTCCCAGGGGGATCAGGGAGCAGAGCGAAGCAGTGTTCCTTTAGGCTCTGCACAAGGCGCAGCTCTGCATAAGAGGCCAAGTAGCCCTCATCCCCCTTTCCCTTGATTAAAGAGTGGTTTTATGACTATTTAATAGTCCCTCGTTTTTTTAAGTTAACAGTGCATTGCACATTTTTAAAACTCTTTTGCTGTATTGATCAGTTATGTTGATTCCCCCCCCCTTTTTCTTTTTTGTCTTTAAAAATGCTGTTTGTTATCTGGAATGGCTTGGGGAAAGGGGAGGGAGAGGCTACTGAGAAAAATAATAATGATGACCTTAAAAAAATTTATTTTTTAAAAAATCTGTTCTCAACTTCACTTTTTTTTAAACCTTTACACCTTCCACCTTAGACGCAATACTAGTTTTTGGTTCCAAAGCAGAAAGGGGTAAGGGCTTGGCAATGGGGATTAAGTGACTTGCTCCCGGTCACATAGGGAGGAAGTGTCTGAAACCAGATTTGAAGTAGGACCTCCAGGCTCTAGGCCTGGCTCTCAATCCACTCAGCTATGGAGCTGCCTCCACAACTTCACTTTTGCCTAAAGGACCAACACACCAGGAAGTTATTTGTAGAGGAAGATTATAAAAAATTCGATATCAAAGTCACAAAAAAAAAAAAAAGAAAAGAAAAGAAAAGTAACACTTTCACCATTTAATGGACAGTAATCTCCTCCCCCACCCCCACCCCCACACCATCCCCAGCTTCTCTAGAAATAGAAAGCTGGATCTTGCCCAATTGGCTACATGACACATATAAAAACTTCTTTGATCATTGGAGGGTCTCTGTCTCTCTAATGTCCCAATAATGATGGTTTTCCCCATGACTCAAGACTACAAGTTTGTGCTGTAAGTTCATTGTCCATCCTTCATTTCAGGCATGATTTCATATGACTTTTGTCTGTCACCAACACAGGACATAAAG
This sequence comes from Gracilinanus agilis, assembly GCF_016433145.1. Classification (NCBI taxonomy): domain Eukaryota; kingdom Metazoa; phylum Chordata; class Mammalia; order Didelphimorphia; family Didelphidae; genus Gracilinanus; species Gracilinanus agilis. Next base: position 104,623,408 of record NC_058131.1, read on the forward strand.
CACATGTAACCTATTTAACCTAAATATATGCTAAGTAAACACTTAAGACAAAGCATTTACCTAGACTTTCAACATACTGGATATGTATGGTGTTAAAAAAAATTAAGATCCAGTCAAGAGGGCTAGATTAGCTTAGAGTCCGTCTGATTTGGCCATCTGGTGGCCTTCTACCTCAATGAGATTTCTAGGTCTTTCATGCCTGGGCACAACAGTTTGAACAACATGGACGGCTTTTCCCTGACCCCAGCACATCTTACTTTGTGACATTTTCCCTTGCTTGTCAAGCTGGAGTCTAATCTAAGAGATGAAATATTGATAAAACATTAACATTGTAAAGCTCTTATTTATATTCTGACTTGTTGCCACTCTTAAGGACATTTCACTCATAATTTAAGATACTTGGTGTACTGTGATTGCATAACTTTTCATAACAAATTAAAATGCAAAAGACAATATAAACTCTCTCCCATCACACCCATTCACTATTGGATATTCGGTGCAGAAGGAGTCTTCCCAAGAACACACAACCATGTGTCACAAAGGGGAATGGGGGAAAGGGACAGAAATTTCCCCATCTCAAAATTATGCAGTAAAAGAAAGTTGGAGAAAAATCAAGCCCCCAGCATAGGAATCAGAGCTCTAGTTCCTCAGTTGATCCAGGGAGATGCTGGTCATGGTCTACAGTGCTGTTAAACACAAAGAGAAATGAATCCTTGCCTGTGGCATATTTACCCAGAAAACCACAAATTCACATCTATGTTGTGTTTTATTTTTATTTATGGCTCATTGTCACAAGGCTTTACTTATCAGCATTGTGACTTCATGAAGGTGGGGAGGAGTTGGAGAGAGAATTGAAGAAAGGAGTTTCATGCTCTTCATGTTCAGAGTTTTCTTGAAGTCTAGTTTCTGCAATTGCTTCAGATACTTCTGGCTTCCAGTTTTGAAAGAGAAGATGAAAGATGCAAACCCACTTCTGGTTGGTGAATAGAAAATAAGGCTCTGGGAAGAAGCCAACATAAGAGTAGCTGGCTGTCTCCAGCATGCTACCATCCCTATCTTGCTACCCTTGAGATTTTAAGACACTCTTAAGAGTGAGCTAACGTAACTTGTTCTCAATGGGAGAACTCTTCCACTCTATTATGTGGTATGCTTTCTTCTTTGTACACTTCCTCTCCTTTCTATTGACTTGAATAAGCAGGTTTCTTTGCCATTTAACAGGTCAAGTCTTGGCTATAGGTCCTCTTATCTCCATTAAGAGCTAGAGACCACACTGCACCTAAAAGTCACATCCCGTAGACCTGTGTTGGTGAACCTATGACACGTGTGTTAGAGCATGCCAGAGGGGGTTGCTCCCTTCCCTGGTCTCCATGTGCTGCTGAGGGCATTTCTCATATGACCCACCTCTCTGCCCCAGGAGCCCAATGGGAGCACTTCCTCCCTCCCCTGTCTCTGGTAAGGTGAGGAGGGAGGCTCACATGCAGCATGAGGGCTGCTGTTTGGGCACTCAGACTCTAAAAGGTTCACCATTGCTGCCTTAGACTAATACTATTTAAGGATGCAGCAGATATAATTCCAGCCCAGAACCACTGTCTGTGAGAAGAAAGAGTGGAAAAACTTCTAGCCTCAAACTCCTGCTTCCCCTCCTGGCAGGAAATCAAATCTCCCTTGGAGAAGATGGGGGGAGAAGAGTCTAGAGAGGACTACTCTGCCTCCCTTTGACACAACAGAACACCTTCCTGCTATGAATGCAGGGTCAGCCCTTGCTACACTTACTTTGTTAAACATTTCCCAATTAAATTTTAATCTGGTTCAGGTTGCACTTGAGCTGCAAGTGGCCAGCCAACTGAAAATTTGACACCTCTGATCTAGAACACAGGGCTGAATTTAATAAGATGAAAATAATCAGGATAAAGGTAAAATCTTATACTGGAAGTGAAAAAAATGAACTACATAAATACAAGATGAGAGGGGCTTGGATAGACTGCAGTTCATATAAAAAATCTGGGAGATTTATTAGACTTAAATCCAATGTGAGTCAGCAGGTTCATAGGACAGTTAAGAAAATCCAAGTTTAGCTTGGAGAAGAAAACTTAGGGGGCAGCTAGGTGGCTCAGTGGATTGAAAGTCAAACTTAGAGACTTAGGGTTCAAATCTGGCCTCAGACACACACCTAGCTCTGTGACTCTGGGCAAGTCATTTAATCCCCATTGCCTAGCACTACTGCTCTTCTAAGACAGAAGGTAAGGGTTTTAAAAAAAAAAACACAGAAAAATAAAAACTTAGGAAGATTATAATAGTTCTTTTAAAAAGAACCCTATTTGAAGCACTTATGTAGAAGAGGGAGAACTCTTATTCTGAATGACCATAAGAGACAGACCCTAGAGCAAGAAGTAGATTTGAACTAAATGTATAGGAAAACTACCTAGCAATTTGAGTTGTCCAAAAGCTGACTATGTTGTCTTTGGAGATAGTGAGATTTTTATTGTACCTTGATTTATTTACTTACTTGATTGTGCTGGACTTGATGATTTCAGGTTCTTCCTAATTCAGAGATTCCATGATTCTGGGATTGATAATAATTGCACTCATAGAATAATTGTGAGAATCAAACAAGATAATACATGTAAGAGTCCAGGGATAGATGAATCTTGAAAATATTTTAGAGTTACTCAAAAGCTGACTTTTATGGACATTCTCCTCATTTACCAGACTCATGGATATATTTCTAATGATTAATTTTTATACCCTTGAGTTGAATCAGGAATTTAACCTTGTGATTTTCTAACCCTTCCCCACCTACATCCAGAAAACTGGACAAGCTATCTTTTCAGGCTCTTTGTATGGTCAAAGGCACTCATTTCCATAAGATAAGGGTCAGTATGCACTAGGGCAAATGAACTTCTGGGCTGGGTGTTAGCTACACCATTGTATTAGCATCTGGCTCTTGTATCTTGTGATGATTAGCTCATAATGTTAATTTTTTATTATCCATCTCCCTTCCCCCTTTCCTAGTAACCTCAATAAAAATGAGTATGCCCAGGTAAGAGGAAGCTCTCACTCCACCAGAACTGTCTTCCTGTCAGGTTTACACTATGCTGAAACATTATGTCTCTGCTTCTTATGTTCTCCCTTCCTTAAACTTTAAACCCTTCAACCCATATTCATTCAGTCCCTAGCTCCCTTTTTTAGGTATTCTACCCACAAAGGAAAATTTTGAAGCCAGTGGATGGCTTCAATACAGGAAAAATGCTACTCAAAATTGTATGTGACTTTAGGATGTCCTATAATTAGTTCCTACTCTAATCATGCTCTTCTACTAGGAGAGTCCAAAGTAAATTGTCCATTCTAATCAGTTCTGCTTCTCTAGTTCCTCTGTATAGTTGATGCCATTCACTCATAGTTTGCATCACATCATTTAACTGTAGAGCAGTATAATATTAAGGAGTGTTAGGGTATTCAGGAAAGGCTAGTAATTCTGGTGTGAGGGATGAGAGGACTGTCAATCCCTTTTTAGGGTTACCTATTCACCCAAGGTGTCTACCTGTCACCCAACCTTTTCCTATGGTTCTACGAAGCTACAGGATATCCAGCAGACACACCCTGGTGAAACTGTCTTAATGGATGGACTAAACCAATTTGAAAGTAACCCATAGACCTCAAAACTATCAGTGAGTTAGGAGGATGTCTATGCCAAGTACATGAAAACTTCCTCCAGCAGAAGGAACAGATGAGAACAATTTACCCCAAAGGGCATGAAGCAGAAGCTATGGTTTACATAGAGCTCCATCTAGCATTGAAGATACCAAGGACTGTACCCCAGGATATCACCAATCATGCAGCCTTTTTTTTTTTTTGTCACAGAACTGTGATGATTCTGGGAAAGAGAGTGAGCCTGACAATTTTATGCAACCCTGCCTCACTTAAATCCAACTCACACACAAATTGTAAGATTTAAAATTAATATAAAATATCTCCAAACATTATATTTAATGAGATTTATTACTAATAACTTAAAGAAAAAGAAAATAAAAAGCTACAGTAAAAAGCCATCTTTCCCAGCCACACATACAGGAAAAAGAGAGAGAAGGTATGGCTTACAACAAACTTATAAACAACATGTGAAGATGCAGACATGGGGGCACAGGGAAAAGGATGCTAGGAGATGAAAAAGAATTCTGGGAGATGGAATCCAAGAGTTTAAGATTTTCTAACTAATACATTCCCCCCTGTGATCCTTTTGGGAGACCAGTCTCCCCAAAGGGATCATTTTAAACATAACCAACTTATAAACTGCAACAATTTGTAGGTAAAAGGAAAAGAGAACAAAACCAATGATTTCTAGGTTGACAAAAAGCCAATTTTGGGGCAGTCCCCTTTGGCATAAGAGTGTACATTCAAAACAAATGCATTCAACCCCCCATAGTTCAATTTAGCATATCCCAAAGTTCACTCTGGAACTTTTGGTGCAGCATGTGGTCTCTGCAGGCATCTTCATGGCACCTTCTCCAAAAGTTTCACCTTCTACACTCTAGGAGGCAGTTTCTTATCCTAAATTAGGTTCTCAAAAGAATTTAAACTTTGCATCATAGGATAACTATACATTTCCCCCTGAGGAGAATGGTGACAAACACAGAGATTACTCAGGGATGCATGGCTGAGTTATGAAGTATATGAATCAATTGGCAAAATAAAATAAAAAACATCAAAAAATCCAAATAAAAGAGAAAAAATAACTTATGGATGAAATATAAAATATCAAATTCTTATGTCAAAAAAAACCCAAATAAAGGAAAAATAAACATATAATCAGTCCTTGAATCAGGGCCCAATTAAAGGGATTTATGTAATTATGCACTTACCCAATCAGTACCCAGGACTACAGAAAGTTTGCCACACTATGAAAGACAGAAAAAGGGACTAGATTTTAGCAACAATTGGGAAATAGCATTTTCTAGTCTGATTTTACCTTTTCTCTCAGGGATGCTGGAGCCAGGAAGGCAGCCAAAGTGAGGTGCATTAATAGAATGCGATTCAGGGAAGATAAGCCTCTGACATGTCAAAATAGTCGCAACCTTGAACCCCAAACAAGTTCAAGTCCTCTTGTCTTAGTTCAGAATTTTTCATCAATCCCATTGATTTTGTCTCTTTGACCTTGTGCTTGATAGGCACTATGCAAGCTAGCTTTGTGCTTTTTTGGCACTGTACAGTGGCTCTTTTTGTGTTTCCTTTTCCTGGAATCATACAGAATCATTAAGTCCCATAATTTTTTTTAAACAATCAATGGCATTATTTTATAGGCTAAAGCTTTTGGGTATGCATTGACATTAGGGTTAATGGACATTTTTTTAATTATCCTAGTGTAAAATTTTAAAAAAATTTTTAATTCTGGTAACATGTGCTTCAAGTCCAAAAAAGGAGAGAAAAAATAAAACTCAATATTGTATTGCACATGCAAGAAGAAAAATAATAATAAAAAATGTTTTAAAAATCAAAAATACGCAGGTTACAATCAGTGACACATTGTGTCAGTCAAGAAAAGGTAGACTACAAAGGTTTCTCACCCAAAAATGAGATCCATTTCCTTTCTAACTTGGCCATGAACCACTGTGTGAGTGCAAATGATTTTTTTTACAAAGTAACAGCTTTATAAAACAGTAGCACAGTAGGATAATGCACTTTCAAAGAATGTACCAAAATTCACAATAGCCCAGTTAATGACAAGAGCAAACAAAACCCACTATCATATAGGATTCACATGAGTCTCTATATAGCCACTTGCTGTATACCATTTAAAAAACCTATGAAATCATGGATACTTGTCACAAGTTCTACAGATGTAGCAAATCTTTCAACCTTAGCAAAGATATTTTTAAGCAAAGTCTATTACTGCCATTATTCCAAAATTTGGCAGAAGAGCCTAGAAAAAAACACAAACTTCTGTACTGCTGATGAAAACCTTTTGGGATCTAAAATGTCACCATGAATCTAGATTGTTCTGGTGGAAGTAGATTAAACTGAAGAGTTAAAATATTATGCAGAAGCTATTTTTGGCTTCATGTTTTACATAAAATTTGTCTGGTAGAAACTTCTTTTTTGTTCTCTACCTTTAATTCAACATTCTTTATTATATATACATATATATATCATTCCAGAAGTTACTAGATATCTAAAATCATTTCTGAAGATCCCTTAAAATCAAATTTAAATTCTTAGCTCATTAAATTCTCCAATGGTTGTATACAGGTTGTAACCAGTTTTGAAGGAGTCCATCCATCATCATCTATGTCAGTGGTTCCCAAACTTTTTTGGCCTACCACCCCCTTTCCAGAAAAAATATTACTTAGCTCCCTGGAAATTAATTTTTTTTAAATTTTAATAGGAAAGATAAATGGACCTGTGGCCATCACCACTCCCCTAGATCGCTGCAGCACCCACCAGGGGGCAGTAGCATCCACTTTGGGAATCACTGATCTATGTGATAATTAACAAAGGCAAAAAGGCACAAAAGGCTATTAAGGCAACATGTGACCTCGATGGATCTGGTGACAAACCCAGCATACATAAAGAGTTATGGTTTTGCCACTGAAAAGGGTTTATGCAAGATGTTTATGGGCTTTTACAATATGTTCTTCAGTACATTCATAGGGGAAAGGTACAAATAAAGACAATATAACAGAATATATCTAATAGGCAAAAACACAGTAGCTTAAAATGATTCAATGTAACAGAATAGTATTGATTAGATTAATATGTGAACCTAAAAAAATTAAATTTTAAAACAATCAGCAAAATACGATAAGCAATGACAGGGTACAGGCAGTGAATTCAAAAATCCTTTTCTCCAATTCCAATAAACTTGTTGACTATTTGGAGGGGAAACAAAACTCAAAAAAGTTAACATCAATAAACTTTCAGATCTCTTTTAAGGTTCCTTCCCCTCCCCAGTATTTATCATCCATTTAGGTTTCTTTGGTCATCCCTCTGGAGTTCCTCATACATGCACTGGGCAGAATATGGACAAATATCATAAGGGATATGTTGCAGAGGCTTGGCAGGCCAAAATAGAAAGGGGGTATAAAATGAACTTCCCATCTGAACCTTAAGATTAGTCAAGCTCTCAACTGCAAGGTATCCAATAAGCACAAAAAAATCCCAGCATCAGAAGTATAAGAAAACATACCCTAAAGCTATAAACAGCATGAGTTTGATAAGGCTCTGTGGAAATGGAAGCTGTTTGAGATGGGCAGGAAACTGAGCCATGCTTGCAATCTCTACTTCCTGTCAGTAAGTGGTGCTACCCTGGTATGCACTGCCTAGGAGTAAAAACCTCACAAGGAATGTTTGGGAGAAAAGTTCTGACCCTTCTCCCACACAGGGGTAAAAACAATGGCCCTGTGATAAGTGAGTCCCTGGTCAGCTTAAAAAACAGCTTGGGAAGCTGCAGCAAACAAGGGAAAGGGGGATTTATACTTCACCAGCTTCTTAAGAACTCCCAGCTTGTGGGTTGAAAATACATGGTCTGGTCACAGGCAAGTGGAGGCTATAGGCTGAGCAGTGGCGGCAACAGCATCAGTAGCGGGCAGAGCAGTGGCAGAAGGAGCACTGGCTCAAGCAGATGGACACAAGAAGTGGTAGAGGAGGAAATGCTGCTTGCAAAATTTATCTACTCTATTCTTTTAAAAAAATATTTTTGAGAATTCTGTCCCAAAGTGGTACGCTAAATTGTAAGATTTAAAATTAATATACAATATCTCCAAGTATTGTATTTAATAAGATTTATTCTAATAACTTGAAGAAAAAGAAAATAAAAAGCTAGAATAAAAAGCCAGGTTTCCCAGCCACGCATGTGGGAAAAAGAGAGAGAGGGCACAGCTTATAGCAAACTTATAAACAACACGTGAAGATGCAAAAGTGGGGGTGCAGGGAAAGGGATGCTGGGAGATGAAAAAGAATTCTGGGAGATAGAGTCCAAGGATTCAAGATTTTTTAACTAATACAAAGTTAAGACATCACTCAGTGATATCATTGGTCCTCTATGAAAACAAAAGAGGAAGAACCCCTTCAATATCATTAATTGTGCCTGGCCAAACTTGAGCTTTAGATCACTCCCACCATTTTTTACCTTTGGCCTACACATATTCTGCTAAATGAAGATGGAGAAAATCATCAATTGTTGTGACTGAGTCTACTACAAATTTATGTTACATAATTTCAACTGGACCCTTCGTGCTGCTTAATAATCCTACTATACTTCCCTTCTCAACTTACTATTAGCCACAGAGACTCTTCCCAATCCTTTCCTCCCTCTCCAACCTCTTATGGCTCTCTCCCCCTCCTCCTATCCTCTCATATTTTATAGAAAAATGTGAGGTCATTAACCATGAATTCTCTCTTCTCCCCTCCTCATTTCCCATCACTCACATGCCCTCTAATACTTTCTCCCTCTCCCCTATTTCACATGATGAAGAGCCTTTACTCATTACCAAGGTCATTGCTTTAGCTACTCTGCCTTACTTGAATCTAATTTATGTGCAAGTCAAAATGCATCACCCATACCATTTTACAGTTTATATTTCACTATTTCATTATTTTATTCCTACCTTAAAATACTGTGTTGATGGCCAAATGACAAAACAGCAGGTACAGATTCACTAAGAGTTGTGGTCACAACCTTGCACATAGGCAGCCCAGGGGCATCTTCTCACTGACTGAAGCAGCAGTGAGGTTCAGCAGACTTCTGAGTATCTGAGTAGCCTTTTTAAAGGACTGCATTGCTCACCTCCTGGCATGGGGAAGGACCTAGAAAAGGTCTCTGTAAAATTGTCTGCTTCACCCAACCTAACCCTGGCTTACTCACTTAGGCAAGGAAGAATCCTATCCTGTGGTCAAAATGCAAAAAAATGCACAAGAACTTTTATGAAGACAATCCCACTTATTATTGGTATATAAAATGTGTGCACGCTTGTGGGCAACGCGAAGTCCAGTAGACCTGAAAGAAAAATGGCTCTTGTTGCAAGAGAACTCAGAAGGAATTGCAACCAAATAGCAGCTCTGAGTGAAACAAAACTGGCAAAGAAGGCCAGCTTACAAAATATGTGTTTTTCTGGAGTGGCTGCCAAGATGAAGAATACCATGACACTGGCATAGGGTTCACAATCAAATCTAACCAAGTCAACAAGCTTGTATGCCTCCTGAAAGGACTGTACAACAGGCTTATAACAATGCACCTCACAGGAAAACTATAATGCTTTCAGTGTAGTTACCCCAATCATGACAAACCCTGATGAGGTCAAGGAAAAATTTTATGAAAACCATTGAACTCTCATCATCAATGTGCTGAAATAGAATAAGCTTGTGATTCTTGGGGACTTTAATACCAGTGTAGGCACAGACTATCAGATGTGGCAGGGAGTCCTTGGGAGGATTTGAGTCAGAAAAAGAAACCGCAATGGTCACTTTTTACTTAAGGTTAGTGTATCTTCCATTTACCAAAATGAAACAAAACTTCATGGATGCAGTCTCGTAGCAAATGTTGGCATTTAGTAGACTATATCATTGTAAGGAGAAGAGATAGACAGGATATGAGAGTGACAAAAGTCATGTGTGTGTCACAGAGTGTTGGACTAATCAGAGATTTTTCCTCTCCAAGTTAAACATTCGGATTCAATAAAATGGCAGCACTAAGGCAAAGCAACTACCAGAAGAGTTCATTAGATTGCTTCTATATGATCTAACAGTTTTTTGCTGACTTGGAGGAAAAGCTGAGTCAACATATGGTTGGCAACAGTGGAAAAGAAAAGGAATGGGCAGCTTTCAGAAATTTGGTGAACAGAACCACCTTTCCTCATCTGGACTAGAATATCACAAACATCAGGACTGGTTTGATGAAAATTATGGAGAAATCCAGAAGCTATTAAATGAAAAAATAAAAACTCCACAGGGTTTATCAGCATCTCTAAGAAGACAGCATTTAACTCCATCAAAAGTAAAGTACAAGTGAAGTTTAAAGAAATGCAGGGTTCTTGGATCAGTAAGAAGGCAGATAAAATGCAGTTTTATGCTGATAATAACAACCCAACGCCCTTCTTTTAGCCTGAAGGCTATTTATGGGTCAAATACTTATGGTGCATTTCAACTACTCAGCACTGATGAAACCACACTGATCAGTGATAAGGATCCTGGAGAAATGGGCTGATCACTTCCATAATGTTCTCAACAGACCATCATTAACCAATGCTGAAGTCATTAACTGTATACCGTGGGTAGAAGTCAATCCCTCTCTAGCCGAACTTCCAATCAAAAAGAAGTTTTGAATGATATTAGGCTCCTCTCCATGTGGCAAAGCACCTGGTGCTAATTCCATTCCAGGAGAATCAGTGTGGCTTCAGAAGGGATGGAGGAACAGTGGATGTGGTGTTTGCTACTGACAACTCCAGGAGAAATGCCAGGAGTAGAACAGAAGTCTACACACGAGTCATTGATCCGAACCAAGGGTTTTGATATTGTCAATCAGAAGAGCATCATGGCAAAATCTGATTGTCCAGAGAAGTTCATTAGTAATATATGCCAGTTCCAGAATGGTTCTGGATTATGGACGATGTTCCAGAGCTTTCCCAATCACAAATGGAGTGAAGCAGGAGTGTTCACTTGCCCCCATGCTTTTTAGCTTGACATTTCAGTGATGTTAGACATCTTTGACGAGAACTAAAATGGCATCGAGGTCAGCTATTGCACTGATGGGAAATTATTTAACTTGAAAAGGCTACAAGACAAGATTAAAGGAAAGAGAGTTGGTGCTTTTCTTTTGTTTGCAGCTGATTAGGCACTCATTGTCACCTCTGAGGCTTAAAAGCAACAGAATATGGATTGATTTTCTGCTACTTGTGCTAATTTTGGCCCAACAATTAATACGAAGAAAACAAAGATACTCCATCAGCCAGCACCACACCATCCATACATGGAACCATCAGTTATAGCAGATGGAGCAATTCTGAATGCTGTGGATAAGTGCATTTATCTTGGCAACATGCTTTCCAGGTATGTACATATAGATGATGAGATTGATTGCACACACTCCAGAGCCAGCATGGCATTTAGGAGGCTCCAAAAGAAAATATGTGAGAGAAGAGCTATAAAGCTACAAAATAAACAAGGTTTATGAAGCCATTATCCTGACCTTATTGTTGTATGCCTGTAAAACCTGAACAGTCTATCAGCATCATGCCAGAAAATTGAACTGCTTCCATTTGAATTGTCTTGGGAAGATTCTGAAGATTGGCAAGATAAGATACCAGACACCGAGGTCCTTTTGTTGAATTAAATTGACAAACATTCAAACTCTACTGCAATGAATGTCATTTTAATGGGCTGGCCACATAGCTTGAGTGCCAAACACATATTTACCTGAAGGACCATTTTATGGAGAACTTGCACAAAGCAAGAACTCACATGGAAGTCAGAAGTTATACAAGGACACTCTCAAGGTCTCTCTGAAGAGTATTGATGGTAAGACATAGGAGACACCAGCACAGTACCATCCTGCATGGTGTGCCCATATTAAAGAAGGTCTTGTGCTCTATGAGCAAAATGGCACTGCAGCAGCTCAAAAGAAATATGAGATGTGAAAATTTAAGGACATTTCCATCATAAATGTTCATATGGGCTATTTGTGGCTGACTTATGGTAGACCTTTCAAGTTTATTTTGATCTGATCAGTTATAGTCAGGCACAGCATACATTGATTCCTGACACAGTTATGTCATTTTGGTCCTCTTCTGGTACTAAGGACAAAAACAAACCAACCAACAAATAAGAACTGCTACTAGGGAAGGGGATAAAGAGAGACAGGGACAGGTAGGTGGCACAACGGAGACAGTGATGTACTTGGGGCCAGGAAAAAGTAGGTTCAAATTAGGCCTGTTGCAACCCTATGCAAGTCATTTAACATTTGACTGCCTCAGCCTTCTCATTTGTAAAATGAGATAATAGCACCTACCTCCCAGGGTTGTTATGAGTATTAGATAAGAAATTTGGAAAGCATTTTGTAAACCTAAAAGTTTGATAGTTATTTTACTCACATTCCCCATAAAGGGAGCCCTCTCAGTTCTGAACCCATATATTCATACGGTTATGAGGTTAGCTTGACCAGTTTGAAAAAGGGATTCCTCCATACCAAATTCTTTGGCTCTTTATAAACAACCATTACTAAAAAATATCTTCATGGCCTTAAAAACCAGTTTATTTTTCATATTTAAATATTTCCCTTTGGTATTTTTTGCCCCAGGATAAAAGTTTAGTTTTGGGGGTCTTACCAAAAAGGAAAGTGGAAATGTATTCAGTGTTCATTTTCCAGGCATACCTAGTTTTATTGCCTTTTGCTTTATTGTGCCTCACAGATACCATGTTTTGTATTTTTGTTTTTACAAATTGAAGATTTGTGGCAACCCTGCATGGAGCAAGTCTATTTACTTCATTTTTCCAACAGCATATGCCCACATTGTGTCTCTGGGTAACATTTTGATAATTCTTGCAATATTTCAGCTTCATCATCATCATATCTGTTATGATAATCTGAGATCAGTGATCTTTGATGTTATTGGGACTCTACAAACCCCACTTAAATGAGACTTAGTTGATAAATGTTATGTGTGTTCTGACTGCTCTGATCTGACTGTTCCCTCATCCCTCCCCCTCTCCTCAGGACTCCCTATTCTCTGAGACACTACAATATTGAAGAATATTACATAAACTGACTTAATAAAGTAGTGGCAGGATTTGAGAAGATTGGCTCCAATTTTAAAAGATGTTCTGATATGGATTAAATACTATCAAAGAGCATCATATGCTACAGAAAAAAATTTTCATGAGAGGAAGAGTCAATCACGTGGCAAATTTCACTTTAAGAAATTGTAAAAAGGAGTGGAGCCAAGTGGCACAATAAAGGCAGGGATTCACCTGAGCTCTCCCAATCTCCCTTCAAAAAAATTTTATAACAACTTAAAATGAATTCTGGAACAGGAGGGCCAACAAAAGGATGGGATAAAACAATTTACCTTAGTCAGTAACTTAGAAGCTTGAAAAGGAGAAAATATTGCAAACTAGAAATAAACCATTCAAATATTATGGGGCCACAGACAGGATAGTGTAAGATTTCATAGCTTATACATTAAAGGATTGAGAGTTCTTGGAAAAAGATATTCCAGAGGGCAAAAAAAGGTAGAATTACATACTCACCCACAGTGAAACTGAGTATAATCCTTCAGGGAAGAAATGGTCATTTAATGAAATAGAGGACTTTTAAGCTAATCATGATGAAATGGCCACAGCTGAATAGAAAATTTGACTTTCGAATATAAGAATCAAGTGAAACATGAAAGGTAAATAGTAAAGAAAAATCATGAGATTCAAGAGAGTTAAAATGGAAAGATGATGCTTATAACTCCTAAGAACTTTATCATTAGTAGAGCAGTTAGAAGGAGAGTATATAGACAGAGGGCATGGGTGTGAGTTGGCTATTCTGGAATGATGTGCAAAATGATATCCAAAAAAATAAAATTAATGGGTGAGAAAGAAGGGAGGGGAAATGGTGGGTGAGGTGGCAGGCAACATTCGAACCTTACTCTCATCAAAATTGCCTCAAAGACAGAATAACATACACACTCAGTTGGGTATAGAAATCTATCTTAACTCAGGGAAGCAGAAAGGGAGGGGAAGAAATAAAACTGATGGAAAGGAGGTCAGATTGGGGAAGGTGGTGGTGAGAAGCAAAACTTTTAAGGGGGGCAAGGTGAAAAGAGAGAAAGAGAAGGAAAAACAATGTGGGAAATAGGTTGGAGGGAAATACACAGTGATCATAACTGTGAATGTAAAGGGATGACTTGAACTATAAAACAGCAGTGGATAGCAGAGTAGATTAAAAACCAAAATCCTACAGTATGGTTGTTTTTTTTCTTTTTAATAAGAAACACACTTGAAGCAAAGAGAAATGCAGAGTAAAGGTAAGGGGTTGGAACAAAATCTATTATGCTTTAGCTGAAGTGAAAAAAGCAAGGGTAGCAATCATAAACTCAGACAAAGCAAAAATAAAAACAGAGCTAATTAAAAGAGAAAAGTAGGAAAGCTACATTTTGCTAAAAGGTACCATAGACAATGAAGTAATATTAATACTAAACATAAATGAATTATAGTAGGAAATAGTAAAACTTTACTACTGGGAGATGTCAACCTTCCTTTCTCAGAATTAGATAAATCTAACTAAAAATAAATAAGAAAGAAGTTAAGGAGTTGAATAGACTTTTAGAAAATTTAGATATGATAGTGAATGAGCTGAAATGTGTCACAAACCTTGCCAAGTAAAAATTAAAAGAACATAGAAACAACAACTAATTGGTTGGTATGAGGCTACCTTTTGGATAAGACATATGGGTTGCTTAGATGGACAATTATGAGGAAACTCCTCACATCAATCTTTAGACATAACTTATATCCTTGGTTGGGGGTCTCTGAACAGCAAGTACAGGTGGTTCAGTTTCTCAGGCACACAAGACTAGGTTCAAACAATGCTGTTTCCACTATCACTGCCTTCCTTAGAGTCTGCACAGAAAAGAGCAAAATTTGACTAAAAGTTGCACTGGGGTATTTAATATATCATTAGCATCCCATTTACATTGCAGCTTGTTCCTCCCTACCCCAGTGGGCAAACAGAGTGAATCATGGGTAAAGTCACACAAACTAAAATGGACTATGGATAAGGTGACATCAATTCCTTCAAAATGTCATGGCAACAACTAACCAAACAAATGATCCTTTTCTTCATAACTAATCAAGAAAAAAAGCATTCCTGAAAACTTCTATCTACCTTTACTTATCTTTGCTTATCTTACTTACCTACTTTACCTTACTTATTTACTTGCTTCTTTTACTAACTACTCTATTACTATATTCTTTTTTTTATTTTTTTTCTTATTTTTTAAACCCTAATATCTTTTTATATTTATCCCTCTATATTAATTTTTTTTATTTCTTACAGGGCTAGGCAATGGGGGTTAAGTGACTTGCCCAGGGTCACACAGCTAGGAAGTATCTGAGACCAGATTTGAACCTAGGACATCCTGTCTCTAGGCCTGGCTCTCAATCCACTGAACCATCCAGCTGCCCCTCTATATTCTCTTATAATGAAGCTTGGAGTCAGTGTGAGCTGTCAATAAGTTCTTTGGATGAGACCCAAATCAGCCTTGCCCATATCAATAGACCTCTGGAGAAAATTTAAAGGGAATAGAAAAAATATACCTTTTCCTCAATAATACATGACACCTACACAAAAATCAACTATATATTAGATCACAAAAAGGGGAAAGAACCTATTTGTACAAATATATTTATAATAGATATTTTGTGGTGGCAAAGAATTGGAAACAGAGGGGATGTCCATCTGTTGAGGAATGGCTGAACAAGTTGTAGTATATGGTTGTGATGGAATACTATTGTGCTATAAGAAATAATAAGTGGAATGACTTCAGAAAAACGTAGAAAAGCTTTCATGAACTGATAAAGAGTGAAATAAGTAGAACCAGGAAAGCATTGTCCACAGAAGCAGCTATATTATATGATGGTGAACTGTGAACAACTTAGCTATTCTTAGCAGTACAAGGATTCAAGATAATTCTGAAAGACTTATGATGGAAACTGTTATGTACTTCCAGAGAAAAACTGAAATCTGAATGCAGATCAAAGCAGGGTTTTGTTTTGTTGTTTTTTTTTTTTTTTGGTTTCTTTGTTTTTCTTGTTTTTTTGGGGGGGGGGTATTTTATTTCACAGCATGCTAAATATGAAAATGTTTTATATAACTCCACATATATAATCTATATCAAATTGCCTTCTCAAAGAGTAAGGAGAAGAGGGAGGGAAGGAGAGAACTTGGAACTCAGCATTTAAAAAAATAACTGTTAAATTTTGTTTTTACATGTAATTGGAAAAAAATAAAATATTTTTTAAAAAGGAAAAAAAGGGGGCAGCTGTGTAGCTCAGTGGAGTGAGAGTTAGGCCTTGAGATGGGAAGCCCTAGGTTCAAATCTGGCCTTAGACACTTCTGAACTGTGTTGAACCCTGGGCAAATTGCTTAATCCCCATTGCCTAGCCCTTACCACTCTTCTGCCTTAGAACCAGTACATAGTATTGACCCTAAGGTGGAAGGTAAGGGTTAGAAAAAGGAAAGAAATTGCCACAGCCCCGCTCCAAACTTCAGCAACCACCACCCTGATCAATAAGCAACCATTAACATCAAGACAAGACCCCCCCCCCAGCAAAATTATTACAATTTTTTCAAGTGATGATTAGTATTTTTAGCAAGAAAATATTTTTAATTAATATCTGTACATTGTTTTTTAGACATAAAACTATCGCACACTTATAGACTATGGTATTGTGTAAACTTAACTTCTGTATGCACTGGGAAACCAAAAAATTCATGTAATTCACTTTATTGCAAAATTCATTTTATTGTGGTGGTGTGGAACTGAACCTACAATATCTCCAAGTAGAATGGTACTTATTTCCTTGACTCAAAAGAAATATTTAATATATTAATGCCTAACTGAACCCCTACTCTCAGTTGTATCCTTATAGTAAATCCCAGAGTTACATAATTCCAAGACAAAGAATAAAGAAACAGAGTTGAATCATTCCCTTTTAGGGTCAACAGAGAGGGCCACTCCTCTCAGATTAGTGGCCAATCCTACCTGATACTGTTTTGATGAATCCTCCACCCCTCTCTGATTTTAGCCTTCTTGTTGTGAGGCACCAAAGGAATATAAAGGGTTAATTGCCTCACCCACCCCTCTCCCTCCCCCAAAGCAATAATTCTTTTAGAAGTAGTCCTGTATCCCTGAAAGTGACCAGGACAGCTCATTTCATGGTGCATGGGATAGTCTTAGCAGACCCAATGCCACACTTTTTGCTGCTCTGCTCCTATCATGTGTTGTACTCTAAGTATTTTATATATGTTGGTCTTATTTCTCACCAATAAGGTGGCAAACAATTTGAGAGCAGAGTTTGTATTTTACAATCTTCTTAGATTGCCTGATATCACGCTAGTGCATAATAGGCGCTCAATATATTACTTAATGACTGTTGAATTGAGGTCCTTTTCTCAGGGGTTTAAAGAAGATTAGAACTTGACAGGCTGAGAAAGTTGACAAAGTTCAGATTTCCAAAGTATTCTGAATTTGGACTGGATGGTCTTAAAGATTCTTTCCAATTTAAATTCTATGATTCTCAAAGAAAGGTCCTATTATTGCAGTCTTGTTTTTTTTTTTTTTTAAAAAGCAATTGCCATTCTCTATTTCTTTTGAGGTTCATAAAAACCGGTATTCGCAATTATTCTGACATAGATTGCTAAATATATCCTGACTTCTGAAAGACTTTTTTAACGTAAAATATTTTTAAGGGAGTAGATGTTTTAGAGCTAAAGAATTTATCCAGATTCCAAGTCATACCATTCGGTGCTCTGAGAGTCTTTTTAATTTTTTTAAAAATTTATTATTTGTCTGAAAGATAGTCAGTAGATGCCTCTGTATCCAGCCCAGTTTGGTTTAGTATTTCTGGCTTTAGAACATGTATTTTGCTGCACATAAGGACTGGAATGAAAATTGAGATTCCTTCATGAGAGGTCACTTGGAAGGTTTCCCTGCTCATTAGCATGCTACAAAATGCTGAAGGTTCAGACAAAGATTGAAAAAGGAAACTTACTTAAAATGGAACTCAGAGAAACACAAACAGATTCTATTCTTGAACCATCCAAGAGTTTGTCCTAAAAGCTAGCATTGATCCATTTGTTGGAAAATGAAGAAAATGCACCACATTCATTTACATATATGGCATGAATGAAACTAGGAATTATAGTTGTGTGTGTGTATGTTTTAGGCACTGTACTTTTGCACCTAAAAACACACAATGAGAAAAGATGGTATCTATTCTTTTTAATTCAGGCAGACTTATTCAGAATCTTTTGCCTCTTGAATGTAAGCATATAAATCCCCAAATAATATGTCAGAAAAAAGATCAGATACCGAACTGGTTCTTGCTTATCTATGTTGTAATATCTCACCAAATCTGTTGGTTTATTTAAAATGCTTATTCATGATCCAACCATTCTGAAAGGCAATTTGGAATAATGCCCAAAGGACTTTAAAAGAATGCCTACCCTTTGACCCAGCCATACCACTATACTAGATCTTTATCCCAAGGAGATCATAGATAAAAAGACTTGTACAAAAATATTCATAGCTGCGCTCTTTGTGGTGGCAAAAAAATTGGAAAATGAGGGATTGTCCCTCTAGTGGGGAATGGCTGAACAAATTGTGGTATATAATAGTGATAGAACACTACTGTGCAATAAGGAACAATATACTGCTTGATTTCCATACAAGCTGGAAAGACCTCCAGGAACTGATGTGGAACGAAATGAGCAGAACCAGGAGAACACTGTGGGATGATCATATGTAATTGACTTTGCTACTGATAGTAATGCAATGATCCAGGACAATCCTGAGGAACTTATGAGAAGGAATGCTATCCACATTGAGAGAAACAACTGTGGGAATAGAAACACAGAAGGAAAACATTTGATTTTTCACTTGTTTATATGGGTATTGGATGTGGGGTTTTGGTTTTTAAGAGATTATTACAAAAATGAGTAATATGGAAATAGGTGTTGAGTGATAATACATGTATAACCCAGTGGAATTGTTTGTCAGCTCTGGGAGGTGGGGAGAGGAAAAGAGGAGGGAAAGTACATGAATCATGTAACCATGGAAAAATACTTAAATAAAATAAAAAAAAAACAGATAAAGGCTAAAATAAATAAATAAACATACAAATAAACAAACAAACAAACAAACAAATAAGTAAATAAATAAATAAATAAATGGAATGCTTATTTAAAGTAATTGGCATGACTCACCCCCCCCCCCAACTAGATCTTCTGTTCTTTAATAAAATTGGCACCCAACTCAGAAACCTTTTAACTTTTGAAATTTCAAGGAAGACACCAAGGCTAAAAAATTACGTTTTGGGGGTTACCAGGTAATGAGAAGTGGAGGGGGGGGAAGCAGAAGTCAGTGGCCAGGGTTTCAATTCACGTAGGAAAGCACATCTCACTGTTATGAGTTTGTAGCACCATTACTGCCCAGAGAAGGGGAGAAGATCCCCTCACCACCTCCCTAGAAGTTAAAGGGAAAGAAAGTGATAAATGTGTTAATAAGGTTATCAATGATCTTTTAATCATCAAATCTAATACCTTCTTCTCAGTCCTCATACTTCTTGACCCCTCTGCAGCCTTTTACATTGTCAATCACTCTCTTCTTTATGAACCCAACATTCCGATCCACAACAAAGAGACATTGAGGTAGACTCTAAGCAGTTTTAATTTATTAGAGAAACTGGTGGTCCTTAGAAAATTATATACAAGATTCATCTCTGCACCTCCAATGGTTCTTTATTTCTTCCAAGATCAAATATAAAGTCTTTTGATTGACTTGCAAAGCCCTTCATAATCTGACCCATTCCTATCTTTCCAATCTTCTCATGCCTTATTCCCCACTACATAGTCTGTGATCCAGGCACACTGGCATCCTTACTGGATGTTGAAAAAGATACTTCACCTCCAGATTCCAGGCATTTTCATTGGCTGGCCTCTCAGTCTGTAATGCTCTCCTTTCTCATCTCCATCTTCTGGTTTTTCTGGCTTGTTTCAAGTCTCAGCTAAAATCCTACCTTCTACAAGAAGCTTTCTTGACCCTGCTTTAACCTTAGCATCTTCTCTCTATTGGTTTTTTCCAATTTATTCTGTCTATAGTTTGTTTGTCCATAGTTATTTGCAAGTTCTCTCCCCTATTAGATTATCACCTCCTTGAAAACAGGGACAATCTTTTCCCTTTCTTTATATTCCTACCTTTTAGCATAGTACCTGGAACATAGAAGCTTAATAAATGCTTGTTGACTTAATTTCTCCTCAGTTCCTCATAGCCCCACAAAATAGCTAGCTCTTCCTGGATCAGTAACCTATCATTGACAAACCCCTCAGTTATAGGAACCAGGAATAAGATATCTGAATCATCCCAGGAAAGTGAAATGTCCTTTAGCAAGAGATATATCATACAGAAATGGGTCAGAGTGCATATTTAGCTTCATGGAAGTTGCCCCCATCCAGCAAATCAAGGATTTCCTCCCTGTCTCCCTAGCTGCTGAATGGAACTGAATAGAAAGACTCATCAAATATCAGAGTCCAAAAAGTCAACTAGTTCTTTCCAACCATCAAGCCTGTTCTGGACAACAGTCCCTTGGTTATGTAGGCTTTATATTGGAACAAAATGAGACACCCAGAAATCATTCAGAAGTTAAAATACTTTTGTCATAGCAAGAGAGGGATATTCAACAAAATCAAACATTGAAAAACAGCAGTGGATAGTAACAGGTCCAGAGCTAACTCCTGAATTCGAATCCTTCCTGAGATACTTGGTCCCAGACTACTGAGTAAATAAATAAAAGCAAAAAGAAAGAGAAAAAAAAATCTGTAAAATGAGTTAGAGCAAGAAATGGCAAACCACTCCTGTATCCTTGCCAAGAAAACCCCAAACAGGGTCATGAAGAGTCAGACATAACTGAAATGATTGAATAACAACAAATGTATTCAACTGAGTTTCCCTTTCCTGAATTACCCAGTGTCTTCCAAGAGTCAAGCTTGGAGAGCACCAGGAGCTCCTCAGGGCTGTTTTGTACTCAGTTGAGGAGGAAGTAATGCCAACAGCCTGCATTGAGCCAGCCACATCTTGTAAATGGTCTCAATACCTTTTTTTTTTTTTTTAACCCTTGTCTTTTGTCTTAGAATCAATACAAGTATGGGTTCCAAGGAAGAAGAGCAGCAAGGGCTAGGCAACTGGGGTTGAGTTACTTGCCCAGTCACTTGCCCAGTGACTTTGAAGGAAGTTTAAATTACAAGACTGGAAGGCTCAAGGATGTCATGGCTGAGTATATAAAAGATACTTTGCCACAATTATCTTCAGGATACCATTCTCAAGGACACAGAGCATACTCACACCAGTTTCCCCTGTCTGAATGGCCAAAGGAAGTTTATTCTCCAATCTACCAGGAAGGGCAGGGGGCACCTCACAATGAATAACCACCATAACCAGAGGTGTCAACAAAAGCATCATTAGGAGCATGAAGGCCAATTCTGGTTCAGCTTCTTCTTCATTACCCGTCCTGCACTTCAATAAGTTCATTATGCTTCAATCCTTTATGATTTCCTTAATTGTTCTAGGTTGGACCTTACTCAAACCATTCCTCTGGTCCTTTAGATTCAATATTGGAATAGCAGCTCCTCTCAATCTAGTTTGAGGTAAACTTACCAACTTGCTATTCCCTAAATTCATTATACCATCTCCTACCCATATTCTTTTGGGTAAGCTTTCTGTTTCCCATGTCTGAAATGCTCTCTCCTCGCCTTTGCTCCTTAGACTCCTTATCTTCATTCAATAATAGTAACAATAACAACAATAGCTAGCATGTATACAGTACCTTAATGTTTTTAAAACCCTTTAGAACTATTATCTCATCTGATTCACAATAACTCTGGGAAGTAGAAGTTATTGTTATCTTCATTTTCTGGATGAGGAAATGAAGGCTGACAGAAGTTAAGGGACTAGCCCAGGGTCACACAGTTAGCCAGTGTCTGAGGTGGGAATGTAGAGGAAACACACCCAAGTCTGTAGCAGGGTCTGGTCCCAAGAATGGGAGACTTAAACTCTGTTCCGTCCAGAAGAAAGAAAAGAATTTTATTTGAAGTAGGGGTGGTTTTTTTGTGGTATAATAGCCTAATAGCTGGTGGAATAGTCTAGGGCTAATCAGGTATCCTTAGGGTCAACGGATAAGCCCAGGGGCTAGTAGAGTGGCTTCTTTGGAGTTTGATAGTGTGGAGTGGCAGCTCTGCTATAGGTTAGCAGCTTCCTCTGTAGAGTAGAGCTTCCATACCCTGTGGATCAGGGTTGGTATCTTTATTGGGGTCTGGTAGCTTAGCACCTCCTTTTCCAAACTCAAATGAAGGAGGTTGGGGGAATAAGGAGTAAGGGCAAGATTAGAGGATTCTTCTGAAATGCCAGAGTCATTCCCAGTGCTCAGGTTCCATGTTCCTCCATTGTCCACCTTGTCACCATTTGTCAGGGAGAGGTCTTGATGCCCTTCTAGAATGGGAAAGTGGGGATGGGATACCATACACTGGAGAACTACTATAGGTAATTTGTTATTTCTAAGAACAATATAAGCAATTAATAAAACAGAATAGATACAAAGCTAATGCCTAGCATAGAATGTTACTGATCTAGTACACAGAGTGGTTAATTAAACAGTCTACAATTCGTGCTTGACTAATGCTGAAATTACAGGTTTTGCAGTTGATGTTTAGTGTCAACTAATGAGAAATGCAAGATTTCAGAGTATGAGGGTCCTGTTTCTATTACTACCCCTTAGTGCCCACTGCCAGTCCACATCAGCACCATCTCGACTCATAAGGTTGCCACCTTATGTGAGAAACCTTTCCTGCACTCTATAGTTCTCAGGACTTTCTCTCTCCTCAAATTGTTATGAATATACCTATATACTTATATGCTATGTTCTCAGAGAGTGACAAAAACTCCTTGAGAATAAGAACTGTTATCCATTTTATCTATTATTTCCACTGTCCCTCACAGAATCTTGAATATACTCACTTAGTACAATGCATGGCACATAGCAGGTGCTTAAAAATATTTGTTGAATGACTGACTTCATAAATATTTTCTGGACTAGATTAGTTCAGGTTGGTCTGAATTGAATTGTCTATGAAGAGCTTCCAATATTCCTTTTGATCAGAGTAGGGACTGGCAGCCAGCTACTTAAGCTGGTATTAGATGTAGTAATAACCCCAAACTCTGGAACTATACTTTAATAATAATAATACCATTTGTATAGTACTTCATGTTTGGCAAAGAACTTTATGCATATTATTTTATTTGATGTTGTGTCATCCTGAAGGAAATCCAAAACTGAATTTAACTGGACACCATTAAATACAACTAAATAAAAGGATCAGTGGAATTAGTATATGGCTTTCCAATATATTGCATAACATGCCACTGGAAATGATGGAAATATTGCCACTGACCTAGGGAAGAGACAGAAAGCGCTATCTGGATCTATTCTATACCATCTCAGACACAAGACAGCTAAATAATTTTTTCAGATTCAGCAAGTCTTTCAGAAAAACCTGGGAAGACCTACATGAACTGATGCAAAGTGTAGTGAGCAAAATCAGAAGAACACTGAATAGAAGGGAACTCGAAGAAGGGACTCAACCCACCATTTACTGTAGATGGATTGCAAGTGCCAGAAGGTGCAAATGAGTACAATACCAGTCAAGATCCAAATGAAGTGGGAAAAGTGTATTGATCAAGTTTGGGGAAACTTGCCAAGATTGTCTCAACCTGAGGCACCTGTGCCCATATTCTGAATGAGAGCTAAACCCAGGGGCTGTAAAAGACACCTATAGAAACTGGCTCATTTGGGACTGGAAATAGCACCACCCAGTCTGGGTCATCTACAAACCCACAACCAACATTGCTGAACAATGACTTAAGGGTACAAATCTACCCACAAGGGATAAAAAAAAGACTAGAAGGACAAGAAGATTTAATGTGTCATTGAAGTATCAGGATTCTCCAGTCAGTAAACAGACTGACATATTATGACCCTAGGATAATAGTCTAGGATGTCACAGTGCCCACTAACAGAATTTGTAGGATGTGTACTTTGTATGACATCCTAGCATATGATGCCATGGACTACATGTGACCTGTATGTCTGGCCTCCTGAATGAAGTTCTAATTGGGACATCATGGACTGTTTCTTCATATGATCTATATTTGGCTTATGATAGGCAAATCTGTTTTGGATGTTGCATACTATATGCATGTATGTTATATCCTCAGCTTTTCTTTGGGTACCCTTTTTTCCTTGGATACCCCCTTCACCTCTCTTGGATATATTGATTCTTTTCTAAGAGATCTTTCTTTAGTATCTTTCATCTTACTCATGGATTGACCAAAGCCAATGATCAAAGTAACATATTCCTGGCCTCTCCAGATATCGCTCCATGATATAAACTTTTTCTTCTCTTCCTTAACCCCATTAAACATGCCTGATCTTTCTTCATTCCCATAGAGCTTTGTTATGTAACTGTTATTCTTTGATATGCAATTAATCTATGATCTCATTGATTTAAGGACTTGGTCCATAGGTGAAAACCTCAAATCAATCACACTTTCTCATTTTCTACAACTTTTAAGATGTCCTTTCATAAATCCTCCATTGGGAGATTCCATCCAACATTCCAGAGACATACTGCCAGCACTAAGCTTGACACCTGAGCTCTCTGTTTATTCTTCTATGTAGTTACTTAATTGTCCCACCTCATTTTCTGATCTTGGATCCCCTGGATAAGGTTTTTATGTTTTAGGAATCATCATCCCAACCTTATTTATAATTGCCAGGGACTCTTAGATAAATTTATCTATGATTAAAGGATTAGGGATCCTTCATGTTTTATATTAATGTCCTTCACATCTTCTGAAGAAATGTTTGAACTTTAAAATGTTTCCCAAGAAGGCACCTGTTAATTGTAATGGATGACATTTCAGATATCTCCAATGGCATTGAAACTAGTGAAAACATAGAGGTAACTGCCTATTTTACTCACTCTTTTAAAAAATATTTTATTAAGCCACTACTATCTTCATCCTTGATATATGTGCAGCATTTGACATTAATGAGTACTTAGCCCTTCTTCTTGAATACCTTCTCTTCTTTGGGTTTTTGTGACATTTCTCTCTCGTGGTTTATCTTCCACCTGTCTGACCATTCCTTACCCTACTTTTCTCAGTCATCATCTATATCACAACCTTAATTTCAGCATGTGTCCCAAGATTCTGTCCTGGGCTTCCTTCTCTTTATATTCTTTATCTCATTGACATCATCAATTCCCATGTGTTAAATTGTAATCTCTTTGCTGATGATTTCCAGATGTTTATATTCAGCCCTTTCTCTCCTGAGCTCCATCTCAAATCACAAATTACTTATAGGATATTTTGAACTAGATGATAGAAAGTAGTTAACTTAGTCACTATGTCAAAAACAGAACTGATTCTTTTTCTTTCTAAATTCATTCTTCTTCTTAAATTCCCCTGTATTTGCCATTCTCCTAGTCACCAAGATTCTCACCTTCAGCATCCTTTTCAATTCCTTACTCTCCCTCACCACATATATTCAACTGGTTGCTAAATCTTATTGCTTTCACCTTTATATCTCTTATATGGGTCCCCTATTCTCCACTCATACAATTCAGATCTTCATTACCTCTCATCTGAACTATTACGATAGCCTACTAATTGGTCTCCTTAACTAAAGTCTATCTCCATTCCAATTCAATCTCTATACAATTACCAGAAAGATTTTCCCAAAATACAGTTCTGACCATGCCATTTCCATACTCAATAAACTCCTGTGTCTTTCTATTACATCTACAATTAAATAGACTTAAAGACTTTTTACAACCTGACCTCAACCTACCTCTCTAGTCTTATCATACATTACTTCCCTTCCTTCCACACTCCTCTCTTCCTCTTCCCCTCTCCCTCTCCCTCTTCCTCTCCTTCTCTCTCTCTCTTTCTCTCTCTCCTATTTCACTCTACCTCTTCTCTTCTTCCATCCATCATAGAATCTAGTTTCCCCTAAAGACTCAGCTCAGGTACCACCATCTATTTGAAATTATTTGATTTCTTGCAGCTGCTAGTGCTTTTCCTCCAAATTATCTTGTATCTATTCTCTATATACTTATATTTGTTCATATTTCCTCCAACTAGACTATCTCCACTTCTTGAATGGGCATGGTTTCACTTTCTTGGCAAATCAAGAACCCAGCAAAATGCCTGGCAATATACAGTAGGTGCTCAGTTTTTGTTGATTCATTCTACCTGTATTAAACTAAGAGGTATAAACTAATGATCTTCACACACCAAATCTCCATTTTGCCCGAATGGTATAGGAAAACAACTTTTCATTTCAATAAATGTATTGCCAGTAGAAAAGAACATGTTAAAGAAAAGAGGACAGTATCTCTTGCTAAGCATCTTTTTTTTTTTTAATTTCAAGGATAAACAGTATGACAACCATCATAGTCCTGCACACTTTGACTTCATTAATTTCTTCAAACCTATACTACATTTCCTCCCAAACTTTCTCTATAATGCCCCCAAGACCTCTCCATTCTGGAAGTTCTAGATTGAGCCTTGGATTTCACAAATTGGATATACTTCCATCCTCTTTAGTCTCTCCCTCTGGCTGGTTCCTCCCATGTGTTCATTATCCTCCAGGTTGCACTCCTGAACTTTCTCTACCATCCCTTTCCATTATCCCACCCCAAACATCTTCAGTCTCTTTCCTGCGGGGAGCCATCAAGTCCACTCTGTCTGACATGGCCACAGATGTGATCCTGTGGTCTGTGAAGCAGCCTCAGGAAGGATGAAAAACACCCACTCAGACTCCCTTGTGTGACTCCTCTCTTACTAACACCCCTTATTTTTGGAATTATTGTGATCAATATTCCTACTCAGCCCCAGGGAAATACAGAAGAATAGTAAAGGCTGTTACTAAAGCCTTTACAGGCTCCCTACAGACTCCCAGGAAAGTCCCACCCTTACATGTAATAGTACAGAAATTCCCCTAAAAAAGTCACTTCGTGACAAATCAGCAAATAGTGAATGTTAAAGATTTTAAAACCTCAACAAAACTGCACCTGGATTTTTCACTCCCAGGTACAGAGGCTTGCAGGCCAAGACTGCTTCTGAGGCTCCCTGATCTCTGATCCAGAATGTTAACACAGGAAGGACAATGGATGAAATATAGAGAGTTTACCTTCCAAGAGAAGGCTGATATGTCCTGCTACACAAGACTGTTTCATTAATCCCATAGTCTAAAGAACATGTCAAAATTGCCTTTGAAAAATATTGAAGGGGGAAGCTGAGTGGCTCAGGGGATTGAGAGCAAAGCCTAGAGATGGGAGGTCCTACATTCAAATCTGGCCTCAGCCACTTCCTAGATGTGTGACCCTGGATAAGTCACTTAACCCCCATTGCCTTGCACTTATCACTCTTCTGCCTTGGAGCCAATACAGTATTGACTCCAAGACTGTAACATCCATGATCCTAAGTGGGGTTAAAGCTGCCTCATAGAATTCCACAGTGCCCCCCAGAACTCCAGGAGAGGGGGCAGTTGGGGCAGTTAGGAACCTGGGTATAAAAAGCCAGGACACCCATCTTGCAAGGACACTTTGGACATTGCTTTTTGGGTTCAAGGGGCTGGGAAGGAGAGTTAGGTTGCTCTTTTTGTTAGCTTATCTTTGACCTCAGGGAGCAGAGTGTTACTTTGCTGGTTTACTCCATAGAGACTATACCAGGCTGTGAGCACTGGGAATAATTACTTCCTTGCAAGATCTCAACTAGTCTTCAGTCAAGGTTACTTTCACCATCTTACATTTAGTAACATTAGATTAGGAAAAAGGTTAGTTAGTGAGATAGATTAAAGTTAAGTTATTCAAAACACTTTCCCCTCTGGGGAATGTGAAGCCAACAAGTTTATTGAAGATTTTAGATAGCTTACCTCTTCCTCATTCCTAAAATCCACCTCCCCTCTCCATGTTTTCCTGAAATTAATAAATCCCTTTCTTAGTTGGATTTGAGAGCCTATGTGAAGTTATACTAGGCTATACTTACCATCAATATACATTACCTAAGCAAAATCTTCATCTAAGTAAGCACTAGTGCAGCTTTTATTCTGAGAGCAAGTCTGCTGTATTGAAGACAACTTGAACCTTTACTATTGTAAGGTTTGGGGAATAGTCTTAAACAGTGGGAGTGGCTAATCTCAGTGGGATTATTTTCTATCAATCTACCAATTTACCCCTGGATTATTCAAGCTTGTTCAGCCTCCATTACTTGATCTAAAGAGGATTCAGTTAACTGTTATTTCCTTCTGCTCTAACTGCTTCAAGAGGGTGAAGGGGAAGAATTCTATTCACTCTTACCCCGTCCCCCTTGCTAGGATAGCAGCAGCATCCTCTTTGCTCTGACTCCATTACTAACCATTGCTAATCTGACCCAATTTAACAAGATGGAAGGTAAGGGTTTTTTAAAAAATATATTGAAAAATGAAAGCTGTTACTGGAATAATATTTGAGCCAGGTTATGGTAATTGTATCTTTTGAAGTCTGATTAGTTGTGTAACTGGTTGGCACATGTTCCATACCTCACAGATGGGTGGAAAATATAATTTCTATCCCAGTTGCCTCGTGATGAATGTTTCTTGCAAAAGCTTTGCATTTTTTTGTTTAATCAAAGAAAATAGAATAATTATGGAATGTCAATCAAATCATTTTGGGGGCAGCTGGGTAGCTCAGTGGATTGAGAGCCAGGTCTAGAGGTGGGAGGTCCTAGGTTCAAATCTGGCCTCAGACAATTCCCAGCTGTGTGACCCTGGGCAAATCACTTGACCCCCATTGCCTACCCTTACCACTCTTCTGCCTACTCCAAGACGGAAGGTAAAGGTTTAAAAAAAAATCAAATGATTTTGTAATTTAATAAAAGTTAATGTATGACTTAATCCATTATCTACAAGAAAAAAAGTATGATCATATCTGTAATCTAAAAAGTATAAAAAATAAACTTAGCCCAAGCAGAGGAGAGCAGTCTCTGTGATGCCTGGCAGAAACTCTGACTATTCTCATTCGTCTCAATACACCGACACCATCATCCTTCCAAGAGACCTGGACCAGCGGAAGCAGGACTTCCACATTTTCCCAACCCTGATTTTCCAGTTTTTTTTGTGTGTGTTGTCTTCCCCAATTAGAATGTATGCTCTGCAAGGGCAAGGACTTTCTTTTTGCTAATACAAGCAGAAATACATATGTACCCAGAACTCGGTACATGCCTGGAACACAGTAATCACTTAATAAATGCTTGTTTACTTGGCTTGAATTGACAGCTCTATACAAAGTCAGAGAAGAAAATGTACCAGAGAGCACATCTAGATTCTATGAGGATTTCTAAGGGAAGTACATAAATAAGAAAATAGATAAATAGCTAAAAGTATCCAAATAGAACTTTATTTTACAGAGCTCTTTATAAATATTATTTCATTTGATTTTCATAACTGGAGGAATTAGGTACTATTATTAATTCCATTTTACTGATGAGGAAAATAAGGCAGAAAGAAGGCAAGTGACTTATCTCAGGCCAGGCAACCAGAAAATATCTCTGGTACAACTTGAACTTAGGTCTTCCTGACTTCAGATGTAGGGCTCTGTCCACTGCACCATCCATCTCATTATCTTTTCTCACAAGGACAGTAATTATACCCATTGACAAATTGGAGAGGAGAGATTTTTCTGTTTTGGAGAGAAAATAAGTCATGTCCATATTGACTGACTATATTTGATGCTTTAAAAAAGAAGGTATGTAAAGTATGTGAGCACTCAACCTGAAAAACTAAATTCAAATACTATGTATTGTGATTGTATTTTGATCTCTGAATAGCAAATTAATTCTTACTGATTTATTGACAAGGTCCATCCATTCTCAAATTGACCTTATATTTTAAAATGTATTCTTGACTTAGCAATATGTTTGGAACAAAAATTACATCTTAGTAAAATTTTGCAGTAATATTTGGAGTTCTTTAACTATGGATAATAAGAGTATATTCTCTGTAACAACTAATTATTTCATTTCACAAATTCTGTTTTTAAAAGAATTATTTAAAAGACAGGTGGCTCAGTGGATTGCAAGCCAGGCTTAGTGAGCAGAAGTCCTGGGTTCAAATCAAGCTGTATGACCCTAGGCAAGTTACTTAACTCCTATTGCTTAGACCAGTGGGCCCATGGACAGGATGCGGGCCCCCTGAAATTTTCCATCCCAGCCTGCAACATTATTCCTAATCTGACAAATACAATGAGTAGCATACAATACAATGAAACTTCCAAAGAGTTGCCTTAGAAACAGACTGACAGATGAACTTTTCCTTTCCTTTAGCCCCCTCTTTAAAAAGTTTGGACATCACTGGCCTACACCTCTTCTGCCTTGGAACCAATAAACATTATTAATTCTAAGATGAAAAGTAAAGGTTATTTGGGGGGGGAGGGGAATAATTATTTCTATGAAGCTGTGAAGTTCTTTTCAACATACCTTTCTTTATCTGCTTGGCAAAAATATTGGTTGTAGAATAGTAAAAGTTTTGCATAGATACACATAGACCCATTTAAAGTAATGATCTCCTTACAATGGAAGTTCTGAAATTTTGTAATTTTTAATATATGATTCTCCAAACATCATTTTAAAAGAACTTTTAAAGTATTAATATAGAAATACAAATCTGGTTTGACAGTTGAGAACAAATATTACAAAAATTTTGAAAATACATCACTTTGCATCACAGTAATACATCTATATAACTCATTATAATTAACTAATCCCTGCTTTTTAGTCCTATTCAGCTACTTTTTCTTTCCCCTCCATGCCCATTTTAGCCCTTAAAGAAGATAAAAAAAGGAATATAAAAGGGACTGAAAGTCTGGCCGATAGTGTAATTCATGCAAACCAAAGCAAATATATAATTTATAGATGAGAACAAAAAGTCTCATTATCTCATAGTGCATGCTAGTTTTTCATGTTGTAACCTTTCCTTCCAAAAAGAGGGCGCCATGATGGAAAGCTATTCCAAATCACGAGTACAAACACAAAACCAAATCTTTTAAAGTTAGCTGTGCTTCAAAATAATTTTTATAACTCTTTTCTGAAATCACATAATAAATATCTAAACAAAAAATAGAAATACAATTTAATCTAAATGAGTTTTGCGGCTTAATTGAAGATATATAACAGACTTGAAACTTAGAGAAGACAAATTTCTCATTTTCCAAAAACTTGTTGAGTAAATTTGACTAAACAATTAGTTTTTTTCAGCTTTATATTTGTTAAATAGAGATAGCATGCCAACCTATCTCTCAGGATTTTTATGAAAAAATAGTAGCTAATTAAAATAGTGATGTGTTTTAAAACCTAAAAACATATTAACATAATTAATTTTTCATGACAGTGTTCTGGACTAAAAATGAGGTAAGGAATCTCTGTTATAACAAATATTGTACCCAAATGAAAGTAAAAAGGCTTTAAAAATGAAGTGGGGGGGGGCGCAGAATGCAGCTGGGTGGCTTAGTGGATTGCAAGCCAGGTCTAGAGATGGAAGGGCAAGTCATTTATCCCTCATTGCCTAGCCCTTACTACTCTTCTGCCTTAGAACAAATCCACAGTAGTGGTAAGTAAAAGGTAAGGGTTTAAAAAAAATGAAGTGGGGGGGGGGAAGCAGACTTTTATATAGTATTTTAAGTGCCAAGGTGCTTTACACATATTATCTCACTATAATTCTCACAACCACTCTATGAGGTAAGGGCTACAGCTTTTATTATGCCCATTTTATAGATGAAGAAACTGAGGCTCAGAGAGATTAAATGACTTGCTAATAGTAACTGTTGTAGGCAAAAACTGATCCCATGATTCTTGACATTATGTCTAGCAATATTTCCACTATACTCCCCTGTCCAAAGACTAAACAAAGAAACAAAAATCAACCTAATGCTCAATCAGAAATGAAAATGGCGAGCAGATATCAGGGCTAGAAGACAACTGAACTGTTTCTGCACATGCAACTTTTTAAGCAATGTTTTTTGTCTTCAAAAGTTACAATTGCATCTAGCAATTATATGCCTGAGTAGAGTGAATTCAAATAATTATAAATTGTAAATGCTCAACCTTACTTTTTTACTTAAAAACTATGCTGATTGTTATGTTATAATTCTCCCCAAACTCCACAAGATGAGCACGAAGCTAAAAAAAAAAATCCCAAAGAATCCGAACAATTTCACACTGGTTATACTAGGATCACAGTGTACAATAAAATAAGTCATAGGTACAGAAATATTTAATATATTGTTTTATTCTCTGCACATTTGCAACTCATAGGTAACTGAAGAAAGATACTTTGAAATAACATGATAATTTTAAGAATTCACTTATAAATAAGCAAAGACAAAACCCCCAAACTACATTATTTTTACTTGGCTATTCTATTTGTCAAATTGTTAGTAAAATTCCCATTCACATTCCAATTTCTTTTCACAGGAGAGTTATTATTGCTTCTCCGATAAGATCTGATCAAAACATTAGAGAGGCTCATGGTTCCTTATTCATAAAATATAGTATATAAGGTACAGCCATGTTCTCTAAACTCCTGAATAAGATCGTTTATTACTGAAGCATTTAATTTTTTTAAATCCTCCAAGTATCTCCCTCTTTTTCTGTAACCATTGAAATCACCCAATATGATATTGCCTACAATAAAGAACAGCAATAATTAAGATGTTGCATACTTAGCCTACTGTCATATTAGACAAGTGGGGCCCAATGGCTCTGGAAGTATCTTCAAGAGAAATTCTCTTAAAGTTACTTGCAAAGTAGTTGTTATATTCTGCCAGAGCAAAACATTCAATAACACTATAAGAAAAATACTCTTTTTAAAAAAACTATTTCAAACACTGAAAAAATGCAAATTTCATCAATCCTTCAATAAAAATATTGCCTCCTCAAAAGTTCACCTTTATAAACTCGCTATTTTATATTTTTTAAGAATACAGCAAATTCAGAATTTAAAGAATGATTACATTGATTCTTCTCAATTTGGTGATTTACTATTTTGATGTAATTAACAATCATTTCTGGTATTTATTCAAAGTTTCAATATAGACATAATTAACAAACCAGTATTATACAGATCAGATTGTAAATCTAAATAATAATTATAATGTCGACCCTTACAGTTTCCAGAAAAATGCAAAGCAATCACTAAATACTAATTTTCATTCAAGGGCAAGTAACAGCATTCATAGGCAAAAAAAAAATCAATTAGCAATTATTTATGCGCATCTTTCATTGTAGTTTAGAACTGCAATTGATTGTCTACACACACACATTTAAAACAAAACAGAAAGGGTCAACTCAAAGCAAGTTTCTACAAGATTCTATAGTCTCTAGTGTGTCAAACTGAGGGGATTGGAATTTGCTTGGCAGAGATACTGTCACAGTCTTGCATTAAATCATTAGTGGTGTGATAGTGCTTAGCGATGTTCGATTTTGTAAATCCAAAAGCGGTCACCGGCTGTACACTATTTGGGGTGCTCACCTCTTGGGATGGGCTACTGTTGTAAATGCTGTAATAGGGTTCAATTCGGGTATTGATGGGAGTTGAACTGCTCTGACCATAGTGCTGATGTCCAGCTGAGACTTTGGGGCTTAGAACACTTTCTTTTGAATGACTCGGGCCACAAGCTTGGTCCACAAATTTTTTTTGAGGTTTTGGAGACAACATGTAGGCTGAGTTAGTTTCGTGATGTGAGGATTTATTCCTATTAACTTCTAGACTCCCTTTGCCTATTGCTCTAAGTCTGGTCTTCTGCTTGCAGCAACAAAAGCCCAGGGCTATATACTGGAAGCACCAAAGGACTTTTCTCCTCAGGCCTGCACTGTTCCGAGAATATATAAAAGGGTTTAATCCTGATTTGAAAAATATGAGAGTAAATCCAAAGAGTTCAAACTGGTAAAAGAGAAAGCTCCCGCTGCTTGACAGAACTACCTGTACCAGGGAAATCCCCAGGGGAAGGCAGCAAAGCAACACGGAGAGCACAATGACCACACATGTGACCACTGCTCTGGAATCCTTCGCGGTGGAGAGATTGACAGCAGAGACCAGCTGGAGCCGACTGGCTGCAGGAGTTGGGAGCTGGTTGGAACACTGGGTGTACCCATGAGTTTGTACGTGCTGCGGTTTGTTGTAGTTCTGGTTCCTATATAAAGCCGGTCCGGAGCCCTGAATGCTCTCTCCGCCTCCTGGCTGACCCCCTCCCATGAAAGGCTGAGGTCTGGAAGCATCCACTGTGATCACTGGAGGGCATTTTCTTACCTGAGCATTTTTCCTCAGGGCTTGCGCGATCATGATGTAGGAGACCGAGACCACCACCACACAGAAGGTGAAGTCAACCACATACAGGGAAAGGATGGTTTTGCCTTCTCCGGTAATCAGACTGGACATGGGGAGGCAGAGTCGTGACTTGCTGGTTTTCAGTGTAGCCAGGGCAGCCAGTGTGAAGCTGGTAGCCCAGAGAAGTAAGGTGAGGATCAGCGTACACGGGAAGGAGGCAGTTCGATTGGGTTGCTTCCCCAACACCATTCGGAGCCGGTGAAGGGCAATCACTGCCACCGTTTTGAGGGACATGATGATGAAGCCGGAACTTGTGAGGTGAAAGGTAAAACAAAAAGCATCAGGGATGCTGGCAGCTGAACTGAAGAACAGCACGAAGGTGAACATGGGGGTGGTCACTCCACAGATGAAGAGGTCACAAAAGGACAAGTTTAGGATCATGAAATCAAAGTTGGTCCTGAACTTCCTGAAGGCTGGGTCAAAGAAGGACATGAAAACAATAACGTTGCCATAGGAACCCATGAAGAAGATGATGACAAGCAGGAAGGTACAAGTCACCAAGGTGGCAGTGTGAATGATCTCCTGAAGGTCCTCCTGGAAATAGGTGCTGTTGTCTTTTGGGGACAATGGCAAGGTAGTATTGGAGGCTATCTGAAGGCGGTCTGTCAAATTCATCTTCAGGGGAAAAAGAAAAGACCTCTTTCCTCCGCACCAAATTAGTGTGAAAGGGAAAGCAGTCAGAGCCTCATCTCCGAAATAAGATGGTATATGTCAAAACCGATCCTAGTTGGTTGGGTCTGTACACATAAAATGAATAATGAAAAACAGGGAAGGGTCAATTTAGAGAGTTATATTCCTCAAGATACAAAGAATAACATCATCTTGCACACAGCGTCATTATACATTTTTTTAACCCAGCAGCCTGTGTGCAGAACATATTTCCCCTTAATGGCAACTAGAATAAGCAGCCCCTCGCCCCCAATCCAGATACACATGTCCCTTTCTCTAACTTTCATGGATTAGTAACAAATCCTGCTCTTTCTCCAGGGAACAATCCAAACTTCTTATTCCTGTTTTATAATTTTTCTCTTTCCTACTTTCAATTTCTACTGTTCTTTACTACTCCCACGTGACCCAGGGCAAAACCCCGATGGTAGACCTCACTTGCTTCCGCACCACCTTTTGTAATTTCAGTGTACATTTTCAATGAAAGGGATTTTAATTGTTTCCCTGTCTAAAACATATAACTCAGAAATGATCATTTCACTTGTAGTCTGTAAAAAGCAATTTTCTTTTTGAGAGTTAAGAGCTTGTATGATAGGAGACTCAGCATTCCAATTCCAGCTAAAGAATCAATGATTTGTTTTACACTGGGCCTATTTCCTTATCTCTAAATGATACAGGTACTTTCCCAATGACTACCACACATTTTTGTGAATACTGAAATACTTTAATTCAACAAGTAATTATTAAGCATTTGCTATATGTTAAAACATTGGGGAAGTAAAAAAAAGATAAAGTTATTGTCCACAGGTTAGATCTAGCTACTTCAGGGAAGCATTTGCATCTATTTCAAAATCATAAATAACTTGTAATTTTTGTTATGACACAACATGATATAGTAGCAAGAACAGTGGATTTAGAATCAGTGTTCAAATTCTAGCTTTATTTGTTACTCCTTGTAATTCCTTGGGCAAGTCCCTTCAATCTTTGGGCTTCTGCTATACAATAAAGGAGTTGGTCAAATAATCTCTTAAATTCCCTTATTCCTCTAAGTCTTGTTTCTATCCAAGCAAATTAGACTTCAATAGAAGGCCTGTTTGAGGGGATCAATAGATCAATAACGTTGCCATAGGAACCCATGAAGAAGATGATGACAAGCAGGAAGGTACAAGTCACCAAGGTGGCAGTGTGAATGATCTCCTGAAGGTCCTCCTGGAAATAGGTGCTGTTGTCTTTTGGGGACAATGGCAAGGTAGTATTGGAGGCTATCTGAAGGCGGTCTGTCAAATTCATCTTCAGGGGAAATCAAGACAGAAGGAATCAATGCCACTAAATTCATGCTTTATACTTACCAGGTATGCCTTCCAACACAGGATGATGCCCTGATGAGAATAGGTACTTGTCAGTCTCTTATACTTGCTGTAGCTGCACTCACCCCAGACTTTGATGCTCTCTCATACAAATTTTGCAGACCACCATATATATATGGTGATATATATGATATATATATGATATATATATATATCATCTCAGACTCTTAGATGATACTGTGCCAAAACTCTCTCCAATTTTGAGATATTCTCAGCAAAAAGAACTCTATTCTCCCCTCTCCCCCAAGATTCTGAATTGTTCTAGAACTGGAAGAGGGCTTCCAGAATCTGAAATGTCTCTTTTATGTTTAACCCCAATCTTGGATTTAACTAATGGGTACTTGGGAAATTCACCTTTCCTGATCTCCCCAAAAGTCTAATGACTTCCCCTCTGAGACTTCTTTCTATCAACTCAGGAAACATTTTCTATACACCTAGATATTTATATTAGACATTTATATGCTCTTTCCTCCTTTAGAAAATGAGCTCCTTGAGGTCAAGAACTGTTTTTGCCTTTCCTTGTATCCCTTGAGGTTAGCAGAGTATCTAGCACATAGTAAGCATTTAATAAATATTTGTTGATCCTTGTTTCAGATTTTTCAGATAAAGGTCTAATATCCAATATATAAGGACAACTAACAGAAATGAGACTAAAATTCATTACTAGTAGTTACATGATCAAAGGATATGAACAAATAGTTCTCAAAAGACTTGTAAACTATTAACAACCATATGAAAGAATACCCCAGAATAAAAATAAGAAAAATCAAAATAACCCTGAGGTTTTTACCTAACATCTAGAAAATTGGCAAAGAAGACAAAAGACGGTAATAGTCAATGCTAGAGGGGTTATGAAAAGATAGACACAGTAATAGATTGTTGGTGGAACTGTAAATCGGTAAAGACATTTTGGAAAGCAAGCTGGAACTGTGCAAATAAAGTGGCTAAAATGTCTATACCCCCTGACCTATCGATTCCACTGATAGGAATACACTACAGAGAGGTCATGGATAAAAGGAAAAACCCAGGTACACCAAAATATATTAGTTGCCCTTTTTGTGGTAGCAAAGAACAAGAAATGAAGTCAAAGTCTATTGATTGGGAGAATGGACAAACTATGATCCATGTCAAGTATGGAATATAATGAAATATTTCTGTGCTGTAAGAAATGAATAACAAGAAGCATGGGAAGACTTCCATTAACTGATGAAAAGAGAAGTAGGCAGAATCAGGAAAACAAGATACACAAATGACAAGCACAAAATAAAAGGAAAGAACAATCACAAAACAAATGTTATAAAATTACAAAGAACATCCTTAGCCCCATATACAAGATATGAAAAGATACACCTCCCTTCCTATTGCTGCTATGTAGACTTGGGAAGGAGGGTCCATTGATGTGAAAGATTTGAATATAATCAGATTTTTCAATGTGTTGATTAGTTCCACAGTAAAAATAAAAAAGTAATAGGGGAGATATTTAGGTTACATAAAAAAAAATTGTTTCAGGCATGCCTATACTTTATGACCCCTTTTAGGATTTTCTTGGCAAAGAGAGTTCAGTGATTTACCATTTCCTTCTCCAGCTCATTTCACAGATGAGGAATTGAAGCAAAATAGGGTTAAATGCTTTACCCAGTATTATATAGCTAATATCTGAGACTGGATTGGAACTCGTCTTCCCGACTCCAGGCCCAGCCCTCTATTCACTTTGCAGCTTAGCTAATCCATTATAAAAAAAGATATCAATAAAAGTATTTTTTAAGCTTCATTGACTATCAAAGAACTCTTTCTAAAACCTGCTAAAACACTTTATATATTTCACTACTAGAATTCCTTCAGTATTCCTATGAGGACGAAACTGACTTAAATCCACATTTTTATTATAGAGGATAATAAGTCAAGATGCTCAAATGAGTTATCTCTGAGGGCAATAACTGCAATTACTGCACCTTCGTTGCAAGAATTCTGAGTGAGAAACCTGCACATGCTAGGCTCCTTTGCATTAGAAAAATGCAACAGAATCAATGGCCAAAACTTCCCATACTTGGATGTTCTCCCTGTCCTTGATTCTAGGTTGTCTATCACTCGTGTCTGGTGAAAGGGACGACTTGTCTTTAGATTTTTAAAAAAACTGTAAGGATCAGATGAAGGGGGTAAGAAGGCCGAGATGCAGGCACCTTGGTGCTGGAAGCAGAGACTGGGATCCAAGGCCTGCTGGGGAGAGAAATGAGGGATTGGGGTTTCCAGTAGGTAGGAGGAATAAAGGAAGCTGAGGCAGGGGGTGCGGTGCCAGCTAGGCTGCCTGAGGGCTCCGGTCCTGGCTAGGAGTGCGGAGCAGCCTGCAACGGGGAGTATACCTGAAGAACAAGTGGGGCACACTGGGGTACCACCTGCGGGCCTGGGCCCTAGAAACGACCCCCTCCCATCACCGCATCCCTCCCCGCAGGCCCCAGCCTGCCTACACAGCCTCTCACCTGGCTGCAGCTCCTCCTTCTCCATCCCGGGCCCTGGATCCGGGATGCTGGACCCAATGCAGTCGCTGCGGCCGCAACCTGAGGGATGCGGGCGCGAGAAAACCTCGCCATCTCGGCCACCTCCGCGAAGGAGGCGACTGGGGGCGGAGAGACTCTGGGAGAGAGCGCGGGGCGGAGGGAGCGCTTTCCCCCCACCCCTTCAGCAACCCTCACCCTTCTCGCCCCTACCTCGACCTGTCCCCTCCCCCGACCCACTTTCAGGTCCTTAGTCGCCACCCCCAGCTCTCGGACAGCTAACTGGCTCACTGCGCGCAACCCCCTCTCTGGCTGCCCGCCACGTCCCTTTACAGCCACAGGGCCCCTCTGTCCTCCTCTCCTTGGCTGGGGGCTCGCTTTTCAAGTGATTCCAGCAGTCACTGTCCGCTCCCAGATGCCCTCAGCCGGAGCCCTAGGGTGATCAGGTCCCGCAGCCGGTCCTTCCGCACAACCCCCTCAAGATCGTGATACAGCGCAGGCGGCTTTCCTCCATTCCCACCTAGGCTTCCTTACCCCTCCCACGGAGGCAGGGATTTGTTTGCCCCGCCACAGATCTAGGTTGTGTCCCGAGGGCCGAAGAACTCCCCGAAAGCTGAACCGATCTAGGAGAGGGTCAGGTTCCCAGGATTGGAATGGACCCGAGGAGTTGCCTCCTCGCACCTGTGCCTGAGCCGAATCTCTGCTCCTCCATGCCAGACCCGGGTTGGGGAAGAAAAGGACTAGTAAAAAGGGGTTGTATAACGGAGAAGATTAATGTGGGTTGGGAGCAAGGTTAGTAAATGTGGAGGGAGGACAGTCAGATTTCAGCCTTGCAACTGGAGTGGCTGGGAACAAGTCAGTCGGGAACGCAGAGAGGCCGGACCACATGCGGTTTCTTCTGCACCTGTCACTCATACTAAATCATGCAGATCCCAATGATTCATCCCCGCCCTCTTTCCTGGACGCCCAGTTGCACTGGAGAGTGGCTTTTCATTTCACAAGCCAGAGTTTTAACCTCGAGAATAAGTAGCTTTTATTTTGCGCAGAGGTTTTTGCTTTTAAGTTATGCTTTGTTTCTTAGTGGTACATATCGTTCCCCTCCTCTGGTATGCCTCATTATCACGAAAAACTGTGCGACTTTGGGCAAATTACTTAACCTTTCTGAGCCTTGGTTTCCTCAGCTGTAAAATGGGGGCAATTACTTTATGTATCTCACGGAAGTCTCGAGACTCAAATAAGTTCCGGTCAAGCCCTCTGCAAACTCTAAAGCATTATAAATTATCATGATGTAGGTGGTCAGAAAACAAAATAACCCTAAAATAGACCAGCACTAACATTTTAAGTACAAGTCCAATAGTTGCATAACACATAGCTTACTGATGTATATCAATAATTATGTAGATTTATTTTTTTAAAAAGTCCACTCTTTGAATTCCTTTCTACCACTCTCTAGATCATTGTGGTTCATCCTTTGATTCTGGAGAGGTCAAGTGACTTCACAGGGTGATGTCTTATTTGCAAGGGAATTGGATTTAAGTGAAGCAGAGTTGCATAAAATCGTCAGCCTCACTTTCTCTTCCAGAGTCATCTAAGTCCAGCCTCAAGACAAAAGTTTGGACGACTGGAAAGGGCTGGGGATCAGTGGATGGATGACATTGGAGCCTTCGATGTCTGACCAAGCTAAGTGTTCCACAGTAGTGTCTGCCTCACATCACTGATTTAGAGAAGGGGACCTTAAAGGTGGCCATCTAGTTCAACAGTAAATTTACAAAAAGAAAATGAGGCCCATAGAGGCTAAGTAATTCACCCAAAGTTATATGGAAAGATCTAGGTGCCAGGACCTAGGTCCTATTGCCCAGTTTGTTGCTCTTTCCACCTAAATGTTTTAGGGATTTACTGTGGGAATTAGCACTTAAAACTTAGGGACAAGGCAATGAAATGAAGGAAAAACAGGAAAGCAACTAAAATAAAATGCAGATCATTAGTGTTTTATGTGGGCCTTCTATTCATGAATTAGGATGAAAAGTAAAAAAAACTATTTCTCCACTTAAAAAATTTTTTTAACCCTTACCTTCTGTCTTAGAATTAATACTATGCATTGATACAAAGGCAGAAGAGCACTAAGGGCTAGACAATGGCGGTTAAGTGACTTGCCCAGGGTCACAGGACTAGGAAGTGTCTGAGGCCAGACTTAAACCTAGGTCCTCCCATTATTTCTCCACTATGCCAAAACTTAAAGCCAGATTAAAGCAGCATAGCATAGTGGGTAGAGAACTAGGCCTTGTAACCAGACATATCTAGGTTCTAGTTCTGCTCTTGATTTATCTGGCTGTGTGATCCTTGGTAAATCACTTCACCTTCTCAGTGCTCCAGGTAAATGGCAGAGAAAATGCTGACTTCCAA
This sequence comes from Gracilinanus agilis, assembly GCF_016433145.1. Lineage (NCBI taxonomy): Eukaryota > Metazoa > Chordata > Mammalia > Didelphimorphia > Didelphidae > Gracilinanus > Gracilinanus agilis. Next base: position 104,664,560 of record NC_058131.1, read on the forward strand.
CAATAAAGGTAATTTTCTCAGCTAGGAGAGTTCCCTATACTCATGAAATTCCAGTTCTAGTTCCAGAATCCTTATTCCTAATTTAAACCAGTTTTAGATATCAGAAAGAAAAAAAAAACAACTACTATACACACACCCTCCCCTCTTTCTCTTTCCAGTATAGCATAAGCCCTCCTGGAGAACAGGGAAGGTTTTGGAAGGAAGAATTGTTGGTCTGCCTCATAGAGCAGAGACTTCTTCTATGAGGCAGACCAACAATTCTCCTGTAATTTATAGCCTAAGAGAGTCACCTGTGGGTACTGAGAGATTAAATGACTTGTCCATAGTTATACAGCCAATATGAAGAAAAGGGAGGACTTAGAACCAGACACCACACAGTCTTCAGTCCTGCACATAATAGGTGCTTAAGAAGTTTGCTGCTGAATTAAATTCTTTTAAAGATTACATAATGCCTGGAATGAACAGTCAATGTTAATACCAGACTCTAAGAGTCTGGTAATTTTGCCATCATCAGATCATGCTTATGGTGCACCAACATACAAGCTAGACACAACTGAAGGCAGCAAAACAGGTAATAATGGAAGTTGGACTTAACCCCAGTTAATGCTTTATGCAGGGATTATTACTACCTTGCTACTAAGCATCTTCCTATTTTAACCAATTCCATAGTAGGTTTTCTTTTAAAATTTGGCTTAGGGTATTTGTTTTGTTTTACCAGTTACTAACAAATAGCAAAGCTGCTAGTGAGTTCTGAAACAACTGGTTGGAATATTATGCCTTTTTTTTCCTTTCTATGCTCAGCCTACTTTAAGAAAAAAAGAGCATACGGGTGCAGGAAATCTTAGGGACCTGCACAATCATGAATTAGCTAAGCAATTCTTTAGGAATCCAAAGTTTTACTATGTTCTCAAAATACTGACCTTTGATTAGCCTATTTTTATAGCTTGTTCATTGGTTTAAGATTTACAAAGCACTTTACAAATATCTTCTCATTTGATCCTCACAATAACCTTTTGAGACAAGTGTTATCATCATTTCAATTTTACAGATAAGGAAACTGAGCCTCAGAGAGGTTGAAGTGACTTGCCATGGTCACAGAGCTAGTTAAGTATTAAAGGATACCAACACTCAACCTCAAGACCAACATTCTTTCTACTCTTCCACACTGTCTCCTTTCAGCAGTGCCAATAAATTCACATATAATTTATATATAAAGTATATTCTTATATATTCACATACAATTATATTTTAATTACTCTAGACAAGGCTTATTATTTGTCATAATACACAACATGGCAATAATAATTAGTCTGGGAGCCAGGAAGGCTTGAACTCAAGTTATCCCTCTGACCCATATAGGTTGCATAGATCCTGGACAAATCATATAATCTCTGTGCCCCAGGCAACTCTCTAAACATATTCAACAACTCAGACTTGAGAACTATTTAAAAAAAAAAATCCTTACCTACTGTCTTAGAATTGATATCAAGTATCAGTTCTAGGGCAGAAGAGTGGTAAGAATTAGGCAAATGGGGGTTAAGTGACTTGTCCAGGGTCATCCAGCAAGGAAGTGTCAGGTCACATTTGAACCCAGGACCTCCTATCTCTAGGCCTGGCTCTATTCCCTGAGCTACCTAGCTGGCATATGAGAATTTGTAGAAAAAAATGTTCTGGAAACAATAATTCCATGAATTTGACTTATTTTGTAATCTTATTTGATTTTATCTATTTAAAAACATTGAGTCCATAGGCTGTCAAAAGGACTCATGAGACATACATATACATACACACACATACACACACGCCAAGTTAAGAACCCCTGCTTTAAATCCATAAATTGCAGAACAGCTGCCAGTTTACTTTCAAGCCCAGGCCCACATGGAGAAAGAAATGAGGTTACCTCCTGCTGGCTATATTCCTAAATCAGAAGAGATGAAGAAGAATGTCTTTCTTCATCATCATTACAGAATATTAGGATATTCAAGCTTGGGAGGGGGCCCAGCAGTTATCTAATTCAACTCTTTCATTTTTACAGATGAAGAAATTAAGTCCCAGAGGAACCAAATGCATTCCCAATGATCACAAGACTGTAGCAAAGCTAGGGCAACAATGCTACAAGACGACTCTTTCAATGCTCTTTTCAGATTATTCTCAAAGGTATATTTAGACTAATATGCACCTTACCTTTGAAAGAAGGCCTTAAATCATTACCCTAACATTTTACAGAAATCTTTGCTTGTTTAAAGACAGTGGATAAGGGAATAAACATTTATTAAGCATGTACTATGTGCCAGGCACTGTGCCAAGTGTTTTATACTGTCTCATTTGATCCTCACAACAACCCTGTTGAGGGTAGGTGCTATTACTGTACAAGTTGGGAAACTTGACCAGAGTCACAGAGCTAGTAAATTTCTGAAGATGAACTCTTTGCTGTCCTTATTGGAATGCTCAATAGTTTATAAAAAAAAAAAAGGTAGGGCTTGGACTTGAATTATGACCAATAAGTATAGGTTACTCTCATATGGGAAATTCCCTATGCCAGTGCAGGTCTTCACTTTCTCGTGAATGGCATCTATGGCATCAAGATGAGGCGACCCACCTAGGGTCACATAGCCAATATTCATCAAAGGTAGAACTTTAAACTGTGTCTTCCTGGCTGCTAGCTACCAAGCCATTCTGCCTTTCATCTGTTTATTTTCCTTTCCAGAATGATATGGTCTAATACGGGAGCACAATAATGAGCTATATAGCACCTTCAGGTTTGTGAAGTGTTTTAAATCTTAAAAGAAATAAATATTAAATTATATTAACTTACTTGAACCTCACAACCACCCTTATTCTCATCTTACAGACATGGAAACGAAAGCTCAAAGGGGCTAAGTAACTTGGCAATAATCCTACAGCTAATAGGGGTTGAGGCAGAATTTGAACCCAGCCTTTCCTGATTCCACCTCCAACACTATCCACTATGCCTAGATGCCTCCCTTATTGCAGCCTAAGATGGTATTAGCTTTTTAAAACGACTAGGTCATATATAAAGGTATAAAGGCATTGTGAAGAGTCAGAGAGCTGGGTTTTCAATCCACTTCTGCCACTTTATAAGCTATCTCCCTGCAGGCTTCCACCTTTCCCATCCCTACTCCACATAGCTGCCAAATTGATGTTTCTAAAGTACAGGTCTGAGCATGTCAGCCCTCACCCCTCAGGAAGCCCCAGGACTTCCTATTGCTTTTTAGATAAATGAAAAAAGCATTTTATTAGAAAGCTAAGGACTTTCCATATTAACATGTTAAGGGATTGGCACCGGAAAGGGAACGATGGCCAAGGAAAGGAACATGGATGTTGAGAATAGCTGGGACAGTGAGAGGCCCTAGAAGACAGACACTCCCTTGCAGGAACGATGGCTGAGGTGATTTCATCATGATTCTGGGATGGGGGAATCGGGAGGGGAGGAACTACTTCCAAGGCAGGCAAACATTTAAACTAGGGTTGAACATGTCACATGTACTCTAACACTTTCAAAGACCTCCCAACTAGATTAAAATGTACCTCCCTCCACAACCTTGTATTTTTTTTTTAATGTTTTCAAAAATATACTATGCATATATTTTGAGAGGTAGGATGATGTAGTGTCCAGAGCTGGTCTCAGGTTCTGCTTCTGAAACATACTGCCTGGGTCTGGGCCAGGCTTTTCACTTCAGTACTTGAGGAAACTCTCTAAAGCCTATATAAAAGGTAAAAGAAGGTGCTGATTTTTCGTATGGGTAAAGGAAAGAAACTCAACTGGGGATTCCGCATATGAAGGCAATCATAGGTCCAATTTCTCTCACTCTATTTGACATATATTTACATGTTTCCTGTTAGGATGTGGCTTCTTGAAAGTATTTCATTTGTCTGTTTGTATCACTAGTGCATCTTGCACAATACCTGGCATACAGTAAGCACTTAATTGAGAGGATCTTAGAATCATAAAGGTAGAGCAACCTTGCTGGACTGACTGATTCAATTGCAAAGATGGGAATAGATGAGAATGGTAAAATTACCTTGTATTTACTTTGCATATATTTCATATCTACTTATATAGGTACATGTTGTTTCCACCAACAGAACATAAGCTCCTTGAGGGCAGGTTACTTCATTTAAAAAAAAATCATTGTATCTCTGGTGCTAGCTGTGTGACTGGGCAAGTCACTTAACTTCTAAGGAGGTTCTAGAGACTCCCTAAGACTATATCTGCAGCTTTCCAATCTTTGGTGGCGAAGTAAGTTCCCACAAAGATGCTTTCACTGATCCTTTTTATAGGTATTATTGTATCCCATGGTTGGTACATGTTGAGCTTTCAGTCCATGGAAACTCCACTTCTTCAGATGACTGCTGTCTCACCAAAACATCCTGTGGTATACTTGCAAGGTTGATTTTTTAAATCATAAATGAAAGACTTTACAATTATTCCTATTAAAGTTCACTTAATGAGATTCGGTTTAGGTTTTAGCCTATCAAGACCTTTTAAGACCTTTGTCATCTAAACATTATGGATCCCTCCCAGCTTTGGGCCATCAGCCAATTTTATAAACATTCCAGCTGTGCCTCTTTCCAAGTTATTGACAAAAATAAAAAGCAGAACAGAGCAAAACTCACGCTCCTGAATACTCCAAGTAAACCTCAGACTATTAATGTCTACTCTTTGGGGCTGGCTATCCAACCAGTTCCAGATTTACCTAACTGCATTATCTAGCCAACATCTCTTAATCCTACCTACAAAAGAAGAGCATGAGATACTGTGCCAAATCCTTTGTTAAAAATCCTGGTAAATCATATCTACAGAATCCCTCTGAAATACTCGTCTAAATTAACTGTCCAAAAAGGAAATGTGGTTAAGTCAGATAATGAACTGTCCTTGATGAAACAGTGATGGTGTGTTTAAGTGAGCACTACCTTTTCTCTACCTTTTTGAACATTCCTTTAATATTTTCTAAAATTTTCTCAAAATCTAATTTAAGCTTGCTAGTCTATTGTTTTTAGACTCTTTTGTCTTCCCTTTTAAAAATTGAAACATCTATTCTTTTTCAGTCATAAGGCATCTTTTTAAGAACTTTCAGAGGTCATTGACAAGTGGCCAAGCCAATTATTTGTCAGTTCTTTCATATGCTTGAGATTAGTTCATCTGGATCAGATGATTTGAACTCAACAAGGATAATTAGATGCTCTCTTATTATCTCCCTTATTCTCTTGGGTTTATTATCCATTTCGGTACTTCTTTTTCCAGTTTAAACATCATTCTCCTTCATAGATCAAGATGGTGAAGGGTCTTGAATGTGTGATATGAGGATTAACTGAAAGGACTGCTGAGAATGCTTATTCTGTAGAAGAAAAAACTCAGCAATGATTGTTTTCTTCAGGTCTGAGAAGAGGTAAATGGCAAAGAAATTAGACTTGTTCTGTCTTCTGAGGCCAAATAGAAACAATAGGTGGAAAAATAGGCAAATTTAGGCTTAATGTCTGGAAACACTTCCTAACAATTTTAGATATCCATAAGTGGAATAGGTTGCTTTGGAAAGTAGCAGGTTCTCCCTCATTAGAGGTCTTCGAGTAGAGGCTGGATGACCACTTGTTGGGTATTTTGTAGTAGATTCCTTTTCAGGTCTAGGTTGGCTAGATGGCAAATGAGGTCCCTTCCAATTCTGAAATTCTTGCTTCTGTGATTCTGCAGAGAAAACAGAAGCAAAATAAGAGTTGAACAGCTCTGCCTTCTTTCATCATCCCATCTACCCTGAGAAATGGTCTTAATTCCTTCTTTGATCCTCTTTTCCCCAAATTAGCCTCTTAAAAAATCTTTTTGTTGTCCTTATCTTTCCTCACTAGCCTATACTGATTGTGAAGCCTAGCATTCCTGACACTATGCTTACAGAATGTCACTCTGCTTCTGAATTTTGTATCCATCACCTGCCCTTGTTTCCATCTTCTGTACATGCCTTATAAAAATCTAAGTTGGCTGGTTAGTTCCCTGTGCATCCGCATTGGTTTCTTTAGATAGTTCCTTTTTTCTCCTCATTGGAAATGTTTCTTTGATAACTATAATATACATGTTAAATTATTTATAAACAATTTTATGTTAAATTCTTCATAAAGGTACAAAAATCACTTTATGAGGTTGCAGAGAGGAAATCATTACTAATTTGGGGAATGAGGGAAGATTTCAAAGAATCATAGATTGAGAGCTGGAAGATGTGGGAGGTGGTATTTCAACTCAATTTAACAAGGATGTAATGAGTACATATTAAATGCCAGGTGTATAATATGCTATGGCCAGGAATATATAGTTTTCTTTAAAGAAAGAAAGGGGCAGCCAGGCCTGGAGACGGGAGGTCCTAGGTTCAAATCTGGCCTCAGACACTTCCTAGCTGTGTGACCCTGGGCAAGTCACTTAACCCCCATTGCCTGGCCTTTACCACTCTTCTGCCTTAGAACCAATACACAGTAATGAATCTAAGACAGAAGGTAAGGGTTTAAAAAAAAAATGGGAAGAAAGCTCTGCTTTCAGGTAGCTTACATTCTACTGAGGAAATAACATGTACAAAGCAAATACATTGGTTTTTTGGCAAAAGACGGAAAGAGCACTAACAACTTAGGTAGGGGATTAAGAAGGCTTGTTTGGGCAATGGTGATAGAACCCAAATCTGGGAGGAGCTCAGGACTCCAAGAAGCAGAGATGAAGATAACATAGTCAAAGTCTGGAGAAAAATTTTGGACAAGTATTAATCAGACAGACAAGCTGAAGCATGGTGATGCTTTAAATGCTAAATGGAATTTGTATTTTATTCTAGAGGCAAAAAGGAACCAATGAAGTTTCTCAACCCTGGGAATGACATAGATAAACCAGTGTTTTAGTACATCAAAATGGAAGCTTTGGGAAGGGTAGAAAATGAAGAGAAAATAGAAACAAGGCAATCAATTACAAGGCTATTGCAGCTATACAGGCAAGAAGAGATGAAGGTCTGGAATCAGAACAGAGGCTGGTATTTGAGTGGAGGCAAGATGATAAAATAAACACTTATCAAGAGCCTACTTCATGTCAGGTATTCTAATCACAGGGGATACGCAAAGAGGAAAAAGGCAGTCCTTGCCCTCAATGAGCTCACAATCTAAATGGGGACTATAATACATAAAAGAAAGCTAAAAAAAGAGGCCGGGGCATTACAGAGTACCTAAAAGAGGCATAATATTGATGGTAGAATCCAAACCACGTAGAGTAGCTAGAGACAAATGGTTGGCATTTTGAACCCTCCGTGGTGTTGTGGGAGTAGGTATTTTTGCTCTGCTGTCTGACCAAAGGAGCAGAAGCAAGTGAGGGAACTGATGAGGTGTGAGTGCCAAAGCCAAAGTATTCTCTATGTTGATAAATTTCCTGATAATGAGGTTATCAAGGAAGTGGTATGGGGAGGATGAAATGATATTAGACTTAAAAAAGGAAAGCAGGGGGGCAGCTGGGTAGCTCAGTGGATTGAGAGCCAGGCCTAGAGATGGGAGGTCCTAGATTAAAATCTGGCCTTAGACACTTCCTAGTTGAATGACCCTGGGCAAGTCACTTAACTCCCACTGTTTAGCCCTTACAGCTCTTCTGCCTTGGAACCAATACACAGTATTGATTCCAAGACAGAAGGTCTTAGACCAGTGATTCCCAAAGTGGGTGCAACTGTACCCTGGTGGGTGCTGCAGCGATCCAGGGAGGCAGTGATGGCCACAGGTGCATTTATCTTTCCTATTAATTGCTATTAAAATTAAAAAATATATTAATTTCCAGGGGCACTAAGTAATATTTTTTTCTGGAAAGGGGGCGGCAAGCCAAAAAAGTTTGGGAACCACTGTCTTAGACTAAGACCTTTTGAGTTTGGGGGGGAGGGAAAGCAACTGGTGAGAAATGAAAATCAGTGAGATATCATGGAAATACAATTAACAAGTCTAAGAACTGACAGGAACACAATTTAAAAAAAGATATTATAGGAACAGCATAATCAAAGGCCGGGGGGTGGGGGTGGGTTGTTCAAGGAATAGTTTTGGAGTTGTTTTTTTTTTTTTTAATGTTCAAGGAATAGTTGATAATCCAGTTTGGTTAGAATATAGGATTCATGGTGGGAATGGTAGGGAGGTGTTTTCTAAAGAGAGATTTATATATTTATCTCAAGTGTAGTTTAAGAATTTGGACTTTATTCAGCCACCAATAGGGAGCCACTTAATTATTTAAGAAGTGATATACTGAAGGAAAACTCATTTGGCAGAAACATTAAGTATGAATTGTAGTGGCAAGTGGAGGTGGAATGATTTGGTAAGAAATTATTGCAATAGTCTAAGTAAGTAGTGGGGGCAACTAGATGGTTCAGTAGCTAAAGTAGCAGGCCTAGAGTCTGGAAGACTCATTTTCCTGAGTTCAAAACCAGCCTCAAACACCTTTTAGCTGAGTGATCAGCTGTTATGGTGGTTAGTAGCTTAACCCTGGTTACCTCAGTTTCCTCATTTGTAAAATGAGCTGGAGTAGGAAATGGCAAACCACTCTAGGATATTTGCCAAGAAAACTCCAAATGAGGTCGGAGTCAGACAGGGCTAAAAACAACTGAACTACAACACAATGAGGTAGTAGACCTATACTAGGGTTTTAACAGGAAAAAAAAGGATTGATGTGAGATAGAGGTAGAATCAATAGGTTGTGACAACTGACTAGAAACAAAACATGAGAGAAAAGAAGGGCAGACATGATCCTGAATTTTTAGACAGGGCAGAGTAAGTGAATGTTGGTAACACAAGCAGACAGAGAAAAGAGAATCAGGTCTTGAAAATACACAGTTAACAACAAGTTTGGGGCATAAGTGTGGAGAACAGATTGTCAATCAAGGCTTTTACTGAGTGCCCATTGTGTAAACAAAATAATAATAATAATAATAATAATGACCAGGTCCCTTCCCTTAAGGAATTTATTAAAATAGGGAAATAAGAATAGGCACACATTAATAAGACATATGAAGACTTGAAAAGTAACTTAAAAAATTTATATGGACAGTACCAAATAAATGTACACAGTTATGGAAATTCAGAACAAAAGGTATTATCAATTCAGTTTCTTTTGGTCAGGGAATGCTTCCTAAAGGAATAAACTTTTTAGCCAGATTTGAAGTAAAGGAGATACATGGATTTGTGGAAGGTTGGAAGGCAATAAGCTTTTACTAAGTGTCCAGTATGTGCCAGGCACTATGCTACTAAGTACATTACAAATTTTATCTCATTTGATCCTCAATAGTCTTGATCTCAATAGTACTATTATTATCATATACACTTTACTGAGGAAACAGAAGCAGAGACAGGTTAAGGGATTTGCCCAGTCACATGGCTAAGACCTTTTGAGTTTAGTGGTAATTTAGGTATATTATTTTAAAAATCATTGTTTTCAGCTGTTTACTACTAGCATAAATCTTAAGTTTTCTGAACATAGAACCTTCCCTCCCCTCTGGAAAAAAAAAAATGAAAAAGGAGTCTTTAAAATGTGGGCATAGCCTAACTTTAACTTAAAGGTTGAGCAACTGGTTAACTGAGTAGAGTAGCTCACATTTTGGATAATTTTATTTCCAAATATTTTTTCTGTATTTATTTAAAAAACACATGAGTTAATTTACACTGTTAAATGATAAAGATTTGATTAACTTAATTTCTATGTTACACAATGGATTTGTTTCAATAAGCTTACTTTTGAGTTATCTGATATGGAAGTAGAATGGATATTTTCTTTTGGGGAGGGAAAAACTGACCTGTGATCTCACTGGTGTGGGAAGCTACCAGCGAGTTAATTTCTCTACCAATGCACCCAAATCTGGAACTTAATAGTCTTGAGAGTTGCCTAGAGCCCTGAGAAATGAAGTTATTTCTGTAGGGTCAGAGAGAGCCAGTATACATCAAAGGACTTGAGGACAGAGATTTTTTTTTCCCAAGAAAAGATCTGAATTTAGAAATGAAAATTCAACTAACAGAAGCCAGAAGCACAAATACATTCTAGTTATGGCTGCTAATAACTATATTAAGTGACCTTAAGCTCTGCTGGTAATTTCGCATTTAAAACAAGTAGCAAATAAACACTAAATTCCAATAGCATTAAAAAAAAAAAACTCATGCCTTTTATACTGCCTAGGATATTGAAGCAGATTTTTCCAGCAACTGACAAATTAACCCCTAAATTTAGACAAGGTACATCAAAAAGGTTGGTATGAAAAATATTAACAATATTGGTCTAAGGCTCATTTGGGCACAAACAGAATGACCCCCATGAATAGGCCAGAAAATTCTTTTATTAGCTGGTTAAGAACAACTTCCAGGGACAGGTTACTGTTTTCCCTTACTTGCCAAGGAAGAGTTCAAGTTTAGCCAAAAGTTCATTAGACTTTACTGCCTTGTCTCCTGGGGTCAGTTTCGTGCAGATTTATGAAAAGCTAGTAATGTCTGACATGAGTTTTGATGAACAGATCCATCCCTTGTATTGGGCAGGTTTCATGCCCATTTTATTCATAAAATCAGGATGAACCAAAAAAGAGGATGAAAATAAACACTTCTGAACTACTGAGTTTTAGTTTTCAAAGTTCTTCGTCTTCATTTGTTTTGTGGAAAACCTAAGGAAGGATAAAGACAATTAACATTTCCTGGGGAGACAATGTGGAGTAGTGGAAAGATGACCTGGATCTGGAGTCAGAGGAATCTGAGTTTGAATCACAATATTAACTGATGTTACCTAGGACGATTTACTTATCTGGACTTCAGTTTCCCCATCTTTAAAATGTCTGGAGTTGAAGGCTTCTAAGGTGTCTTCCATCTATAAATTTATATGATCTTACAAAATTTGTAAAGAACTTTCATGTCTCTTGGTTCATTTCAACCTCAAAATGGCCCTGTAACAAAATTTATTATCTGCCTGACAGATAAGGAAACTGAGGCACTAAGAGGTGCAAAGCTGATAAGTGGTCTCAAAGTTGAGTTACAGAAATAGGATTTTAGTCTGGGTCTCCATATTTCTAGTCCTGCTCTTCAATTATACTAGTCAGCAACATTTACTGAGAAAAATGCAAACTACCATACACAAGAGGCTAAGTCAGCTGGGCCTATCTCCAAAGAACTATTATTATGCTTTAGAATCTTCTTTGCACAGTGACTTCCTACCCTTCTCAGATCACAGAGGAATGAGACTCTTAAAACAAATCTGTTCCATATTAAAGACATTCCTTAGTTTGAATTCAGCTAATATCTATCTCTCCAATCCACGTTAGCTGAAATGAGGAAAATTTTTTGTTCCTTTGATAATAAAGCCCACCAGTTACACTAAAGGTCCTGGTTTAATATATATCATGTAACACAACTATCTGACAAATTCCTTAGTTATATAATAAATATATCACACCATTGCCTTCCTTAAATTTGGAGAGATTAAAAACCACATTAAAAAAAACACACAAAGGTCTTTGACACTTGTATGCATGAAAAAATTATCTGGCAAAGGCATGACATGCATAATAGTAACAGAGACCAAATCTTAACTTGTTTCTACCTCCCTACCTGCGGCCTTGTGAAAATCTAATCCCTGAGCCCATTTCTTCACCTACAAAAAATGAAGGGAAGCTGATAGGTTAACTGAGAGTTACAGGACTCAGTATTTAAAGAGGCAGAAAGAATATTAGCAGAGTACTGTAATTCTCAGTTAACCTTTCACAAATCATTTTTGCCTAAATTACAGCTTATTTTCTACCAGAGCATCTTTATTACAACTTTGTATTTGTACTTCCTATTATGAGATTCACATTAGGCAACCAAAAACAGGCTGCAATCCCTAAGTCAGAGACAATTCACAAATAATCACCCACGGCAAATTGTAGCATGAGACCCAAAGTGTATACAGATACATCTGAATACAAAGTAATGGGGGTAAGGGAGGAGGCAAGAGAAACTGAGAGAATTATGGAAAACTTCATCAGAGAAAGTGGTACTTGAATTGAGCACTTTAGCCTGGGGTTTCTAAGAGGCTGTGAGGAGGTAACACACTCCAGGGATCAGGAACAGTGGCACTAGATGAAGGGCCATGTCTCACAAACAATAAGGTCAATTTGGCCGGGCATTATGTATAGAGGGGGGAGAATAGATAAGACAAGCAAGTTGGGGTCAAGTAGTGAAGGGCATTCCTGAAATAGGAAACAATTATATTTGATCCTAGGGATGATCAGGAGTCACTAGGATGTTCTTGACATGGCTGAACCTGTTTTTAGGAAAGTCACTTTGGCAGCAGTGTGGAAGATGAATCGGAGTGGGTAAAGACAAGCCAGGAACATCAGCGAGTAGGCTTTTACAGTGCTTCAGGTGATAAAAGGTTTGGACTAGGGTGAAACTATGTGACTGGGGTGAAAGGAACAGGGGTGAGAGATGTGCTAATGGCAGAAATGATGAGACTGGCAACTACCTGGAGGATGAGTTGAGAAATCTCATATACCTCAGTAACCCAAATGAATAGCAGAATATTAGTACTCTAAAAACAAATGGGAAAGTTCAAAAGAGGAATAGTTGGGAGGGGCAAGAAAATATTCTTGGACATATAGAGTTTGAGATTTCCATGAGACAACCAGTTCAAAACGGTCATTAAACAGTTGGTGAAGCAAGAATAATTTGGAAGAGATTAGCTAGATAAATAAGATAACTAATTGAGAGTGCAGACAGAAGAGGACCTGGGTCAGAGCTGTGGACTACATCCACTATAATGGGCATGAAATAGATGATAATATAGTTAAGGAGACTAAGGAGTGTTCACACAAGTGGGAATATAAATGCCATAGTGTTAAATGCTAAAGGCCATGTACATAAATTGCAACTGCCTCTCCTCCAAATGGATAGCATCTTGAATGGACATTTACAAACAAGATCTAAATAAGACAAAAAGTTAAGAAGCTAAGTAACTGCTGAGAAGACAAAATAACTGAAACCCAATACATAACATTTTTGTGGTTCCTAAAAATGTGCTACTTTCAAAAGCATCAGAGCTTATCAAGAAAAACATTTTCTCTTCAAATTGTAAATAGATTTAGTTTTAAGTTCATTGTATCTTATAAAAGATTTTTCTCATGGTAATAATATTCCATAGAAAGTGGTTAGGTTTTGGAGCTGCAAATTTCTTTTAGCTTAAAGTTATACGTGAATTATTATAATACTAGCAGAGGGAATTCCCCAACATACAAAATAAGTTGTTTTAAAAATTCATTGGAACACTAGTACGTTACCTTGAAATTGAAAGCATTCCCTCAAAACTGTTAGAAATAGTCATCAGGTCCTTAGTCTAGCTGACATAATTTATCCATAGTGTAGCAGAATAACATTAATGAAAAATTAGTAGAAAACAATATTGTGGAAAAACTAGTAAATAATACTAAAAAGTATAACTGAATCTGTCTAAAAAGAACATGTTTGATAGATTAAGAGATGTTTTAGGTAAAAGATATTATAAAGCTACTACAGGCATTTTATTCCTTCAATAATAATGAAAACATTACTATATTTATCCACTATAATTTGGGTCATTTTTTTAAAACTTGCTAACTTGAAGACACTCCTTGAAGTAGAGACCAGTTGGGAAAAGAAAGGACTTACAGCAGATGCAAGTGTATATTTTAGAACTAGATGGCCTGAGGTACAAAAAGAGAAAAAGAGGAAAATCAGATAAAACATATGTGCAAAATGTCCCTGAAGGGGGTGGGAAGAGAAATGTGGATGAGTCAAATAATTTTGCTTGCTGATCAAGAGATTGCTTAGGCACAGGACAGCTTGGTTACTATGTAAAGTCCGCAGTGTCAAACTGGTTGAAAGCTGTCATGTCCATTTACAAAATGTCAACACCTAGAGAATTCTTGATGCAATTTTCCAAGTAATTAGTGGTAATCTATCCGAACTATGGAGTCCTTTATACTGACCTAATGGATACTTTTTATTCAGATTACTCTGTTGCAGTTTTCTCTCAGTGAATGAATTCATACAATCCAGAAATGTCATGAGGGCAACTATGTGGCACAATGGATAGAGTGCCAGGCTTGGAGAAAAGAAGACCCAAGTTCAAATCTTGTATCAGACACTAGCTGTGTGATCCTGGGCAAGTTACTTAACCTTGTTTGCCCGAGTTTCTTCATCTTTAAAATGAACTGGAGAAGAAAATGGTAAACCACTACAGGATCTTTGCCAACAAAACCCCAGATGGGATCACAGAGTCAGACACAATGAAAACGACTGAATAACCACAACAGAAATGTCTCTAGAATAGTAGCTTTCAAATTTTGTAGATATACTTAATTTAAAGAATAAAGTCTAGCACTTAGAAACCTAGTTTAAAGCTGTCAGATAACACTGAGAGTTCTATGAAATTCAAAAAAAAGAACATGGTTGAGAAGAGTACCACAAATATCACTACACAATTTTCTTTCCAGAATTAAGACAAAAACAAGTGTTACAAACAATCCATTTATTGGGTTTTGAACTAGGTACACAACTGAAATAATACTTTTGGCACTACGCTATACAGTGATTACGTCTGTGTGCTGACACTTAGGAAATACTGCACTAGGAACACTGCTGTGCTTAAAGTCTGTACTGAGTGACTTAACTCGGTAGGTAGGTATTCAAAAACATATTTTTAGTGTTCCTTAAGGAAGACTGTACAGGTTGTGTGAATGATGAAACATCAACTTTGTGAATTATTTCAACTCAAGAGGTACCTTGCATCTAACAAACTTGCCACAGAATATGGGATATTGGAATTTAGAAATGCACACAAAAAGTTACATGAGACTAATGAGTTAAATGAATTTGAACCATCCCCCTTCCCTCCACTCCCCCACTACAACCCACTGCAGCTTTTGTAACATGAAAAGATAATTAAGGAGAATAATTTAAACACACAAATAATGGCATCTGATTGGGTACAAAAGCCATAATCACTATAGTATAAACATCTAAATGTGAATTTTACAAATTAATTTCACAGGGGTGTTGTGTAAAAGGTTGTAATCTGTACAATGTCTTGCCAATGCAATACCTCTCCAGTTTATACAGTCTTTTACATATATGTAACATATATTAAATAGATCAATTAAATAGCCATAGTTATCAGCCTCTCAACGATGTTGCAGGCAAAAAATATACAGAACTTCCACAAACTCAGCAGTCTTCCATTTATGCAAAGTACAACAGGGAGGGCCAAATATATTTATAAAGAATACAGGGTAAAAAAGTCAGTTTTTTTGTTTTTTGTTTATTTTTTAATACACACAACTGTATACACACACTCCAATCAATTAAAATGTTGCTCATCAGTCCTCCCTGCCCACCACCCCACCCCACAGCCCCTCCCCCCCTTCATCTATTGGCTCTATTCAGCACCAAAAACTCTAACCTATAGGAAGCAGGTGGACATGGGCTTCAATCCAGTATTTTGGTCAAGCACTCCACCAGGTCATGGATGAGGTTATACACACTTCCTCTGTTTCCTTCCTTTCTAACTATGGCTACCCTGATCCAGGCTGAAGATGTGACAAGTCTTTCCATAGCCCACAGCTTTAAAGTCAACAAAGATTTAGAAAAAGTTCAAAAGAAGTTGAGATGAATGAAATGACAGGACCTGTCAGCAAATGGATGTTTTTGATCCCAAGGAGCAATAGTATTTTAAAGGGTTCCCAGATTCTGGTCCTGGATGCCGTGGTTTTAATTAATATTGGACAACTGTTTATTTTCTGATGGTTTGCAGCTCTTTTGAGATGTTGCACAGAGAAAGTTATCTAATGTTAAATCAGGAAAATGCATCCCGACAAGTGAAGGTATCAAATGAAAGCTGGGAATCTATGGAACACAGACCAAATGAGACCGAACATGAAAACCACCAAAAGCAATTAGGCTCGACAGGCAGTTTCAGAAACCTGCCAAGAACTGCCACAGCTGGTACCTGAGGAACTGGAATTTTTGATGAAAAGAGCCTGAAGTTAGGGCTACTCATCTGTACTGGGGAGGGAGGAGGGAGTTTCAGTTAGGCATCAGGATTTCCAAGTCTAAAAGTTTTTATACATGAAATTTCTTTCGAGTTTCCTCTATCACTGCAGAAAGGTTTTTGGGTCCTCCCTCATAAATGAAGAACCTGTAACAAATAGTTAAAAATCCAGATTAAAAATGTTTATGCTTTTATAGGACTTGCGATGAAAAAAAAATGCCTATTACATAAAAACTGTCAACAAGGACTGTGACAGTAGCCTAGATCCCCACAATAAGACAAATTAGATAAGATTTGGCTAGTATATCCAACAATAACTAAGCTAGATAGGAGACAAGCATCCAATTTTCTTTTACATGTTATCCGAATAATATCCAAGGTGAAAAGGCAGAGAAAAATTCCCCTAAGTTTCATTTATATTAACCACAGAAAAGGAGGAAAGGAGGCATGGTATGCAAGAACTCTGTGCATTTCCCCTAGTAGGCCAATGTTTGCAAATGGAATGGACTTAAGTATATGTTTCAACATACTTTTAAATCTACTGCTAGTCATATTGTAAATACATCTAAGGTGGCTAAAGAAAAATATTCTTTTAACTGCCAATCCTGCAAAGTAATTGTTATCCAAGAATATAAACAAAAATATAACAAAGAGAAATTTGTTATCTCTTTAAAAAAAAACCAAGAGCACGTCTGATATCAGTTATTAGAACCCAGAACTTTACTACTAACTTACTTTTTTATGCATAATAGCATGGTGACACCAGGAGATCAGTGAGCACAAGCAGCTGATCATCAGTGAATTGCTGTTTGTGCTCCTGCCAGTTGTCATGGTGTGTTCTTCGGAAATTGGATAAGGTCTTCTTTACAGTCATCTAAAGAACAGGTAATCCAAACACTTTTAACCCTTTCTGAATACTCTTGGGCTTATTAAAGAGGAATTAATCAGGAAAACAAATATCTTCCAAGACATCAGTTCTCAAGCTCTTTTGGTCATCTCTGACCAACTCAAAGCTCTAACACCACACTTATTTTCTCTTTTTGCTACCAAAAAAAGAACCCAACCAACTCAGAATTACTAAGAATAGTACTATTTTAAGTGAAAATCAATTAGAAAATACACCAATATTAATAATTCTCAACATATTTCTAGGTGAAGTAGTAAATGTGTGATCCTATTACTCAAGATTATCTTATAAAGAACAACTTGTGAATATACCATAATCCAACTTTTTAATCCTTAAATTAAATGTAAAATATTACCCAACAGCCATTCTGCATCTGGAGAAAATGATGATACTTAAGAACAAAAGACTAGAGTGATTAATAGATCTTGCTATGATCCCTGTAAGTGGCACCTTGCTATGATTAAGCAAAGAAAAGGGTTGTCCTTAGCAAAACAGTAACCATTTACAGTTGGCAAAAACAAAATACAACCCTATAATAAAATGTTTTGGAGTCCCCGTCCCCCCCCACCCCCAAGATGATCAATACAGAATGTGCAATCAAACTAAAAATTTTACCTCAATAGGTTGGGGATCATTCAGGTGTGCACTGAGATTCATCAGGAGCTGTGGCATCCAGGTAGGGACATCATAAGGACTAGATAAAATACACGCACCAATTCCTAGCACTCCAGCATGGCGATTGACTAATTCTGAAAAGAAAGTAATTTCTTTTAAACTCTTCTGGCTTTTTACAAGACACGAATGTACTACTCAAACAGATATGTAGAGCATATGTAAGTCTAAGCTATATCTACTAAAGTAAATGCATTTTGATAGTTAATAGAAGTCCTAGAAATTGTCCCTATGATAACTCTTCTACTCTGCAGGATGGTACTACATATGGGATTTGATACTATGGCCCATGTCCTTTAAAGCCAAAAGAGGAAGTAGCATTTCTAATCTTCACAAAATCTTTGTAGAAGCAGAGGCCTTGGAGTCTAAAAAATGGCCCTAATCTCCAGGTCTTTTTTCTTCAATCTATACAAACTGTGTAAATAAACATAATGTATTTTAGGATTTCTCCTACTTTCAGATTTTTCTAAATAAAAACCAATCAACTGTACAGTCAATAAAATTGTGAAAGCCAACCTGCTTCATTTTTCCTTAATAGTTCATCCTATATTAATAGTTAGTATTACATAAATAATATATCAAGACATATTTAATCAAGCATACAGAAACTCATGGAGCCAATTAACTTGATAATACAGATAAAATCTCCCATGTGGCTTTCTTTTTTACACTTTCATACATATTTTAGTTATTAATGGAACCAAAGAGTTTCAGGAAATTTAATGAAAGGGTACCCAGAGATAATTAGGTTGAATTCCTATCTCAAATTACAACATCTCTAATGAGAGTTTTAGAGCTATGAAGGACTTCAGCAGTCATTTAGTCTAACTTGTGCCTGAAGGCAATTTCAATTCCAACGTAACCAATAAATAGTCATTTAGCCTGATTCAATAACTCCAAGGAGTTACCAACCACAAGACCCATCACTCATTTAGTTAGCCCATGTTCCCCTAGTACACCTCCAATGATAAGTAATTTATAAATTTCCAATTGTTATGAATCTGCATCTCTTTCACTTTTACATGTTGGTCCAACTTCTATTTTCAGGGGGAAAACAGTTATTCTTCCATATAGTAATTATTCAACTATCATGTTCTTACGTTTCTTCATTTTCCATAAGTTAGCTAGGGTAGCCCTGTTATACACTGCTCTGGGTTAGACCAAGGCTTGAAGATTATGTTCAACTTTGGTGGCCACATTTAGTAAGATATCAATATCATCCACAAGAGGACAACCAATATGATAAAGAGCCCAGAATTCATGCTATATGAGTAAAAAAGATAGGCATGAGAAAATATGATTCCTGTTTTCAAGAGCTGGAAGAGCTATTGTGTAGAAAAGCAATTTAAGAATTCTTGCAGAGGGTCAAGTTAGGAAATATGAATGGAAGTTATAAAGAAGGTAATTTAGATTTGATGTAAGAAAGAACTTCTAATAATTAGAGCTATCTAAAAATAGAATAGGTTTTCTCAAAAAGTAGAAATTTTCTACCTAGATGACAACTTGCCAGGTTATCAAGTAGAAGACATTCCAGTCCAATTGCAGTTTGGACTACATGGCCCTTCATGTTTCTTCTAGACCTGAGATTCCTTAAAATTATGTGCAGTTACCTGCAGATGGAATGGTGTCTCCCACTGTACCAGGATCTCGTTTTCTTTTCTTAGGAAGCTTTGTCTTGCAAAGCTGTTCAAAGTGAAGCTGCATAGGACTATCCATGGCAAGGAAGCTACACTGCAGTAACCCACTTAGGGTAGTAGCAGCCATTTCTCGAACCTACGAAAAGAGGCAGTTGTTTTTCCCAAAGTAGACTACTTTTCAAGACAGACTATTGGGAAGGTATAAGAGGAGAATTACTAAACAATTTTATGCAAAAAAAAAAAAAAAAAAAAACCTCACAAACACACAAGATCTTTTTCTGGGGGGAAGATGCTATCAGATTAGAGATGTATAACTGTTATTAATTATGAAACTTATACTTTAAAGCTAGGTTTTATACATTCTATACCAGTTAAAGTTTTTTAAATTGTGATAGAAATGTTAGAAATCAGCAGACACTTATCAGTTTCTAATAATAATTCAAAGATTACAAATTAATCATTTCCACCAATCACTTAATATAACATATACTTTATATACAACCATTCTCTTTGTTATCAGTTTCATGGGCTTTCAGTATTGGCTTACAGTTTTCCTAGTTCCAAGTGTTTTAAGAAGGACAAGAGAGTGTTAAATTAATAAAACACCTGGAACTTCCAGAAGAGAAAGGTCTCAATGGAATTTCATACTTAATAAAATACTTTAAGTTTCTGCTAAGCATTCATTGTAGCACATTAATGACAAGAATACACATTTATAATTAAGCATTTCTGTTCAAATATAAAATACTTTTAATAAATAGGATGGCTTATATTTAGCATAAGACACTTTATATGTAGTTGAACACAATGTTCTAATATTCTATGAAAGAGGTGGAACTTAAAACTAGTGTTTACAATGAATGCTTGAGACTTGCATCTCTCTATTTTCAAGTCTAATGGTTATTATTAAAATATGAATGACTTCTTATTAACAGCTATAAAAAATCCAATCTGAAACCTAATAGCATTGTAATGGGAAATTTTTGAATATTCAAGGATGAGGTTATTAAGTGAGGGAAATAGTACTACAAATCCCAAAATTGGAGTGGAAGGAATTAAGATTACAAAATGAGCAAATTAATGAGTTGAAGTAATTCCCATTCTGTTCCCAATATTAAACAGACTCCATTCTTCAATACTATAGAATTAATAATAATTAATCACAATGCATTGCTCAAAGGGGAACTTAGAAAACAGTTTAAAAAATAGAGGCTAATTATACACCATTTCCACACAAATTTGCTGGGTTTTGTTTGTCTTTCCTTAAAAAAAAAAAAAATTAAAACTTAAAGAAATTTACAGATAATTTAAGGGGAAAAGCATTTATTGCTACATATTTTTTTCTACAAAAGGTTTTTAGAAATACAGGTCCTGCTTCTGTATTAAAAAAAAAAAAAAAGTCATACAACTCACTTAATTCCTATTGTGTAGCCCTTACTACTCTTTTGCTTTAGAACCAATATTTAGTATTATTTTAAGACAGAAGATAAGGGTTTAAAAAATCTGCATATTTTATTTTTAAAAGTTTTGTCACTTTATCATTTGGTACAAAAACCTGTGAAATGGAGCAGAAATTATTTCCCCCTTTTAATATATGAAAAACTTGGGCTCCTTGAAAGTAGGCAACTTGCCAACAGTCATACATGAGTCACTGGTAAATCTGGGACAAAGGCCCATGTACATCCATCCATTCATTCATTTATTTCTACATCCAGTCTAATTTTAATTTTAATTCAGAAAAATGTAATTCAGATATCTAAACTACACTCCATCAGAGTTAAAAGCCAATTCCAATGATCAATCCGTTTTAAACTTGAAAAAAGGACTCAATCTGCAAGAGTTGTGTTAAGAAGAGGAAGAAATTCATTGTGCCAAATCCTTGAAGTATAAAGTAGCCAGGTAGCAAAGTGAATAGTGTGTAGAAAGACCTGGGTTCAAATCTAGCCTCAGATACTTCCCTAGCTATGTGACTCTGGGTAAGTCACTTAACCCCAATTTGCCTAGCCCTTACTGCTCTTCTGTCTTGGGAACAAGACTTAGTATTAATTCTTAGACAGAAGGTATAGATTAAAAAAAAATCCTTAAAGTATACTAGATTTGTTAGCTGCTGATGTTTTTTGTTAGGCAATAATATTTTTAACAGAATTTTAAAAGAAAACTTAGTTTTATTTAATCAGAGTAAAAAAAATTAATTTTACCTCTAGTTGTTCATCTTCCAACAGACTTATAACAAGCCACCTTATATCTTTAACTGCTTCTTCATTGTTTAGGAAAGTAAAGAGATTATAGAATACCATGGTTTGGAGGTAGGTCAATACTGTGTATCTAGCATGCCAAGAACTGCTTCTTGCTGTCTGTTGGGGGGGGAAGAGGAAAAAAGCAATAACTTTACAGGAAGAACAAACATTTAAGGAAAATACTACTGATCAGGTGGCACTATATCCAACTTAAGGTAATTCTCTTTTCATGAGTATGTAAGTAGGTCAATATAGTTTGAAAATTTGCTTTTAAGCAAAAACTTTAATAATAATCTAGTCTTTAAGAATGCACTGTGACTAGGTAGAAACATAATGGGTGGTAAGAAGCACTGGGAATTGGTTATCAAGTGGGCAAAGTAGAAAAACCACTGCACTCAGGAGGGGGGATAAGATTTAGATATGAATTATTCCTAGCCATGGGTGAGTTAAGTAATTTCTTTTGAGTTTCCTCATTAGAAAAATGGAGAAACCATTAACTATAATATCTTTATAGGGTTGTTGTAAGGATCAAATAAAAGAATACATATAAAGTTTTTTACAACATTTGAAGACTTTTAAAAAATTAAGTTAATTCTTAGTAGTTTCCTCAGTTGGATTTCAAAGTGTGCTTTTGGGTAAACTTTAGAAGAGACCTTGAAATATTGACTTTTTCAGGGTTTTTGTGACAATGCCTTGTCTTGGGTTCTCCTCCTGTCTTGACTATTCCTTCTTAGTCTCTGGCTGTATTTCTTTCATAGCAAGCTTCCTGACTAAGGGTGTTTGCTCTTCTTTTCTTTTCTCTCCATACTTGCTCACTATATTTCCAGAGATTTAGTCCCATATCACAAACTGCCTCCTTGAGATTTTGAACAATGTTCTACAAGTAGCTCAAATTCAACATGCTCCAAACAGAATTCAGTCTTAGGTGAATCATCACTTACTTGTTTTAGCACCTGAAGCACCAAAGGCACTTGATGAGGGTAAAGCAACCCCTGAGACATTAGTGACAGACACAATTTTGCATCTCTTTTTAATTCATCATAACTATTGTCATTTTCAACTGGGGCAATCTAGGGAATAAAAATAAGCAAAACAACTAGTTAGAAAGCAGTTGTTGCTGAGTAGCAATACATTTTAAATAAAGATTTAAAAAAGTCACCAATTAAAAGTGACACCTTAAGAATTACATTAGAGAAGATATGGATGAGTCCCCCTGGAGGAAGAGATGAGATCATAGATTGAAAGGTCCCCGAATATGTGGTTTATATATATATGACACAATTATTGACTGTTTTTTGTTTTTTCCTTCTTCTCTCTACCTTTGGTTTCATTGATAGGGAACACTTGTGAGAAAACTTCTACCACTGAAGTTGCCTATTTTATTCTTTGTATCCTTAGCTCCTAGCACATAAAAAAGGTTGTTGAAGCTTAAAGAGTTATTTGGAGTACTGAGATGATTGGGTCAGATCCACCAAGCCAATATGGATCAAATATAGGCCTTGAACCTTGATTAGCCTTCAGGCCCTTACTTACCACATCAGTACTGTATTTCTCTGTTGACCTAAATTAGCTACATTAGTAGTTTTTAGGGAGAATTTGAACCCTGTTTGCTCGGGAAGATTTTACCTTTGTACTATCTCTGAAAGATTAAAATAATAAACAAGACAAAAGTAAATTTTTGTGCTACAAAGGACACATTTCCAGGCATTAAGAAGTATTTTTAATTCTGGCATGTGAAGCCATTTGCAACATGGGTCCAATCAATCTTATCTTTCCATACTTACTTCATCTTATTCCTCCATTTATGCAATTAATATTTCTGCAAAACTGACCTACTTGCTCTTCCTTTCCCCTGTGTACCTTTGGCACAGGTCTTATAATACAGTGCCTCTCTCCTTATTCTAACTCTTAGAATCCTTGGATTGAGACTAGATGACAGATCCTCTGTGAACTTTTACTGTTACTCACAGTTGTCAATATTCTTATTTTCCTCAAAATATCTTATGATTACATACATCTACATGTATGTATGTGGAGAGGTATATATGTTCCCATGTTAAATGTAAGCTTCTTGAGGGAATGCAGATTTTATAACCCTAGTGCCTACAACAATGATCTGCAAATATAAGGATTTAATAAATGTTTGCTTAATTAAACTGAATATTGTTAGTAAATAATATCCTAACTAATAAGTATCCCATTTATTCATTAAAAGTCTACCAATACTATCACATATTTGTTTGTGTTACTATAGGTACTTAGAAAAAATTCAAGTTGTATTTTCATAGAATTACAATGGTTGACGAGACTGAGGACACCTTGTCTAGCCCCTTCCCCCAAACCTCCCTCCCAACACCCTCTTAAAACAGGTGAAAGAAATTATTCTTTAATATCCTGCAATTCTGATCCTCACCAAAGTCTGGTCATCCTCCCACAATTAGTTTGACTAATGAGTTTATTGTCTCATTTTCCATTTTATTTCATCTACAGGTATAATGAAGACAAAAAGAAGTTAAAAACTATTATGCCAATTCAGACCCATAAGATCTATACAGCCTAAGGGAGGATCTAGTCTTTTATTATTCCATTCCAACCATAAACAGAAAGATGAATGGAAGATAACCTCTAATAGCATCACCTGAACTATATATAATAATAGCCTTTTCCCATTTCATAATCCACAGAGCTGCCAAAGTAGTTTTCCTAATCTGATCATGTCAATTCCTTTACTCTATAATTGCCAGTAGCTTCCTTATTTTCTGTAAGATCAAATATAACCTCTATCTGGCATGTGAAGCTCTTCCAAAGCTAGGCCCACCTTCATTCTTTTCCAATATTCTCATACATTACCCCTCTTAATACACTCTATACTTACTGTTCTTCACACCTGAAATTCAACTCAAATGACACCTCCTACATGAACCCTTTCCTGATCCCCTTGTTACTAGTTCCCTTCTTTTTAAGCAACTTATTGGTCATTTTGTATCCTCCCCCCCTCCCCCCTGGTTAAAATATAAATTCTTTATGTCCCAAGTCACTGTGTATATGTGTATATATATATATATATATATATATATATATATATACACACACACACACACACACACACACACACCCTTTGATCTAATGATGCCATTACTAGACTTATACTTCAATGAGTTTAAAAAAAAAAAGACTTAAAAATTTTTGTCTTTAAGAACTGGAAACTGAGATGGTGCCTATCAATTAGGGAATGGACAAACATTATGACAAATGAATGCAATAAAATGCGCCTGGGTGCTAAGAAATGTCAACAGGCTTAAGAAAAGTAAAGAAGGTCATTGAAAAGCATTTAAAATTGCCAAGTAAGGAAAATAAGGTCAGAAGGGAATAGCCTTTGAACCTGAAAAGGTATGTGTTGAATTATATGTTTAAAAAAGGAAAAGCAGCAGAGATATGCAATTGTGTACAATTGTATTTTTCCTGTTCTGCTTTGTATATGGATATGGTCATGTTACCTGGTGTTTACTGCTGCTCTCCTCTCTCCTCCCCACACGGTGGCCTTCCCTATAAGATTCTCCCCCCACCTCCACCCCATTTACACTATCCTCCACATTTAAATACAAACTCTTTGGGGTTAGAGACCATGTTTTTTGCTTTTTTCTTGTATTCCTAGTGCTTAGCACCTTAATAAATGCTTGTTGCCTGACTGACTTTGTATATCTAGCACTTAGCACAGTGCCTAGTACATAGTAGGCCCAGCTTAAAGGCTTTCTGACTGATTAATTCCTTTTAATGAAATTAGTTTGTATTTATTTTGTAATCCATATTCCCGAATAAAAACAATCTAAAGTCACTCACTCTAACATGCTAGATTAGCAATAATATACTGTTGTCACAACATATTTTGGGGTAAGAATTTAAGATATTAGTATTTTCAAGCAGATAGAATGTTCTATTAATATTAAATGCAATAAAAATTTGAATTTCATTGGTTAATTCTTTCAATTTCAAGGGAAAAAATAACATTAAAATAGCATTACATTTTCACACATACTAAAAAATTATAATCTTAATCTAGTGATTATAAGGCATCTTTGACTCAGAAAACAACACATATTCTTTTATAAAGTTCTTTACCAAACCAAAAATCAGCTGTTCATCATTATTAGTAAATAACCAATGTCTTAACAGCAGAATTTGATGTTAGTATGCTCAGGATTATTCTTTTATTATGTAGGAGTTTGATTCTAACAGATACTCATCTGCTCTACATGTCCAACCAGCCAACCAACCTACCTTCCTTCCTTCCTTTCTCTCTTCTTCCTCCCTCCCTCCCTCCCTCTCTCTTTCTCTCTTTCTTTCTTTCTTCCCTCCCTTACCTTCCGTCTTGGAGTCAATACTGTGTATTGGCTCCAAGGCAGAAGAGTGGTAAGGGTGAGCAATGGGGGTCAAGTGACCCAGGGTCACACAGCTGGGAAGTGTCTGAGGTCAGATTTGAACCCAGGACCTCCCGTCTCTATGTCTGGCTCTCAATCCACTGAGCTACCCAGCTGCCCCCTATGCCCAACCTTGCTTAGCATTTCTTCATCTACTACCATCATGTATACGTCCTGCCAAAAGATACATCACCATATCACTTCCCACCACCCAGTCCCTGAGGAACACACAGAATACCTTAAAAAACAAGGGCAAAAGCTGGAGCTGCTCTGTGACCGCTGTAGAAAAGGATCGTCCTGCACTTGCCATCAGCCACTTCAGTACTGTTTGGGGACAGAATTAAAGACTCAATGATCAAGAAGTACAAGAAGAATGAAGAACTAATAATGCTTAGTTCCTCACATAAATAGAATCTCAGGAATATAGTGTGGGAAGTAAGAATGACACTCACTCTATAGACCTTCTACATGGATGCAATGATATTACACAAATACCATTGTACATAAATCCTTATGTTTCTGTTGCATTGGCAATCTACCCAAATTTATACTTCATATAGTAAAAACAAAATATATTTCATAATGTACATATCAAATATATATACTGAAATAGCACAAATGAATACTGAACAGGGAAAGACGATGTGCTCTAAACTGAGTTTATTGAACACCCAAAAGGCTATATATATAAAAAAGAAAGTATTAATTTTCAGTGATGCTAATAAGTGTTATCATTAACATAATTTAGTGACTCACTAGTTTTTAGTAGCTTAATGCCTTGAGTTCTTTCATCTTCTTCACCAACTCCATTCTCTTCCATAACATGATTCTGGATTTCTTCATCTACATCCATAAGGGGTTTTAGTTTCTCCAGGATCCGGGCAGTGAATTCAGAAACACGAGGAGACTTTGTTGGCGCAGTGTTTGGCAAAGAAACATCTATCATGAATATATAAGTCAGTACACTGTAAAATAAAATACACAAAGAAAAAGAAATATATTAATAGAAACCACATGAAAATACCTCAATTTCAGAATTAAGCATATATTTTCTAAATTTTGCCTTACAAATTAAAACTTTAAACAATTACATAACGCATTTTGTTCCAATCATTTCTTAACTGTCACAATATGACAGCCCTCCCAAAATAACTTTTGAAAGAAGAAATCTAAAAATTATGAAAAGGCACCATGATTAAGCTTAGAATTGGTGTCTTCTGTTGGTGAGGCACATTTTATTGCAATCATACGTCATAACGTTTGTCCATTCCCTAATTGATAGGCACCATCTCAGTGTCCAGTTCTTAAAAATTTTTGTCTTTAAGTCCTTTTTTGCATGTTTTTTAATGTGTAGTTTATATTGCTTATATTTTGAGGGGGGATGGCTTTTTATTTGCTAATTAATTCCTTTGGAATATTTTATTGTTTTTATATTGTTTGGATCCAAAATCCAAACAATATAAAAACAATAAAGTACACATTAAAAAACATGCAAAAAAGATTGAAACCAAAGGGGAAAACAATACTTACCTCCCTATTCTTTCTCTGACATTTTTGTAAACTTGAGTGAGTTTGGGTTCTAAGTACTTCAGTAACCTATGCAACAGCTCAGGTACTCTCCATTCTTGCTGGGCAAGCCCACCTTGTAGTACATAAAGTCGACTAAAAAATAAAATTTCTTCATCATTATTTAACTTCATACATTAATAAGTAAATATCATTACATGGAAATAATTGTCTCAGGTAGTAATCATGATTATAAAGATACTTAAAAATCATAAAAATTCTTAAATAATGGAAGAATATGCCTCCTTATGCCTACATAAAGTATTCGCTTCATAGTTCTCATTTGCTTTTTACAATATTGTGAGAAGTCAGTCTGAGCGGATGGGCTTTTATGACCAAATCTCTCAGACTGCAGAACTGATTCTTATTAGTTTCCTTTTTTCTAAGCTTTCCAGATCTTTTACTCTCCTTTTTCTAGCAGCTTTAGGTCAATTTACAATTCAGTGGTTGCTCTTATAGCTGTAGATGGTGACCATAGGAATTGTTCACACTCAACTGGTATTACTTTAATTCAAGAGCAATTCTAATGAAATGTTGAATTGAGAAGTTTAAAATTATTGAATTACATTTAATTTCAATGGTCTTTGGTTATTCTTATCTCTACAAGAAAGATGGTTATAATTAATTGGATATTTTTGTGCCCAGACCTTAAAAAAAAAATCAAAATCACTATGACAATACACCTAGCTTACTTCTATTTGTATATTGTTTGAATTGGCCACAAAAGCATCTTAAAAGTTAATTTCTATGTTTGTTATGGTTTACCATGCATCTACAAAAGATCCTCCTTCACCACTCAATGGAGACTCCAGTAACAACTCAAACAGCCAATGAAGTTTCCGGGGATCTCTGCTTTCCTGTATTGAAAAATATGTCCAAATATCATATCTCAGGGAATCTACAATTCACTATGAACAAACTTACTATGTACAACTTGAAATAGGAAGACAGTTTGAATATAAAAGTGAAATCAATACAATAATATATATTTTAGGTCTAGGCCAGAACTGATTAACAAAGTAATGTAGCACCTGTGAAACCTCTTACATCTAGGACATGTCAAAAAAGATAGCAGCCACTCAATTCAATTGACATTTCCATTACTAGTTAACTACTGCCTAGCTGGGCAGGTAGTCTTTAAAGGAATGCTATCAATGGAACAGAATAGATAACACAGTATTAGAACCAAAAGTACACCATAGATCACGTTATCACAAATTCAAAGTTACTAAACACTAGCAAAATTCATAATAGTAAAGATCTCTAAACATTCCATGTACCCAACAACTGGGAAAATAGCTAAACAAATTATAACTATACCATAAGAAATTACAAAGAGGAAGAAACAAATTGATGTGGGCGGAAGAGGACGAAGTCAGCACAACAGCATACCTACTTAACTATAAAAAGGTCAAATGAGGCAATAAAATTCAAAATAAATTGAAATGGGGATATGGAAACAAGGTTTGTTATTGTACTGGTTCAGTAAAAATAGACATTTAAAAATAAATATTTAATGATACCTTTGTGATTTCATATAATTTTTGAAAGATTTTTTGAGTATGAATTTAAATTTTGTTGACAGTTTCTAAAGTGCAGATAAATTTTTACAAAAAGTACATATGAATTTTTCTCAAAGATTTTTAATAAACTTAAAAACAATTTTACCAGATAGGTCAGTATTTTGGGGAATTTAGGTCATTAAAGGAAATTTAGGATTAGGAAATAGTAATACATTGTACGTGACTAAAACTGCAAATCTCTATGACTTAAGGGGGCAGAGCTGGGTAGCTCAGTGGATAGAGAGCCAGGCCTAGAGATGGGAGGCCCTAGGTTCAAATCTGACCTCAGACACTTCCCAACTGTGTAACCCTGGGCAAGTCACTTGACCCCCATTGCCTACCCTTGCCACTCTTCTCCCTTGGAGCCAATACATAGTATTGACTCCAAGATGGAAGGTAAGGGTTTAAAAAAAAAAAGTGACTTAACGTGAGGGTAAAAATCATTATCTACAGACTACTATTTTGTTTTATTTAACAAATTCTCAAAATAAAAGAAGGTACCAAGAGAACTTACACAGGAAGTTGCTATACAAGTTCCCCAGTCATTGTATGTCTCCACTGTAATGTTACCCAATGCTGTTCTAAGAAGAGGGCATAGAAGCTCCCAAAGTTTTTCCACCTATTCAATCAAAACAAGAAATAAATGTTATTGCTATTCAAAATATACTGTTTTCAAAACCTAAGTTTTCATTTACCTGAAAAAAAAAATGT
The DNA here is from genome assembly GCF_016433145.1 of Gracilinanus agilis. Classification (NCBI taxonomy): domain Eukaryota; kingdom Metazoa; phylum Chordata; class Mammalia; order Didelphimorphia; family Didelphidae; genus Gracilinanus; species Gracilinanus agilis. Next base: position 104,694,306 of record NC_058131.1, read on the forward strand.
TATCAATGGGGATTTCTAAACTTTTTTTCCCCCAGCAGTTTTACAAAAACTTAAATTTGACCCACTGTTAAAGAGTTCAGTCTGATTAAATTCTAATATTCTAAAAAAAGGGAATTTTTCACATCATCACATCAATCCTTCATATTCACATATTCATAATACAGGAAAAAGTTGAAAGGAGAAGGGCTGTTTGAAGCACAGTACACAGAGTGCCAGGTCTGGAGTCAGGAGAACCTGGGATCAAATCTGGCCTCAGATACTTACTAGCTGTGTGATTCTGGGCAAGACATTTAATCTCAAATGCCCAGCCCTTGCCACTCTTCTGCCTTGGAGCCAACACTTAGTATTGATTCTAAGATGGAAGGCAAGGGTTTTAAAAAATAATTAAAATTAATAAAATTTCAAAAAAGTAAAAAAAAAAAATACTTCAGCACAGATATTTTTTAACTGAATATTTGCATGAAAAAATATTGTACTACTAAGAAATCTATAGAGGACATGAATAACACTGCTAATATGAAAATGTAAATTGTTAGAAGTGTGCATATGTGCGTACACCCCCCCCCCCTACCTTTTCAAATGTCCAATGCTTAGAACCTCTGATCAATCCAGCTATAATTTCTGCCACACACCTCTGGGTACTCTCATGTGAGTCTGAAACTAGCCGTTCTAAATGAGGCTTCAAAACTGGCAAGAAGGCATCATCAAAGTTCCTGAACACACCCTATTGGAATGAAAACAAAAACCATAATTATTCAAAAATATACTCTCATGTCTAGTCTAAATCTTTAAAAGTTGGAGAATAAAGAGCTTTACTGACATATTCACCTGAAATAAAATACATATATAGGTATTCTAAAATTATTTTAAGCTCTAAGAATACTCCATAACTAAGAGAATTTTACATTAAATAATGCATTTTGAATAATTAGCACAAAATAGTATAATTAAATACTAAAAAGATTTGGCTTTAAAAAAAAAAACACTCTGAAGCAGCTAGGTGGCTTAGTAGACTGAGAACTGGGCCTAGAGATGGGCTTAGCTTTGTGGTCCTGGGCAAGTCAGATAACTCCCATTACTCAGCCCTTACCACTCTTCTGCCTTGGAATCAATACACAATATTGATTCTATGACAGAAGGTAAGAGTTTAAAAAAAAAAACAGCCATCACCATCATGGGTTCACTAAAATAATATGTGATTTCTCCATTAGAGATAATTAAGAAAAAATTATCATGCTCACTATGAGAAAAGAGAAAATCAAGAATTTTAAGCACTCCAAAATTCCTAATTCCTAAAATGCCCCACAAGTTGCACCTTCAATCAAAAACCATGAAACTGGTATGTAGTAAAATTTTAGTTACCTTGAAGAGGCAAAATCGACGAGGGTTAAATTTATCTTTTCCTTTTCTGTCTTCTAAAGATAGAAAATTTATCAACTGCTCAACAAATTTAGGATTGGAAAAATGGTCAAAAATAATCTGTTCTGCCTAAAGAGGAAAAAATTATTAAAACAATTTAAAATATATAAAACTACATTTAACATTTGCTGATACCTAATTATTAACTTAATGTAGAGGTAGATTGTATTCTAGACAAAAGAATTTTATTTTAGAAGCAAGCTACTTAATTTTCTACTTTATTAAGGAGAATTATTTTAAATTCAAAGCTTTCAAGTACAGCTAACCTAATTTTATTTAAATCTTCAAGTCATATGTGTTAGATCTCAAATGCTTTTACTATGAATTAAGACCAACAAGTTTTTTTGTCTGCTGAAAGACTAAAATGATTCCCAAGCATTCTATTGTATTCATCACATTTATGAAATGCTTTAAAATCTGCAATTTTCTCAGTAACAGAAAAGTTAAGTTGCAATATAATTTAATCACCTATGCCTCCTACTTTTCTCATAAATAAATTGGCCCCAAATACTGGATGGACACTGATGGAATTAGGTTTTTTGGACAAGTATAGAGATGGCATTGCTCTAGACAAGGGATAATAATGTGTTCAATATGATCCAATCAACTAACAAAAGCTCATTTTATAGTAATTTGTTTTATAATGCCTTTTCCTCACAAGTACCAGTTAAGTATAACGTTCATTGGTGTAATACTAAAGAAGAATATAGAAGTTTTTACCCTCAAGGATTATAGAATCTAGTGTAAGGAGTCAGGACTAATATACATAATTAGCAAAAAACACTATGAACTAAAATATAATTAAATTCTAAACTGTGTCATAGACTAATTTCGGAGCATAAATCAACCATATAGAACTCACTTAAATGACCTCAAGAAATAGGTGAATTGGGGAAAAGGAAAAAGAATATTGAGGCCTTTCTATTTTGCATGATATGAATTTAATAATGGCTTTTGATGGAATTTATGGTCATAAGTTAGGTGCTACTTAGTCATCTTGAATACCTGCTTAAATACTATGAAAATGAAAACTTACCTCAGTCATATCTTCCCGATTTCTGCCAAGCTTGGGTTGCTCTTCGGCAGGTGCATAAACAACCATATTCCTAAATATAAAGTATATATATTAGCACAGAGTCAAGGAAAACATGTGTGTTAGTCACAAGTACATAAAGTTTTATGAATATGTGCCAACATTATCAAGAAACATTTGAGTACCTACTCTTTGCAGGGCACCAAGTTAAAGGAGAGATAAAAAGAGGTAAAATAACTAAAACTAATAATCATTTAGGATCTCAGAACTCAGACGGAGAGTGAGGACACATAGATAAATGATAAAAAGACAGAATTTGAGAGCTAAAAGAAACTTTAGGAATCACCAACCCTAACCTTCTTTAGCATTTCTTACAGAACTAAAGCTGTAAAAAATAGCAAGAGGAAAAAATAGTAAAAGAGCTTTCTGGTTACTATATAAAAGATTAGTGGAAGTAACTCTAAGGGACATTATCTCTCAAGTAATACTTAAGTAAGCACTCCACTATGACCACTGGAATGATTTACAGAAAATATCAGCAACCTTTTCAACTCTGCTATTGGAGAAGCCATGTAATACTCATAGCTAAGCCTAAAACATTGGTAGGAAAAGCAAATGAGAAAAATCATTACAGAATGCCATCTAATCTAGTGCACATCTGAATCAAGAATCTCTTCTACAAGAAAACCTCCTTGGTATAAAGATCTCCAAGAGGGAGACTGGGGGAAGCCAATAAGAGAATAGATAAAAATCTGAGACTCCTCTTTTGACCCCGTTTGTGACCCTTGTGATTTCTTCTTGAAAAGTATTATGGCCTTACTGAAAAGCTTTAAGTTCCTATCAAACCTGAATTTAAAGGGTTAACACTGTTAACACAGCAAGGAATGCTGCTGCCTGTTATAGCTAAGGCCAAGATACTCCCCAACTTGGCTTTCTGATAAGAACCTAGTCAAAACTCAGCCTTGGCCTATTCTGAAGTCAACGTTTTGTGTTTTGATGTGACATAATTTGTAACTTCTGCGCATCTGCAAAGTTTCAGGGGGGTTCTTTTGTGTGAAATGAGTCTTGAAATATATATAATAAACTCCATGCTCCTGGAGCCAGAGCTGGAAGCATGAAGCAAAAGACATTTCCCTTGTCCTGTCCTTATTTCTTTATCAACTAAACTGTCATCAGATTATCAGAGATGATAAAGAGATCTCCACAGGAGACCATTCCCACTTGAAACACACCATTACACTTTGTAATAGCTCAAACTATAGGATATTTTTCTTTACATCTAGCCTAAATTTGCCTTTTTTTCTTTCAATTTCTACTCAATTGTGATTTCTTCTTCACTTTGGTGTTAAGCAGAATAAATTTAATCACTCTTCCAAATTTTAAAAGACACCCATCCAAGATAGCCATAAATCATTTCCCCTTTAAGTCTTCTTTTCACCAGATAAACATCCCTATTTCCCTCAAGCAGTTTTCATACTGCATGATCATGAAATCCTTCACTATTCTGGTTGCCTTCTAGCTTATCAATGATTTTTCAAGCATGTGGTATACAGAAGTAAACAAAATTACCTATATGTGGCTCCACTAGGGCATGGTGCTACTATCACCTCCCTAATTCTTATTATTATGGTTTAATAACAGCTTTAAAGACATTAGAGATATAAAGCTAATTACCTCTGAAAGATACATTATATCTAACTATGGGAAAATCGCTCAACTTGCCAATGCCTCAGATAACTCTCTAAAATGGTTATTTTGTTTCTTATGAATAAAATAAGATTCATACCCAAATACATATGTATACTTTTAGAGAATGAAAATTTGCATTAGTGCTTTAGCTGCTGTCATACTATTGATTCATATCAGCTTTTTAACCCTCTTAAAAGACCCATTTCTTTTCCACATAAACTGTTAAGACAGCTATGCCTCCCTCATGAAAGTGGTTTATTGGACAGAGTAAAACTTTACATTTATCCCTATTAAATTTTATTTGGTTAGATCTGGCCCAGTGTTCTAGCCTGTCGAAATCTTTTTGGATACTGACACTATGTTTTCTACCATGCTTATTATACCTCCTAGCTTTATGCCAGTTTTACAACTGTGACATTTAAGTTTTATCAAAATCACTAGTAAAACAGTCTGTTAAGTCAACTACCATTTACTAAACACCTATCATGACCTAGGCACTACTGAATGTTGGGGAAACAAAGAAAGGCAAAATAGATCTGCTCAGAAGCTCAGAAAGGCTTCTCACAGAGGCTTACGATTTTAGTTGAGACTTCAGGGAATCCAGTCTTAATATCTAGAAATCAGTTTAAAACATTAGTTTGAATGACTAGCTTTCAATGGGGCCACTCATGATTAATGTTTTCTTTTCCTGGTGAATACTAATCATTGTTTTAATAATGTTTTCAAGAATTTGACCTAAAACCCCATCTCCCTACAAGATTGCAGTTTTGTGCCAAAGATTATGTAATCTTGAGCAACATTTCCTAGATTCCTTCTGGTAGAAAAGACCAACTACAGAAAAGAACTCCTAGTAAAAATTACCTTATTTATCTTTTTTCCCTGGAACCTGTGCCTATCCCTCTTATGCTTTCTGGAGGGTCTTAAAATCCTACAATTAAATAAAAACTAGTTTTCAATTAATTAATTGTAGTTATAAACATCCACATTAGGAAGACTCACTGAGGCCAAGTGTAGTATCCCCAGTGTGTTTTTTCCACAAAACAACTTGATTCCCATTCTGATTTAGTTCTTGGTATATTTTTACTATCATAATGCATCCACTGGTTATCAGGTCTGTCACCAGCAAAAATAAAGGAGGGTTTACAAGTACCACCTAAAAGAAAAAAAAATGGTATATTTAAAAAAAGGCAAACAACTCTTTTCAATATTCTTTTTACCCACAATGCAATTTGGTTAGATCTGGCATTTAAATATTTCCCATAAGTATTTGCTTCATTTAGAAGAAATTTTTAAGTATGATTTAGGTAACAGCCTGACACATCTTTTCAGATTTACATTTGATGCAGAGATGAGACAAACATCCCCCCCTCGATTTTAGTTTTTAAACTATATGAAATCATGAAACGATGTTTGTAAAGACCTCTATAAAACCTTCAAGTGCCATTTCCTTTTAGAAACAGTAGGATAGTATTGGATGAGAGCAGATAAGACTGAAGTTCAAATTTTGCCCCAAATGGCTGTGTAACCATGGACAAGATGACTGAGATAACTAAATTACTCAGGGCTTCAATTTCTACACCTGTATAATAAGGATAATACCTACCTACCTCACAGATATGTTATGGAAGATTACCTAATACAACTTCTTCATTAGAGTTGCACAGAGAAAGAACATTGGACCTAGACTCGGGAAGATTTAAGTTCAAATTTCACTCTAGGCAAGTCACTTAAAATGTTGTAAAGATAAAATTAGACAATATTTGTAAAACATGTTGCAAACATAAAAGTACGATATAAATGTCATTACTTATTATTAATATTGTTATTAGAAAAACCTAAGAATCAGAGAAGCCAGCTGATTTGCTGCTTGTATGCCTGTATATATACATAAAAACACTCCAAAATTAATGTCAATTCTTTACCATACTGATGTGTCTCAAGAGAGAATAATTTGAAAATCAGAAATTTGTTTATCCTTCACTCATAAAAAATAAATAAAATTCTTGTGTAACCACTGTTGAAGTAAATGCAAATTAAAGTGACAGATTTATGTGCTGTTCTGGCAAAAATAAATGAGTCTAAGAAAAATATTTACTTTAGGTTCTATTGCTAGAAGTAATGAAAGAGTGTAGTAAGATGTTACAAGTTAAAAAAGATTATTTCAAACTTTTGAAATAAAGTCTAGCATAATAATAATTACTCTCTGAATCAGCCTATAAAACCCTACTACTCATGAATACTAAAAGTATAGAAAATACTAGGCATGCACAAAGGGTATGCACTCATATTTAATGTATAAATGTAAATAAATTTTTAATTCTCTTTAAGGAATGCTTTTTATCACTGAATTATTTTGGAAAGCAAATTTAAGAGTGTTCGCAATGTGTTTTATTAATTTAAAACAAGGAAATAAACACCAGTTAAAAACTAAAAAGTTGAATATTTTTATCATTGAAGAAAAGTTAATCTACGGATTCAGTGAACCAACTCTGAGAAAATTTCTTAAGTGAAAACATTTTAAAACATCAAAGAGGAGCTAAATTATCGTAGGTGGCACTTACTGATTTCATATGGGCAGATGGAAAGCTTTTTGTGTGTTCTCTTCAGCTGCTTGAGAATGCCAGCAACTGCTGAGATAGCCATCTAGAAAAGAAATCTTTAAGTTGATTTCATTAATTTTTTAAAACCATGTTAAGTATTTGCATACCATGCTATCAGCAGAGGCCAGATTCTCTTTCTTTTTGAGAACAAGGAAATCCCTCAAACTCTACATGTTCAGTTGGAATGGCTTTAGCGTGCAACTCCATCCAAGACTTTGGCATGGGCCATTCCCACCGTAATCTGTCTCAATCAGTTCAAAGAAGAATGGAGGAATTTTGCCTTGGAAGTACAAATGACTGGTTCAGTTTAGTTATATTTCCTTCACAATGAAGAAAAGAAGAAAACATTTCAGATTCAACCAATAAACAGGAAAACCAGAATGTGGGCTACATATAGATTGGGATAAATTTATTCGCTCTGATATATTCCCTTGACATTTACACTAAAAAGCCAGGACACCTAAACTACAACCTCAAAGAGTTATAGAATCCTTAAACTGATCTTTGCCAAAAAAATAGCCAAAGAAATCAAAAGGAAAAATGGACAATTGAAAATCAGACAATCACTTGACTCAAAATTTGCTTTAAATATATAATTCTACTACTAATTTCTCTTTTCTGTATAAATACACTTTAAAAATAATAAGCAGATAATAATTTTACTTTGAAAAAAAATTTTCATGCTAATATATTTTCTTTGCCTTTACAAATTTTAAAAAAAAAAGCGATGCATCAATTGATGCAGTATGATCCTTTGAGATGTTCCTAAATTCTACTCCTTCTATAATAGGGAAATATTCAAGTTTTAGTTAAGTAAAATCTTAAAGCTTAAGTTTTTATCTGAAAAAAAAAGTGCCTACCTTACGAACCACAATTGCATCATGGTTGAGACTCTGAACAAAGAATTTTATGGCACGAAGAGGCAGAACTCGGTCATCTCTCAAGAGTAGAGACAGAAAGCCAATACCTATATGTTCAAATTTCCAGGGGCTTAAAGAAAATATAATAAAAATCATTACTTATAATTAACAATACCTTTTCCTTTGTAATAATGTGCCATAAAACCAACTAGCCCAGAACCTACTGATGACAAATACTACAAATACCTCACTAAAAATTAGTAACTAGTATTCAATTTTTCTTCCATATCTTCTTCTTTCCTCTCTTCCCATTCCTGACCCCATCTAAAGTGGCCCTGATATTTAATCAGATTTACAATTCTTTCCATCTTTTGCTATCCAATATACACAGTTTCCATTAAAGTATTGCCAAATCAAAGAGAAAAACATTCAACTGAGGATAAGACAAATCCCCAAGTTTCATGATGTCAACTGCCATAAAGGCTGCTAATTATGAAACAGATAATTTTGCATGCAACTTAAATGAAGCTTGGAACATTTAAGTCAAATGTCTGGCATCAAAAGAAAGATACAAAATTAAATGCAAAAGAACACTTACAGATTTCTTTGATCCACACAGTCTAATAAAGTATGTACCAAGTTTTCGTAGTTCCTAAAAGAATTAGCACGCCATTAAATTTGTATTTAAATATAACATAATATAATAAAACTAACCATCAAATCACATAGATTAACTAGCCATGGATTAGGTTCAATTAAATGAACATAACAAATACACAAATGTTTTCTTTCACTGGGCACATGCTTAGAATTTTCAGGGAAGCATATCAATCTATAATATGAAACTTTAATTTTTTAATGAAATCTTTAAAAAAACACATTGGTTTATGAATATTGTTTCCATTAATTTAGCAATTGAAAAACTGAGTAGGAAAGTTTTCGTTTAAATAACTTTTAGTATTCTAACTGAAGGACTTTTGTGATCATGAAACAATGATAAATCTACCACTATAGAATTTAAGCAATTAGTACCTTATAGATAGGAAAGGTAAGATTTGCATTCCAAATCCTTTGATTCTGAGTTTTCAAAGATATATATATGGAGAATAATGCAGTAGAAATAGTTTTCTAAATAGTGTCAACTAAAATCCAAGAAAAATTAAACGAAGAAAAAAAGACATAGTAGATTCTGTCACAAGTTTAAGCTGTGAAGATCACATAAAAAAGTTATCATACATGAATTTAAGCAATATGTTCAGAGTATACTATCTAGAGTAACTTAAATCACTTACTGTAAGGCCTCAGCATTCTTTTCTTGCTGTCGTTTAATTCCTAACTGAATTTCTTCTGAGCTAAGCAGTGGTTGATTGGCAGAGGGATATTTTGACTGCTGAATTAAGACACCTATTGCAACACATGCCTGTGGAACCTTTTTAAAAGAAAAAATTATTATAGCACTTAGGATTGAAAAAGACTTTAACTCAGCTAACTTCCCTGGGCTTAAGTAGTTTTCTCATCTATAAAATGAGGGTGATCAGACCAGATTTTATTGCATGATTTTTTTAATCCAATTGCTTCCTTTTGCAGAAAAGGAAAACCAAGGCCCAGAGAATAAGGTTAGGTGGGTTATGTATCACATGGCAGATAGAGTTTAATCAAGATTTAAATCCATGGTCTCTAATGCCAAATTATACAAAGGAGTTAATTTGTAACATAACTAACCTGGGCTACAGTTGAGCTCAAGACAACCATTGTAAATAAAAATGATTTTGCTTACTGTGAAATCCAGTCCAATTGTTTCATATTGTCTATGAATCTTTTCTGCAAGATCATCAAACAGTCTGACAATTGATGGCTTTTCTAGGGACATTGCTTTGCTTAGCCCTGAAGAAACAATTGCTGGCCATGTCTGTACAATACAATCCCAGTCATGAAGATTTGCTAGGCACACTCCACTATGGTTTCCAAGTAGGCAATACAAGGCACCCTAGAGAAACAAAAATATATACAAATAGAAATCTTTTAGACTGTAATAATATGACTATAATAATTTCTCTCTCTCCTTCCTTTCCTTTCCTTCCTTCCTCCTTCCCTCCCTCCCTCTCCCTGTAAAGTATGGCTTATCCCCTAAGGAAAAGAATTATCCTTGGCCAGTTCACTGACAATATATGCTATATCTAAAAGAGTTTAGTCAATTTTGTTTGATACTCCAGCAGTTGCTATTTCTATAGGTTATATCTAGGCTTTACATTAAGAGAGAGCTATTGGACTTCCAGGTTAAGGTGGCAGCACAGTAGAAGCAGTTACTTAACCTCTCCTAACCCACACATACAGGACCCCCTCAAGAAGACATAAAAACAAATCCAGACGAACAAAGGGACCCCACAACAGGGCGCAGCATTGAAGGTACGTGGAATTGGGGCATTTCCAAGCTATAAAGGGGTGAAACAGCTCCTACTAAAATGAGAGCTGAGCAACCACCCCCCACACACACACCACCTACAGTGCGAAAGCCAGCGCAAAAGGCTTGGAGCAAGTTTGGGGCACCCATTAAGTCATTGGCAGCTACCTGGCATCACCAGGTCCTGCTGAGAGCAGCAAGACTTAAGACCCCAAGAGGTTAAAGAACACGCGGACCCTGAGCCCAGGGGTGGTTACAGCTGCAGACGTGGAGACCCAGTGCAGAGGGGTGCACTACTGTGAAAGCAGCGCCCTGAGACTATTAAAGGAGCTTCGGGCAGAGGAACAAGCAAGGGGACCACCAGGAGGCTTGACCCTGAGAACAACTAGACCTGAGACCTCAGGAGCCCAAAGAGCGCAGACAGACCCTGGGCGTGAGGATAAAGCTGAGAGGGCGCTGGGCTAATAATGGCAAGCCAGAAACAAGAACCTCAGAAGAGAAAGATCAAGAAGAAATCCTTAACAATTGACATCTTTTACACAGAAAAAATCCAGACAACAGAGCAAACAGCAGGAGAACAAACAAGTAGTCATATCCAAACCTTCCCCCCCCAAGATGAAAAATGGTCACAAGCTATTGAAGAGTTCAAATCTGAGATTATGAGAAAGATGGTAGAAAACTGGCAAGAAAATAACAGTTTAAAAGGCACAATTTCTCAATTAGAAAGTGAGGCTCAGAAATCAAATTAACTGATAAGCAAATTGAAGACCAGAAATGATCAGCTGGAAGCCTTGAAGAACCAAACAGACCAGATTCAAAAGGAAAACCAAAAGATTATAGCCGAAAACCAGTCTCTAAAGGCTAGAATTGGGCAATTAGAAAAAGATGCCCCCAAATCAAAAGAATTGATAAGCAAATTGGAGACCAAAATCAAATAGCTGGAAAACAGGATAGACCAAATTGAAAAGGAAAATCAAAAGACTATAGCAGAAAACCAGTCTCTAAAGACAAGAATTGGGCAAATAGAAGCCAATGATCCCTCAAGACAACAAGAACAAATAAAGTAAAGTCAAAAGACTGATAAAAATAGAAGGAAACATGAAATGTCTCACTGAGAAATTGACAAATCAAGAAAACAGGTCTAGAAGAGATAATCTGAGAATCATTGGTCTTCCTGAAAAAGCAGAAATTAATAGAAATTTGGACTCCATACTATAAAGAAAACTATTCAGCAAAATTTCCCTGAAGTTCTACAAGAGGGCAATATAGACATTGAAAGGATCCACAGATCACCCTCTACACTTAACCCTGAAAAGACAACCCCCAAGAATATAATAGCTAAATTCAAGGGCTTCCAAGTAAAAGAAAAATATTTTACAAGAAGCCAGAGACAATTCACATATCAAGGAGCACCAATCAGGATCACACAGGATCTGGCAGCCTCCACACTACAAGACCGCAAGGCTTGGAATATGATATGGGCATTCAACAAGATAAAAGATTTCCAAGTATTTGCACAGAAAAAACCAGGACTGAATGGAAAGTTCAATATCCAAGCACAAAAACCAAGAGAAACATGAAAAGGTAAATAAGAAACAGAGGGGAAAGAAAGAAAACTCTTTATTTTTAAATTTGCCTCTTTAAGGGCTTCAATAAGCTCTAATTATTTGTATTCCTATATGGAGAAATGTTATGTGTAATTCTCTGTAGTGAACTCTACTCACTATTATAGTGTCCACTATTATAGTAATTAGAAGAATTATTCAGAGAGAGGGTGGAGTACTAAATGGTCTAAGATAATAAGGGGGTGGGTGGGAAAGAGGGGGGTGAATAGTAGAGGACACCAAGAGAAACTTGAATGAATAAGAAAAATAGGATATTCTATTTACACACAAAGAGGGATTAGGAAGGGGAGGGGATGAATACTATTATAAGAAGAACAAGAAAGCATTAAAAGGTAATATGTAAACCTTAGTCTCAGTGTAATTAACCCTGAGAGGGAAGAGTAGCTATATCCATTGACATATAGAACTCTATCTAACCCTACTGAGAAAGTCAGAAGGGATAAACCAAGGGGAACAGAGGAGTGAGGAGGTAAAAAAAAAAAGGGAGGGGAGGAGAAGGGAGAGGGAATTCTTTAGGCCTTAAAAATAAAAAGAAGGGAACAACAAGGGAGGGGGTAGAATGGGTAGTAAATCAAAGGAGGGGACAAGGGTTACTGGTTTAAAACAAATCACTGGTTTAAAAGGAAATAGCCTAAGAAGAAAGGATAGACCTAAGAGAGGATGCCAAAATGTTGTGGAATACACAACTGATAATTATAACTCTGAATGTGAATGGGATGATTGATTATACTAAATTAAAAAGCTTTTGCACAAACAAAAACAATGCAACCAAAACCAGAAGGGAAACAACAAATTGGGAAAAAATCTTTATAACAAAAAACTCTGTCAGGGGTTTAATTACTGAAATATATAAGGCGTTAAATCAATTGTATAAAAAATCAAGCCATTCCCCAATTGATAAATGGGCAAGAGACATGAATAGGCAATTTTCAGATAAAGAAATCAAAACTATCAATAAGCACATGAGAAAGTGCTCTAAATCTCTAATAATTAAAGAAATGCAAATCAAAACAACTAGGAGAGTAATGAATGTTGGAGGGGATGTGGCCAAATTGGGACATTAATGCATTGCTGGTAGAGTTGTGAAATGATCCAACCATTCTGGATGGCAATTTGGAACTACACTCAAAGGGCTATAAAAGATTGCCTGCCCTTTGATCCAGCCATACCATTGTTGGGACTGTACCCCAAAGAGATCATAGATAAATAGACTTGTATGAAAATATAACTGCAATTTTTGTAGTGGCAAAAAAACTGGAAAACAAGGGTATGCCTTTGTATTGGAGAATGGCTGAACAAACTGTGGTATATGCTGGTGATGGAATATTATTGCGCTGAAAGGAATAATAAACTGGAGGAATTCCATGTGAACTGGAAAGACCTTCAGGAATTGATGCAGAGCGAAAGGAGCAGAGCCAAAAGAATATTGTACATAGAGACGGATACATTGTGGTAAAAATAGAATGTAATGGACTTCTGTACTAGCAGTAATGCAATGACCCAGGACAATTCTGAGGGACTTATGGAAAAGAACGCTACCCACATTCAGAGGAAGAACTACAGGAGAGGAAACACAGAAGAAAAGCAACTACTTGAACACGTGGGTTGAGGCGGACATGATTGGGGAATGTAGATCACACCAATGCAACTATTAACAATTTGGAAATAAGTCTTGATTGATGACACATGTTAAAACCAGGAGAAATGTGCATTGGCTATGGGGTTGGGGTTGGGGGTGGAGGTCGGGGGGTGAAGGGGAAAGTAAGAACATGAATCATGTTACCATGATAACTTTTCTAAAAATTAAAAAGTATTTTTTAAAAAAAGAGAGTATTATACATTACTGATTAAAAAAAAGTAATAATCTTACAAAGTCAACTATAATATCTAATATTCATTATAATTATGTAGCTTTTTGACAGCAATTACATTATTTTCAAAAGAAATTATTAATACTTAATTGGAAACACAACTGATTTTGAAATAGAAGCAAAAATCTACAATCCTCTGTTATTTGGTTCCATTAGGTAGTAGTCAAAACTGCAAAAATCATTAAAAAATTTTTACTCTAAGCATTTAATAAAAAATTAATTTAAAATTAAAGGTCTCCCCATGTAGATGCACAAATTCTGAGAACCATGGCTTAAGTATACTTAAGAGTAACAAACACAAAGAAAAACTTTCTGCTGGGATACACAATCCTGGGGCACTGAATTCTTTGTTTCTCCAAATTTTCATGGATAAATAAAATGCAATTCCAGAAAAAGAAAGAAAGAGAAAGAAGGAAGACCCTACTTTGAATTGTTGTTGAGTGACATCTTGTCTGTCTGGCCGCAAGAACTCTAAAACCAAGGGAATAATATCTCTGCAGCAAAATGTATATGTTCCCAGAGCTGTGAAAAATGTTTGCTGAGCTTTATTCCTGACCTAGGGAAAAGAACGATATCAACAAAACACATTATCAACATGGTTGTTAAAAATAAGCCAAAGAATAGGTCTTATCTGGAGGGTAAATAGAATTATCTCTATAACTGACAGAGAGGTCATTAAGCATATAAGCTTCAGTTAATATAATGCAAAAGAAACTGCAAAACTTTAAGCATTCTTCCCAACTCCCTGAGATGCCCCCGTCATTAAAATGCTGATTAATACTATTTAACCCCTTTGAGCTTCATTTTTCTTAGTTATCACAGGGGGAAGTTGGGGCCCTTTTCAAGTCTAAAATGTGATATTTCTATTGGAAATATTCTCCAGATTATATTGGCTTAATTAACTATTACATTTTTAACAATGAATTTTCATATCAAGTGAAATCTTGTTTATTCACATTAGTAGATATGAAGATAGATTCATATAAAAGTAATTTGTATAAAAATAATTTACTGTTACAGACTAAAGCAGTGATTCCCTAAGTGGGTGCCACCACTCCCTGGGGGGGGTGCTGCAGCGATCCAGGGGGGCGGTGATGGCAACAGGTGCATTTATCTTTCCTATTAATTGCTATTAAAATTTTAAAAAAAAATTATTTCCAGGAGGCAGCTGGGTAGTTCAGTGGATTGAGAGCCAGGCCTAGAGACGAGAGGTCCTAGGTTCAAATCTGGCCTCAGACACTTCCCAGCTGTGTGACCCTGGGCAAGTCACTTGACCCCCATTGCCTAGCCCTTACCACTCTTCTGCCTTGGAACCAATACGTAGTATTGATTCCAAGATAGAAGGTATGGGTTTAAAAAAAAATTAATTTCCAGGGGCGCTAAGTAATATATTTTCTGGAAAGGGGACTGTAGGCCAAAAAAGTTTGGGAACCACTGATCTAAAGGAATCTTGTTATCTAGTACAGATTCTTCCCCCCACCCTCCTTTTTAAACAGGTAAAATAAGGGTCACAAATAAATAGCATACCTAACTTTACATGGCTGATTAATATAGAACAAGAATTGACCCTGAGTCTACTATTTTTCCTTTATGCCACACTTCCCATTTGTCGTCATTGTGCTTAACTACTGTGGTTGAAGGGAGTAGCAGGAAATGCTGTTGAAATCCAAGTGCCAGGAAGATTAATGAGTTCAAGTTTTTAGGCAGTTTGATGTTAGCCTAAGCACTGAGTTATGAGATAATGTATCAAGGAAGAGGAAAATCATGGCTAGCATTTCCTAAATTGATTCTTTACTTTGTAAGTTCATAATTTTAGCATAAGTGAGTTCCTAAGAATTTAAGCACATCTGTACTCATGATCATACAATGTGGGCTAACTCAAGAGTTCAGAATAACAGGTTTAACTTCAATTTGTTCACTTTCATCCTTGAAGGATTCATGATTTTGTACTCCCCTCCAACAATGTAGAATATAATGACACTTCAACAACGTGGCAGTTGCCCCAGCCAAAATAAAAAAATAAATAATGATTGTGAATCAGTGACCTAGTTGGTAGCTAGTCTCTGAAAAGCCTGGCTGTTCCTATGATGACACACAGTCTTATGACCTGGCCCATGTCTTAGTTTAATAGGGTCTGCTGTTTGGTTATGCTCTTCTAGAATGGGCTTCAAGACCTAGGGTCACACTTATAAGCTATGATGAAGTACTGAATGGCAATATTAGTATAGCAATATCTGAACATGTTAAAAATTTGTACCTGGCCATATGAACTTGTACACAAACGAAGAAGGTCTCTAATCATATCTTGGTGTATTTTTTTGTATTCACAGCCTTCAACAGTTAGTGTTCTCAGCTAAATAGCAGAGAGAAACAAAACAAAAAGGTTTTAAATTTTATATTGGCTAATTTGTGGAATAGGACTGTAATTTATTAGGAACTTATGATTACTTATCTAACAAGACTGATTAGAAATAAATAAAAGAAAAAATATTACCTCATGCTGCAACATTACTCTATCAATTAGCAATGCTCTGATATGCTGTTTTTTCCCTTGGAGCTAGAAAACAAGAATTATCAAAAACATTATTCTCCCAAGTGACCCGTATATAATGTATCATTTTCTTGCATTTTTTAAGCCACAGCAAATAGCAGTAAACCAGATGACCACAATCTATAATCATTAGTATATTCTTTACATACAAAGAGCTAGAACTCTGGTTGTTCCAGTTCTATCATATAAGAAATACCGTTACACAAAGTAATCCATCTAACTAATTAATTATTTGATCTCTGGCAGGGCCACAAGAGGATCTTCCCAGGGAAAGCAAAATATTTGCTTTCTATTAAGGCAAATTCAAAATTCAAAGAATGGACAGCTTAAGAATCTTAACTCCCCACAGTTGTCTATAACATAGCTACCATTCATTAATCTATCTAAATTGTCCTTTGAATCTATTTATCTTTTCTAAAAATATAAGCTTAATGATTTTGCTTACAACTAGGCTTCTACAACAAATATCCTACAGTGCTCTAAAATTTAGTGAATTCATACTTTAGTCTATGGAACTGAATTGATTTTATAGGTTTCTAACATTTTCCTTCAGACTTTCACTTTTCGACATTTTTAATCTGTACTCATGGAATCCATTTCATTACTTTGCTTTACTTAGCTGTCTCTGTTCAACAACTATACAACTTGATAATTATTAAAAAGTCATTAATGACAACTGTTATTGTTGCTTTTTATTCTGCCTAATATCTGAGTGCAAAAGCATATGACAAATCCAAAATAAGCCACTTCTCTTCAGCCAAGGTGATTAGGTTATTATAGACATAAAAATCTTTCCGGGTCCTAAAAAGAATTACTAAATTCTAAGTCCACATGACTCATTGCTTATCAATCTTCTCCCTTGCCAAAAGAAATTGCACCAGAATATACTTTTATTTCCAGAGTAAAACTAACCTTTAAATTTGTTTGAAGGTAATAAAAAAGTTTTTAGTCAGTATTAAGACAACGTGGAAGAATAACAGGCATTTTGAAATAAATTTCTGTATAGTTAGTTCATCAAAATGTAAAAAGACCATGATAATCAGTGCTCTATCTCTCCAGTTCACAACAATGTGTGTATTTACATTTATTTATGTACTTATTATATGAATATATGCACATGTGTATGTGTATAATACTCTAAGAATATTGTATATACACATACACACACAACTTGTATATTATAAATTTGTTTTATATATAATATACGCATATATACAAAGTACCTACACATGAATACATGTATATACATATAAAATATATTTTATATATAGTCTCATATAAGGCTCACATACTTCTAACTATTAGAGCCCGCTACTAAGATTTTAAGATATTAAGGCTGCAGGGAGAAGCATTAGCATTGATTGCCAGGTTCCTGGGTACTAATAATGACACATCTACTGCTGCATTATCTAGTTTTGGTCTCAGTAATTACAGAAAAATAGTATTGTGTTTCATATCCAATATTGCCATGGTTCATTTGGAATCCCATCATAAAAGTTCCCTTACACAATGCTGAACTAAAAAGGAAGGAACATTTTTTTTAAAAAAAGGTTATAATATAGATAGCTATTTGTATTCCCAACCCTACTACTAATGAATGCCAAAAACAATGTACAAACTACTCCCTAGATAACACAAATAGGTAAGCAGTGAATGTCAAGATTAAAGTAAAAGCCACAGCAGATGAGATGTGGGAAAGTTCCACTCTGAATAAAATATATGAAATTCGCACTCCAATTTAAGAGAAATATCTCTTTACCGTAAAAGTATTCTTTATATACAATAATTCTGTGTTCCTTTCTCAAATGTGACAATCAAAATTACATGGTGTATTCCTGGGTCAAACCCTTAGGATTTGCCTTTCATTGATTTTATCTTTTAATACTCTATTTTATTTTTATAAATTATACAGTATCTGAATATTATATTCTAGTGGTTTTCTAGTAAGTCTTGCAGTATATGAGTAATAAGAGTGTGCTGGTTTGTTAGACTAAAGATGCAAGCATCTTTGAACCATTTTTCTAACTTCATTTAGTTTTTTCTGTGAGATCAAAGACCAGAAAGTCTTCCTAAAGGACACTGCATACAATAACCAGCAACATTGTATGATGATTATTTGTGAAAACTTGGCTATTCTAAGCAATGCAATGATTTGGGACAACCCTGAAAGACTTAGGGGGCAGAATGCTATCCACATCCAGAAAAAGAACTATTGGAGTCATCTTTCACATCAATGTATTTATGGTTTTATTTTGGGGGTTTTGTTATATTATGAGTGTGTTCTTACAATGACCAATATGAAAGTGTTTTGCATGACATTAAAAATAAAATTAAAAAAAAAAATCTTTCCAAGTAAACACCATGGATTTTTGTTACAGATCTGAAATAAAATTATGTATTTTCTTTCCAATACCACTCTGATATTACATATCAAGAATATACTTAATTTTCAAGTTCACAGAAAATCTACTCCCCTAAATAGGATGCTCCTGTATAGAGTAGCTTCCAAATTATGTGGCTACTAAGCATTTAGAAATCTTTTCCTTCTTAAAATAAAGTATTTATGATTTAATTGTGAAAATACTGACCCGATTCTCCATTGATTTCTTCACTAGGTTAAAACTCTTCCACCGAGAGTCAAACTCATGCTTGTGAGAGCCTTGAAATTGCAAGAGGTCCCCTATGATCTGTAGTTAAACAATTTATAAATTTTACCAACAAGCCAAGATTGATTATGCATCAAATTCTGAATCTATCAAATGGCAACTGTACCTTTATGATAAGAAACAATGACTTGGTATCATCTTCAGAGTTATCAAGTATATGATCTATGATTAGAGTGTAAGAGTTTGGGTTAAAACTTAATATCATGTTAGCATTAGATCCACTGTCATTTGCATTCTCAACATCATTTAATCAATCTTGAAAAGAGGCAATATAGCATAGTAAATAAAGTGCTAGGCTAGAATTCAGGAAGGTGTGGGCTCAAATCCTGTTTCTTATATTAATTAGGTGAGTGATCCTAATAATTCTCTTAACTTCTATGTACCTTAGGTATTTCTCTTTAGGATTTGGCAACTAAGTCATAGTCAAGATTATCTTTGAAGGAGGAGGTGGCTAGGGGTATTCCCAATTTCCCATATTGGTGACAGACTTTCCAGCATTAGAAATTTCCCACATGGTGGGAATCCTAGCTCCTTAACTTTCACTGCAAGCACATTTATTTCAATAAACCATATAAACAAGAAGCAGTACAGTGCAATGGATAAAGAACAAGCATTTCAAGTCAAGAAGTCCTAGATTTAAGTTTTCCATTTGACTACCATGTACCTGGGCAATCTCTTTAACTTCTCAGTGTCCCAGGCAACACTCTATAGTTAAATGTTGAAAAGAAAGTACCAACCAGTATTGGCGGAAAGAATTTCAAAACAATCTTAGATGAATCAAAGAAAATAGTGAACACTTACTAAAACCTGTCAAAGTATAGAAAACACGAAAGTACTTACGGAGGAGTTTCCTTATGACCCTAGCAATTGTTTCTCGGTGGTTTTCTTTAGAAAGATCTATAAACAAAAACAGAGAAGATATTTTAGAAGCTTTCAATATTCTCCTACCTAGAATAGTTAATAGTTCAAAGTCTGAAGGAACTATTTTTTTAAGTTGGGCATAGTTTCAAAGTATTTCCATTTTTTTTTTTTTTGCTATTCTTCTGAATAATTAGTAGCTAACAATTAAAATATACAATCTAAAAGAACTTCTAAAATCTAGTTAACCAGAATGCACTGACAGTCTCCAAGAGATAAATCTGAGGTGGGGGAAGGAATGTTTAAAGCTTTTGCAAACAATTTTTCATGCTTCAGAAATTAGGTGGAAAGACCATGAATAATAAAGCTAAGAATATTTTCTAATGAGCTAACTAAAATTCCAGTATTAATTGAAATGGTCTGGAAAGGAGGCAAAATTTCATTAATTTGGATAGATTTAATGCCATTTATTGATGTTATATTTGTAGTTTAACAAAAAGGATGCTGTTATTAAACATGAGTAATGTGTGAACACAGCCAGATTTAAGAATATACTGCCATATTGTCATGTCTGAGGTTTTCTTCATTGCTATTTTTTTAACTACTGAAGAAATGCTTCTTTTACCTATTCGTTTGTTTTATGCTCTCATTTCTTATATTCAATTATCTGAGCATAGATATATTTTATTCTCTTTCCAGATTTCAGAACCTTTACTCCAGAAAGTTTATATTGGCTTTTCTTATTCGTGTCCCTCCTCTGATTCTTCCAGAAAAAAGAAATGTGGGCTCAGCAAAAGTATTGTGAATTTTAAATGCCCACAGAAACATGCCATGATCAATCACAGCTATGATTTCAATGTAGACTTATATCCCCTCTTTCACAATAGCTACATGCTAGAACAAGTTCTCATAATTAACTAATATTTGCTTACCATAGTCAAGACCAGTGTACAGTTTGGTTTCTTCCAAAGATACCATACTTGGCACCCTGAATAAAAACAAAGAGATATTTTTTAGAAATAATGCCTATAGGAAAAGATTATGTAAAGGATTTTTGTGGCTATAACAGTTCTAGTAAAACAAAGATAAAACTATTCAGAAAAGCATAAATTAAGTGTCTTTGATACTTCCTAATGAACAGGGTTTTTTACCTGATCCTTCTGATGATTCATAGTAATTGTTATAATTGTCCTTAAATAAGGAAAGCTAATTTAAATTTAATAACAAAAGAAAATTCAACTTCAAATTAAACGTATTTCAATATTATTGAAAAAATAATAAATTTTAAAATTGCTACCACACATATTACCTAAATATCAAACTAGTAAAATTTCTTCTGCTCTCAATCACACAATAATGGAAAGTAAAACTAAATATTTATAATGCAAAGCTTTTTGAAGAGTAGAAAACAAGTTGCATTTTTAGGTAACTCTGATCTTTCTGTTACATTATAATATATCTATATTCGTATTCTGAAGCCTAAATTCTTCAATTTGTCAAAACACAAATTCACCCATAAAAATATTAGGGGTTCTAAATTTTAAAAATTCCAAATATATTTTCAAAAAGTATTGACACCTCATTTCAAAAAGTATTGACACCTCAGTTCAGCTGATCTGAATGTTTCTTTAGCTTTTAAGTTAATATCCTTATTCACACATACAAGAACAGATTTTACATTAATGAGTAATACCTTAAGTAAAAGATAAACAATCCAAAATATGATTTTTATTTCAACATTTTGTTTCAGAATCTCTGTAATCCATTTTTTCCTAATGCTATAGTAAAAAATGGGAAATGTCTTTTAAGAGAAAGTTTAGACAGAAATGCCATAATAAGACATTAAAGAACAGTTAAAAATACCACGTGCATATTGGGGATAAGCACACCTAGTTCAAAAAGAATAAAAATGCATGGTCTTCATATATGAACTGTATAAAATACTGTAAGGAGGAAAGGGAAATTTTTTTTGCCAGGACATGTTTGTACACCCAACATATATTAATATTGTAGATAGAAAACAACTAAAAGTGATAGTAAGACAGGATAGTTCATCAATCTGAGTTTGACATAGTTAAAGATTTTAGAATTTTACTTAAATATTTATGATCACTTAAAATGTATTGATCAACCATATTCTCTTCCTAATTTAGCTGTCTGAGAAATCTTAACACTTTAAGGAGAAACAAATTCATAAAATACAGTAGTGGAGCAATTTTTTTCTGTCTTCAACATACTGGTTTTTTCAAAACTTATAAAATTTTAGGGCATAGAATCTTTCTTGTTTTAAAAAACTCACTTTTAAATTAAACTTTAAGAGTTTTGAATAGGGACAGCTAGGTGGTTCAATGGATAGAGCCAGACTTGTAGACAGAGATCCTGGATTCAAAGCTGGCTTCAGATATTTCCTAGCTATGTGACCTTAGGCAAGTCACTTAACCCCAATAGCCTAGCCCTTACCATTCTTTTGCTTTGGAACAAATACTTGGTATCAATTCTCAGACTGAAGGCAAGGGAATTAAAAAAAAAAAAAAGGACTGACAAAATTTAATCACTCCACACAATGTAGGCTACTCTCATTCGCAAAGCTCAGAAATTCAACTTTGTCATTTGAGTGTTTACTATACAAAAGACAAGTTTATTACCAGCTTAACTTAACTAATAAGTAATTTTTGTTAGGTCAAAATTTCTCCAGAAATTATATGCAAACCATACATAGCCCCCCACTAAATGATATACATTTTAAAAAGGGCATTAACACAAAGTATAGTGAATATGTTTGACAAAATAAAAATTAAGTGCTATGTTGAATTCCTGTATTATTTTCTGTGAGAATTTTTAAATTCTTTTCCCTTTTTGTTTTATGTCCCTTGACAGTAGAGGTTTTCTAATTTAGTGAAATACATACCCCAATCAATGTATTTACCCCCTTCAAACCAAAGGCAAGCTACCTTCTGCTAAAGACAATGCTGTCATAGTGCAGAAAACAGATCTTAGTTCAAATTCCTACTCTGCCACTTACCAGTAAACAGGCATTATTTTTTCATCATAATGCATGATTATTACAAAGACTAGAAAAAAAGAACTTGTTATTCATAGCAGCAAATATTGTATATCAAGAGTAAAGCATTATTACTTTGGGGATCAAAATGGGGAGGTAGGTGAACATTTTTTACTATAATGGGTCCAAATTCTCATTGTAATGAATTTTTCCAACATAAATACTTCATTAAATATCATTATAATACAGTTCTGATATTTAAGCACACATTCTTTTAAAAAATACATCAATATTTAAAATTAATATTTTCCATTTTTATGGCTTTCATCTACATACAATTTCAGAATCCCTAATTTTAGCTTTCAACTCCCTTAAAATACCAGTTAGGAAGGGATTTTTCAAAAAATTAAACAATAAAATTTCTAACCTTACTAAACAAACCAATTACAACTTAAATCCTTAAAACATAAAAACTAAAGTAGCCTTTAGAACAAAGTTAGATAATAGTCGCCATAAAAATTATATATCAAATACAACTTTTAAATCAAGATAAAGATTTTAAATGAGAAGACAGCTGGCTTTACCTATCTAGGACCATTCCTATTTTAGTATGTTCTATTCTTATCTACCTCTGACTTCTTTTCATACTTTTGTTTTACTTAAGAGGTCCCTCAATTACATCCCTCCCTACTTGAATTTTATGATTATTACTCACAACTGGGCTAGAATGAAAAACAAAAAAAAAAACAAAAAAAAAAGCCAAAACCGACAGCTCACTTACAGAACTCTGTCACTTGCCTGTAAATAAGCAAAACTTCACAAACCTATCCTTTTTGAACCATTGGCCATACAATACATTTTTGTATCCCTATGCTGCAGTTATCCATACATAGGTATCCCAAAAGTCTCAATATTGTTTTAAACTTCTAGATTGAACCAGCACTAAGACTTTTGAAATACCCTGTATAGACTGCTGCTGCTTGTATGTGAAACCTAAGGTAGGCCTGTCATTGTGTTCTTAGTACCATAGATACAATAAAAACCTTGCTCATTTCCCCAAAAGCAGCACAAGTAATAGCAACAGCTTTTCTGCTGACCAGCACTCCAGCAGGAAAAGCCTATGCCAGGTGTAGCCACTGCTAGTACAGTAGCATAAGGGAAGCAGATTCCTTCAAGGGCAATCCTCCTCTGTATCCTGGAGGTTTATACTCAGAGTTCACTTGCCCAAAAGAACTTGTATTTTATCTGCCACAGAAATAGAAGCATCTAATTTGGGGAAAGGTTGGGAGAGTGGTGGATCCAGTGAAGTAGCCGAGTTTTCCAAGCTTTGCAACTGAGAGACACCCACCTGTGTTAGCTTTCTTCTTATCTTCAAAATACCTACTGAAGTTCCAGGGTCCAACTATATACTATTTCCATAACAAGGAAGAGGTGGGGTGTTTTCAATCAGTAGAAAAGTTGTTACATATTGCATAAAATTATAGTAAATAGATCTACTTTTAAGATTTACTTATATGAAGTCAGTGTGCTATTGTTTTAGCATGTTTCAATATTTTAAAATAAGTTCTCATCTATAATTCCAAGTTCAATTTCTCTTATCTGCCACTCTAAATTTTCTTATTATCTGAGCTTCTTTCAATCTGCTAAAATATCAGTCTTAATATTTTTTTGTGTGTGGCAAAAGCTTGTTTACTAAAACAAAAAGAAGCCTTTTTAAAATAGACTAACATGGTATCATCTTTTAAAATATTATGTTTGTTGAGAGAGAGACAGAGACAGAGAGAGACAGAGAGAAAGAGAGTTTCCTTTTAAAGAATTTTCTCTTTAGAGACATGGCCTGTCTAGAATTGAACTGAAAAGTAGGTTTGTATCTTGAACATCTACTATAATTATTCTGAATAATACAAATGTGGGCTCAAAAGGCTTATCTTATCTAACATGTTTGATGTCAAGAGACTGCCATCAAAAGATATAATGAAAAAGAAACCTCCATATAGAAAATAGGAATAATAGTCACTTTAACAATTTTGAGAAGATTACCACTACATATTTATTTAGCAATGCTTGGCCACCAAGCTTGTCTGTATTAGATCTTGCATGCTTTCATTTTTAAGACTTTTTGCCACTAGGTGGCAATTTTCTTTAGAACCATTACCTTCAAGAGAATAAAACTTTTGGTGAGGGGAAAACAGGAAGGAGAGGGAAAATGACTCAAAAACAAAATATACATGCAAATTATTAGAGCCTAGATGAAGTCGCATACATAGAACTATAACTGAATTGGCATAAAATAATTTTGTTTACCTTGAGGAGACTAAAAATAAACTTTTACAGTATTAAAATAAAGTCACGAGGAATTACTAGGATATTTTATTTTCCAGATTAACTACTACTAGCCTTTTACAAAATACAATTAGGCTAATTCTATCTATTATCATCAACTACAATCCTAGTTAACAGTATGTGAACACAAATGAAATGCTGGGTCTATTCTATCATGTGTACATTTTGTTTCCACATAAAAATTAAAAAAATTCTTACATGCTGCTAAGTTTAAGAGCAGATTATGGGCCATAATAATTATTTCCATGGTTGACATACAAAATTTTAAAAATCAAAGAAAACAGTTGGAAGGTGAAAAAAAGGAGAAAACAGGGTTACTCACCGTGGAGTAGTAACTGTTTCCTTTTCTGTGTGCAGCTCCCCCAGCAGAGCTGGGTAGTTTCCTGGAGGTGCCAAGAGAGGTTAGCTAGCCCTGCCCCTCATTGCATAACATCACATCCTTTCACATATAAAAGAAATGGTCTTGTTCTAGACCTTAAGTATCAGATGTCTTGAGTGAAAAGATAGCAAGAGCAGAGTTCTTAAGAATGCTTTTATAACATTTCTAGCAGAGGAAAAAGGATACCAAGGATAATAAAGCAATACTAGAAAAATGAGGACTCCTCTACCTTGAGTAACCCTGTTTTTCATATCCCCTAAAAGTGGTTAGGTCTGTTAGAGTGGGTTATAGTTTCAAAGGAACATCCTTAGGTAACTAATGAAGACTGTATACAAGATAAGAACACTTTCTCTTAAGATTTGGAGAGGTGCCTAGTCTAGCTTTTATAATGGCAAACAGAGTTAAGAGAATACCTGGGCTACCTAATATCACTTATTATTTGGGGGTCTAAGAACCAAAGTTTTAATTCTAAATTAAGAAACATGTTCTTAACTCTCTTATTTTGACAGGCAAGTTGCACAATCTGTTATTTTGTTGGAAGTTAAAATTTTGTAGTTGGGACATATTGGCTCTTCACAGTCCCTTGGGCCCAATGTTTTACATGCCCTTCGAAACAGGAGACAACTGAACTCAATTAGTAGTTAAGATATCTATCATAGTAACCTTATATTTCTAAAACAAAAGTACAAGCTGAGTAACATTTAACATAGCTGTTTCTTTCTACATACTTAGGTCTACAAAATCATCAATATCAATTCGATTTTTGCCAGACTCAAAAATTAATAAATAAACCAAACATTCAAAACAAATTCTCACTAAGAAGATATTTCAAGATTCCAAAACTATTCAATACTCCAGTTATTTCTTTATTCCCCTTGGGGCAACTAACATACTACTCAACAACATTTTAAATCGAAGATAACATTAATTTTCAAACAGGCCACCACTCCAATTATGCAAAGGGTAAATAAACCATGTTACATCTAAGAGAAAAAGCTTAAATAAGATCAGTATTACAACATTAACCTTTCATGTAAAAGATCATTTATCTGTCTCCCAAAGAAGCCAATTTCTGTCCATTACTTTGGAGAATGTATAACTTCCTTAATCTAACTATTTGAGAGTTACAAACAAGGAAAATTTCTTAGCCACTACAAATAAATTTACTCTAAGGCATCAGATAAGCTTAATTTTATACTATAATATCTGTGATATTCGTTTTCTTTTCTCATGTAGCTAGAGTATTTTTTTCATTCTACCACCATCTTCAGTAGCCAATATCCCAGGCGAACAGTTTTAGGTAGAAAACAATATGATTTTTTCCCTACCCACTCAAAATGACTCATTCACAATCTCAAAGAATAAATCTACAGAAAAATTCTCTTCCTGTTCTTTTTGTATTAGTAGGCAAAGGAAGACCTCAACAATTGTGTACACCACCCTAAATTAGTCTAAGAAAAGTAACACTTGATAATTTTAAAGAATATAACATTTGAAAGTAGTGATATATTATCCTATTAGAAAATACTAAAGAAAAAAGGTCTGTAGATTTGTTGCATATTATTATTTCAAGGAAAAGATTAATAAATTCATTAACACTAGCTACACAATAACTTTTTAAATGAAGTATTTATTTAAAAAAGAAGTCCTACTCTGGTATATCCCATCACACACAAGTTGTGGCAGGCCCTATTACCACGCTGGGAAGATTTTGAATGTGGGCCTTGTGACAGAATGTCCATCTCTTGGCCTACATAATTAAGAGAGGTTCATTAGATGGGGTGATGAACTTTTTATTTTTAGCCAAAGAAATTCTTGAAGACCATCTTCAGAGCTACATAGGAGCTATGATTTATTCTGATGGAAACACTCAAACACCAAAGAAATTATGATCCTTAAAGTAGCAAAGTACCAACTAAAATACATCCTTCTTATCAAACTTGGATAAAACATATTTACAATTAGACTTACATTGCAGACGAAGATAACACATTAAAGCTAATTTAGTATATTGCTGTAAGTTTAAATATGGAGCAAAATTCTTTCTGAAATGCTGTGGAAACTATTTTCAAAACAAAGTTAACTCTTCACTTAAGTAATCAGAAAGAAAAGGATGCTGTTTTTCCTTTATTCAACTGTATATCATCATTACTTTATATCATAATATATTTCACATGAAGTATTCTAAAAAAAGGTACTACCTCAACAGAACATAAAAGGCAAATAAGTTTAATTCTATCTAAAAGAAATTAGAACCAGAAATAGCCAGTTTTTTCCCTTCAAAACTTTAGTGCTTTTTTCAATCTAATTTTCAACACAAAGTCAACACTTTCACTTTTAGAAGACCTCCCCAGTCAAATATTTTCCTATTGTTCAGCTTTTGAAAAGATAACCAGCCTTAAAAGAACAGTGATATACAATATCAACTTCATGGAACGTATGATTATGTACCACAAGCCAACACATGTTAAATTTACTTATACCAGAAAATATCATACAATCATGCTAAATTTTTAATGAGGCCATCATACAATAGAAAAGCATTATATTTAAATGATCAAAATATAAATCACCAATACCTTTATGTACATTTAATTTATTCTTGCTTCAGTTAAGCATTACAATAGTAAAAAAGGTTGTCTGATATCTACCTTAAATGGAACAAGTGAATGCTACCTTAGTTTAAAGTAGTATTCTGGTCATCATTTGATCCTAAAATCCACTATCTTATCTGCATGGAACATCATTTTGGCCTCACAAGAGAGATTCTTGGGCCAGATAAAGAAAAGCCTACTTCTTATCTTCAAAGCAACATTCTTGAGAATTCCAATTACCAATTACTCAATCTATATATGATATAAAAAAAGAACTATTTGGCATAATACAAGAAGGTTGATTTCATTGTATTGGATTATTCAAATGATCAAGAGGTTAAAATTATACATCTTTATTTTTAAATGTATGTTTATATAAAATTATCCTGTCACCAGTAGATACTTGAAAAATCTAATTGATTTCAAACAGTTTAGTCACCTGACGCCAAACATAGGAAACAAAAATTCTGAGGAAAAAAGCTACAATTTCTGGGGAAACTTAAAAACAGACATCCTTATCAGAAATCAACTAATCATCTAAAGAAGTAGGTCTAACATAGTTTTCCAATAATTAATTTTTATACTTAAAAAAGATAGGTGATAGCCTTTCATTCATCAAAGATGACAGTGCAACCTACAAATTAAAAATTGTAGGAGTGTCATCTACTGGCAAAAAGAATTTCAAATGGTCTTTTAAAATACTCCTGGCAAATCAAATTCCTTTTTATTTTTTTCTTAATAGCAATAGTAACCAAACTGTCCTATTAGAATCTAGAAATATTTTATGAAGCAATATCAATCTCATTTTTAAAAAGATGCCTTGGTAAGTTGCTCAGAAATAAGGTGGATGCTGAAAAGAAATAGCTTGAGATGGCACACTAAAACACACACATACCTACTTTCTAGGCAAGCTAGTTTTTTAAGTATTACAGATTCCACTTGAACTCAATTCCTGACCCAAGTAGCAGTTTGGGATTATATTAAACCAAAATATACCAATTCACAAAGCCAATCCTCCTAATACTTTGAAACCATTTAACATCAATAGCTTGAAAATTAAGCAAAAAAAAAATTCAAAGGACTAAGTATCCATTAGTGTCAGAGGGGGGAAAAATACATTAATTTTTTTTCAAAATACCAAATTTCCTTTGGCTACACATTATTGTATCAAAATAGATTCTAGACAAAAATTGCAGGCAAAAATATTATGAGTTTTAGCTTTTTTTCTTCAAAAAATGATGAAAATGTATATTTAAACAATTATATCTGATTATAGGGCAAAGGAACTTTTAAATAAAAAGATGACATGTCTATAGGTTGACATGCTAAAAAATTTCAGTCAATTCATCCTCTTGTCACTATATCTATAAATATGCATATACATATAGATATAGTTTCCTTTTAAAATTTTATCTTAATTTGATCCTGAGATATTTTTGGTTTAACAATGATACCACAAGGATAAAAGTGAAAAAAGTTACTTTTATTTAAAAAATAAAACAGCAAAAGATATAAAATGGTAAAACAATTCTACTTACAAATGAGTAATCTGCTCTCCTTTCAGAGGGGGTAGAAGATTCCCCGAACCAATTAAACAGTTGTGAACTATGGTCAAACGCTGTTGTACATCGTCTCTAAAATTAAAAATGAGTTAGTTTACTATCATAATAGATGAAAATTTTAGTTTTATTAATGATATTACTTATTACATTTGCTCATGAGATCTTTCTTATTTTCAACACTTCCAGAATTCAAAAGCAAATAATGAAATTATTATAAGTCAGGGTACTAAAAAATAAGATAAAGAAATGATAAAGTCTTCTGTCAGCAGAAGGTAGTTAAACAGATGTTAAATTTTAAATGGTTCTATTAGATTGTTAATGGTCACTCAAGCTACTACATAATTTGTCATCTGAAACAATGATCATTAACTCTCTACAAAACCCTTTACACATATGATTCAGAATCCTGTATTTTCTTTTTAACCACACATTCATGTTCCTAATGTGTTATTGGAAATTTTGTACTTTTAAAAATACATTACCTAGGAGCCCACTGACTTCCTATCATTACGTACTGACAAAGACAGGGGATAAATTCGGTGGATTTCCTGGGCTAGCCCTCTTTCCTTCCTATGGTGGCTTGCAGCTGGGAATGTGGGCTGTTTGAACAGGTAGATGAGCCATGGGTACGTGGTTTTATTTTGTTATTTATTCCTTTATTTCTAGTGACTATTAATAAATCTTATAAAAATATAATTTAGTTATTATATATTAATTTTAATTTAATTGGGGAGACTAGTCTCCCAAAATGATAACTAGTAAGGATGACAAATAATTATTCTTTCTAATAATTTTGATAGTTGCACTAGAAGACCTCAATAGGCATTCCCTGTCTAAATAAGTTTATATACATGGTTAATATCTAAATATCCAATTTCCACTACCTGCCCCTCCTTTATGTTTATCAAGATAGCACAAATATTATGGCATCTTGTGTTTCAACATAATTCTGGAAGCTGAGATAGTAAAACTAGCCATTAGTTTCAAATATTCATTTCTTTTCTTTATTGAATTTTCTATGGAATATTTCCAAGAAAGATTTTTTATTTGTCCATAGTTGCTAAATAAGTAACATTCCACACACATAACCACTCTGGGGGTAGGATTATTGGATATAATTTTTAAAATCTTAAGCAGCATTCCTGAGTCTAGGAAACATACTCTTCTTTTCAAAGTAGATACCTATATGTACTTCCAAAGTAAACATAAGTGAAAATCAAAGTATCTATATAAAACTGAATAGTGGGAATTTAGTAGTGAGTCAAATGAACATCTCCTTATTTTTCATATAACATATTGAAATATTATGAAGCTACATAAAAAGGAAACTTTTTTCCAGAAAAAATACTATATTCAAGAATTTTCTAAGTACGGTTTGGGTGGGTACATTTTCAATTAATACAAAATACATGTCACACACATTAATAATCTTAATGTCAGATTTTAAAAGGTTTAATTTTAATTTATACACTCTAATGCCAAACTTCCAAAAATAGCCACTGACACAATTGGATAAAACTAATAACAAAAGAAAACAAACCTGGACATTTCTAGTTCTCCATTTGCATAAAGCTGGAGCTTGTTAAGCTCGGGCTGAAGAAATGAATCCAGTAAATAATAGGCAAAGGTTATTTCTTCATGTGAAGGTACATGCCACTGGATACCTAGATTCCACAAATCACCTGGTTTTCCCCAGTCCTAAGAACAAAGTTGCATACTTGTTTATTAAGTTGTAAATATTTTGTTAACATGTAATATTCATTAAATAAATTTATTTTCTAATGGGGAGTAGGGGAAAAATCTATAGAAACAATCTAATCTAAACTTTGGTGATACAAACTTCATAATGTACTACTACAACCTTATGATAGAAAAATGTATTGTAGTGGTCAATTTTTGCATAGAAGACTTAATAAATGAAGATATTTCTGTTGAGCCCTGTATATAATTTGCACATCTTTACTGACCTTATTAGCTATAAGTATTAACTATAGTATGAACAAATCAACTAATTTCACACAAAAATTGAAAATTTTGGTTTAAAACTTTTTTCAAGGATAAGACATTATTTTCCTCAAAAATAACACAGCAGGGGGAAGCTGGGTAGCTCAGTGGATTGAGAGCCAGGCCTAGAGTCGGGAGGTCCTAGGTTCAAATCTGGACTCAGACATTTCCCAGCTGTGTGACCCTGGGCAAGTCACTTAACCCCCATTGCCTAGCCCTTATCACTCTTCTGCCTTGAAGCCAATACACAGTATTGACTCCAAGACAGAAGATAAGGTAAAGGTTTAAAAAAAAAACAACACAGCAAACATTTCTAATTCAATAGTCTAATTACATTGTCCATAATAATTACACCGATTAATGTTTACCCCTTGAAAAAATAATCCTCTAATATCAAATTAACGAAAATCCTTACCTTAATAGGAAAGTATTCAGAAGGAGGTTTGTTAAAGCCACCTGGCACACTGCAGTATTCTGTAGGGTAGATAAGTGTAGTAGACCGTAGGAGGTGGTGTAAGAGATTACAAGACAAAGTATAACCTTGTTTACAGGTTAAATGTAAGGTTCGCTGGAGAATCTTTACCAGCTGTTCTTTGTAAGGCAACAACTTTTTTCCATCAACTCGAGTAATCTAATAAAAGGGAGAACATTTTAAAGTTTACTATGTGGTTATGACAGAGTGACAGAAAGTTCAGATAATTCAGATACTAAATTAATGTCAGTTTGGTTCTTAAAAAAAGTTTTATTTCATTTAAGAACATATAAATAAATAGCTCCCATCATCTAGGCCTGCAGCCACTAAGTGACACAACAGATAGAATGTCAGACCTGGAGTCAGAAAAAGTTCAAATCCAGCCTCAGACACTTACTAGCTATGTAACCCTGAGCAAGTCAGTTGATCCTATCTGCCGTTTTCTCATCTATAAAATGAGCTGGAGAAGGAAATGGCAAACCATTTCAGTATAGAGTCAGACAAAACTGAACAACAATCATCTGGGCCATGTACTTATTTGGTATGTTATTTTGTGGAGGTAAGACTAGAAAATAATTATCCATCATACCATAAAAATTTCATAATTTCATTATCCCTTTACTCTCTGTAGGATAATTTGGCAGTAAAATAAGTATAGCTTTATTGTTGGCCCACATTTACAAAATAATTTTAAATTCTCACCCCCACCCCAGAACAAGTATGTCCAAAGAAATTGTACCTCAGACAAGAGCTGGAGATTCCACAGTAATTCCTTATCTAACTCTTCATCATTCAAGACATCATCATCTAAACGGGGGAAAAAAATTTTCCTTAATAAAATAAAAACTTTTAAAATTCATAGCTAAACTTTCTGTTAAGATTATAGAAAGCCCTTCACGACTATAAAGTCTTCTATTTCTAGAAATTCTTTTGACTCTTCCCTCTCCAGGAAAAAAAAAGGGGGGGTCGGGGGGGGGTGACTATGCCCAAATTATAAATAAATGCATCATTTCAAAGACCAGGAATATTGATGTTCCACCTATAAATCAATTTCAATTCTCATGTTAACTTAAAGAAATTCCTTTTGGATACCATAAAAGTTCCTTTAAAATATCCAGTTCTTTTATTTCTCACAGCATCAAACTGACAAATATTTTAAAATTGGAAAAATACCTCAAGTTGTGAAAAGTTCTAATTAATTTAACTAATGTACATCTCACAGAAGCACAAAATTTTTTAAGAAGGAACCTCATGACCATCAGATACAAACTACATCCAAAATGAGTCCCCAATATATCATATCCAACAAGTGGTCATCCAACCCCTTCTATAAGAAAATCAAGAAGGAAAAATCTATCTCCAAGACATCCCATTCCATTTTTTTAACTCCTCTAATTGTTAAGAATTTTTTTCCCCAAACATCAGGCGTAAAACAGCCCCTTTGCAACTTACATCTATTGTTTCTAATTCTGTATTCTTAGACCAAAAAAAACAAATCTACTCCTTCCAAATGATAGCCATTCAAATACTTGAACAATCTGGACAAAGTAAACTACACACAACTAGATTGTTTCTGAAGGCTAAAAGAAATTTCACAAAATGATAACAAACAAATCAACAAAATCAAATGACTCACTCATTGTAAGTTGAGTTATAACAGTACAGCAATGGGGAACAAAGATCTTCAAAGATTCAACTGGGCAGCACTGAAACATATTTTACAAATGATTTTAAAAGAGAAGCAGTTAGCATGAGGTCACAAAGTAATCACTATTGCAGGGATCGAGTATACACATAATTATCTTTTGAGTAAAGTTTATATTTAAAATATAACATCCAGTATAAAAATAAATTATTATTCACAAGATTAACTAGTAAATTTTCAGTTTAAAAGCAACAACTAACCTTTACAGCAGCTCGGCACATATCTGCCACCATGCGGCCTGCTACTCTAGTTTCAAATATGTTTGAAACGGCAAAATTAAAAACCTTCTGCAGGGCAACCTGTTAAGTGGAAGATATAGTCAATCTTTCTTTGGAAAAGAATGAAATTCCTCATGGAACATAAAAGAAAAATATACATGCATATATTTCAACTATACATGAGGTAGTTATTCCAAAATGAGAAATTAGGTTCACTGAATCTTTAAAGAGAACCATCCACAATAAAAATTAATTAAAGAGTTAAAACTGAGTACCTCCTACAAATATTTAAAATATTTCACTTTATTATTTCATATTATAAATGATGTTATTAAAAAGAGGTAAGGTTAAAATCTGCATGTGATACTAACTTGAATAAGACTAAATTGATACAAATTTGTTTTCTTAAGATTCAAGAAGCCACATAAAACATGGCTAACTATGGTAGTAGCATACAGTTGTTTGAAGAGGTCAGTATTTTAAATGGCATTTTGTGGGAAATATTTCAGTCATTTAACACAGAAATACCATGCTGAATAGTTTAGGCATTAATTTCAAAGAAATAGTTGAAGAACTAAGGTCTTAAGATTCCTAGATTAAATTTCATACTATACTAAATGCATTTCATTATCAAAAAAAGAGGTTTAGGTTTCCAATACTAAAATAACTCTGAAGATAATCTTCAAAAAGTCAAAGAAAATTTGGTAAGCTCATTTTGCCCCATTATTTCATATCATTAAAACTGTTTTCCTGCACATATCACCATAATAATAAAACATGGCACTACAGAAAGAAAATATGGGAGCAAAGACATGAAATATTTGCATACTCTTAAGACATGCTGGTTAGTTTTGCTGAACTGCTTTTTTCCCCTGTCTTTTTTTATTCTGTGTTACAAGGGATGGTTCTCTAGGGAAGAAGGGGTAAAGGATTTACTAGAAAGGTGATGCAAAAATCAAAAGACAGCAATAAAATTTTAAAATAAATTTGTTTCAGAAAGATATAAGATGCAAAGAGACCTAGGAATGATAGGTAAAGGGAAGAAAAAAAACAACTGGTGATAAAGAATGAACATTACAGAGCATGCTTTGTGAAAATAACACTAAACATCAGACAGTTAAAACAGCTTTAGTTCTAATGAAACAAAAAGGTCTGTTAGCTTTTTATAATTAAGTATCAAAATAATTCTGTAGTGATTATATTAATCCTTAAGTCACAAAAAAGAATGTTAAAATCAACTTTTAAAATTCCAGTGTTTTTAATCCCAATTTTTATCATGGTGTGGATATATAAAAAACAGTTCATTAAATACCAAAACCTTAAAATTACTTGTGGAGTAAGAGGGGATGAGGAAGAACTTCAAGGTAATTTGCTATTGAAAAAAATTGTCTATCACATGTAAGTTTATGATTTTATTTTGTATAACAATATTCTCTGTACCTTAAATATCTCATTAGAACATTGTGTGAGTATCGTACTGAAAGTAGAAGAAAGGCCTAATTCCACCAAACTCTCCAAGTGAGTCATCTTCTCTGTTTCTGTCTCCTCTCTTGTTTGTTCCAATGTGCTACTTTCTATAAGTCCGAAACACCTAGAAAATCCAAAAAAAGTATATATATTCAAGTAAATCCAAAAATAGTATATATACTCAAGTAACTTAAAAGTGACTGAACTTAACATTTTTTAATACAATTAAGCTAGCTTACTACCAGAATGTTCACAAATAAATTGCTATTTTTCAAAGCATTTTATAAGTATTAAAAAATGCTTTACGTATACTCTCTAGAGAGTGGTCATCAAAGGAATATGAATGGAAAGGGTAGAAGAGGAAGTAAGATCTAAGGACCAGGAGAGCAGTCAGTAATAGTTTAAATGTCAACTAATCAACAACAATTGATCACATAACTCACCTGTCCATGAACTGTAAGACAAAATCTTCAAATTCAGCTGTAGCTGAACACAGCTCCTTTTCCACCTATAATGTTCAACATATACAAACTTTATATTCTCTGTAAATTGGGCATAATACTGTGCTTTAGGGGCAGAAAACTCAATTTTCTTGAACATACTATAGAATATTTTAAATATTCATAGATTTGAGCATATTAAAAAATTGTACAGTGGGTTTTGAATACCTATCTACTTTTAAAGTTGAAAAAAGAATGAAAAACTCATTTTATATGCATCAAAATGTATATAATTTCATCATATAATCAATATTAAAACTGCTGACGCAGAAGCAGAAGGTTATACATCCAGTTATTGAAGTACCCAAGCAAGAAGTATCAGAGCCAGGGGTAGCTGGGTAGCTCAGTGGACTGAAAGTTAGGTCCAGAGACAGGAGGTCCTGGCTTCAAATCTGACCTCAGATACTTCTTAGCTGTATGACCCTGGGCAAGTCACCTGACCCCCATTGCCTAGCCCTTCCCACTTTTCTGCCTCAGAACCAATACACAGTATTGATTCTAAGACAGAAGATAAGGGTTTAAAAAAAAGAAGTATCAAAGCCTAGTAATTTGTAAGTCAGGCTAGCAGTGTAGAGCTCCTAAAACAGAAGATAATCCTGAAAGGGTCAGATGGGAACTAGTAGCATTATCTCTTTAGCAGATCATATTTTAGATGCAAATTTATTATAACTATCACAGTTCCCAATATCATTAGGTTACTGAGACTAACCTAATAATGGAAAATGAAAACCTCTATTTTGCCAGGTGGCACTCCAATAAATTATGTTCTTTTAATTACAAAACATGAATAGTGTTTTAGACTGACCCAGTAAGGAGGATATATACATCATGTTACAAAATGTGAAATAAATTTTAGCATTTTAATGAGCTTTTCATTGTTTTAACATTCATTAAATGTGGAAAAATATGGAGAAAAGAAATTGGTTTTTCTCTGTCTAGTTTTTGTAATCAGAAAATATTCTTACTTCTGTGAGGTCATTTCTTTCTTGAAGTACAGATGAACAATCTACTAAAGGCACCAGGGTGGAAAACGTTGCTATAAACTGGAATGTGATCTGTAGAAAGATGTAAATGGTTTTCCATACTTAGTAAATAATTCAGATTCAGACTGTAAGGATACTATAAACACCAAAATTAACTCCCCCCAAAATCCTAGAACAACTTTATTGTGTTTTACTTATACACATTTTTATATTTATCATAATCAACTATGTTTAGTATTGTTTCTATTAAGTTCATCCTTTCGAAAACCATTTCTGGACTATTTTTATATTTTATCATATGTACACATAAACTTTCTAAATCTGTTGTAGTGAAGCTACTCCTCTATTCACCCATAGCACTGAGATCACCCAGCGATGAAATACTACTGATGATACACAACTGTGTCCACAGAGAAAAGTACGTATTCCTAGAGATGGAAGTCTTGCCACCTAGCCAAATGAATTAGGGAGACGTGTGTGTTGATGTAATGATATTTAAAACATATACTAAATATGTTTTATAAATAATATATTTTAAAAATATATTAAAACAATGTCCTTTATGGTTGGAAGTTCCAAAGGAAGTCACAGTATTGATTCTAAGACAGAAAGTAAGGGTTTTTTGGGTTTGTTTTTTTAAACCCTTACCTTCTGCCTTAGAATCAATACTGTATATTGGTTCCAAGGCAGAAGAATGGAAAGGGCTAAGCAATGGAGGTTAAGTGACTTGTCCAGGGTCACATAGCTAGGAAGTGTCTGAGGCCAGATTTGAACCTAGGACCTCTCGTCTCTTGGCCTGGCTCTCAATCCACTGAACTATCCAGTTGCCCCCTAAGGGTTTTAGAAGAAAAAAAGTCATATAACTAGAGGTTGTTCCTATATGGGACTGAAATACAATAGCATGAGAAGGTAATATTCATTGAAATGAATTGAAATTCTTAATCATAAACATGGAAAATATGTTGATTTTGACGATTTTCCTATAAACGAGAAAACACGGCATATTATTGTCTGCCAAAAGACTTAAGTTGAGATATCCAATTATATTTCTAGAAAACATTATTGTTAGCAATGTTGCTAATGGGTCCTTGAAGATTTACTAAAAAGAGTTTGAGAATACTCTTACAATTTAACAAGATAAATAAATATTCTCACCATGCATTTACTAAAGTCATTCGGATCCACGCCAGGCAGTGCTCTCATCAACAGAGGTAGCATGTGTGTTGGACCTTCAGGAAACCATTTGCCCCCTGACACTAGACTACGGGCTACTCCAATCACACAACTTAAAGTAGCGGTGAGTTGGTGAGGTTCTGTTAATGTCTCCAGGGCAGGATATGTTCTACAGTGTGAAAACAGAGTTAAGAACAAGTTTAAACATTCAAGAAGAAAGTTAAATAAAAATTCATGGGGCAGTTAAATTTCTAAATGTAAAGTATTTTTCAACCTTTAAATTCTTCAGTGCCAATGCAGTGATGTCTTGATTTAGTTTATCGTTCCCAGACTCGGAAAACTGGTTCGAAGGCAAAAACCCTCACCATTACAAAAGAGGACAAGAGCTATAAAAATTGTGACACAATGCACATTATTATAGTCATAATATTTCATAATATTATTTTTCCCCCTAAAGTCCAAATGTATTTTAATATTTTTAGGTAATAATACTTGTAGTGACCTGATATTATAGGGAACTAAGAAAAGGTGGGTAGAGATTAGGGCATTGGCAAGACTTGAAATCAAAAAGGCCTGGATTAAATTCTCAAAACATTTACTATCAGTATGACCCTGGGCAAACCATCTAACATGAGTCTTAGTTTCATCATTTGTAAAATGAAAGGTTTAAATTTAGCAGCCCTTCTAAGCTCCAAAACTATGATCCAACAGATAGCCATCACAATATCAATTGCTAAAAGGTGTTTTACTCAATTTCACATACTGCTTCAATGATTACAATTGAAATACTAATTATGGGAAGGCAGTTAGGTGGCTCAGTGAATAGAGCCAGGTCTGGAGTTGGACGATCTCGGTTCAAATCTGCCCTCAGATACTCCCTAGTTGTGTGGCCCTGAGCAAGTCACTTAACCCCAATTGCATAACCCATACCACATTTCTGCCTTAAGACCAAATGATACTTTTTAAAATTCATTATGCAAGGGAGTATCAATTTTTCTTGCCTTTGTAACTAAACAAATTAGAGGGAAAAGATCAGATACAATTAAGATCTGACATTAAAGATTAATATTAAATGGGGAGGCTAGGTGCCTCATTTGATTCAAATCTGACCTCAGCACTTCTTACTTGTGTGACCCTGGGGAAGTCATAATATTGATTATAAGATGGGAGGTAAGGGTTTAAAAAAAAAAAAGACAATACCAAGGTGAAAATGATACTGTATCTCTTTTTATACTTGCTAGATAACAAGTCAAAAGCTCTAAAAAGTATCTCCTAAACTACTGATGAAATATTTTAAATTATACATTCTGATTCATTCAGTTAATAGTAATCTGAATATATAAAAATAAAAGCAGTGAACACTAGTGAGAAAATGTGTTCTATTTAGAAGCAAATATGCTGAATTATAAAGTTATTTTCTAATCATTAAATCTGTGTTTTTTTAAAAGGCTAAAGTTCATTCTGCATCAATTGTGACTGATCATCTGCAAAAAAGAAAGGACTATAAATGTAAAACAAAAGCCAAAAAAA
The DNA here is from genome assembly GCF_016433145.1 of Gracilinanus agilis. NCBI lineage: Eukaryota > Metazoa > Chordata > Mammalia > Didelphimorphia > Didelphidae > Gracilinanus > Gracilinanus agilis. The sequence continues at coordinate 104,733,810 of NC_058131.1, forward strand.
AAAACCCTTGATGGATCATCCAGTTCTGAATCTTCTGATTTTGGTTCTTCAACAGCAAGGGAAAAAAGAACCAGAAAGCATTTATGGAAATGATATCATATGCTCCCACCCCTTTCCTTAATTCTAAAACCAGAAAGTTGTCAAGGCAAAGAGTACTTAATAATCTTTCTTTCAACTTGCTATGATTCTCAGTTAAAATGCAAGAAGCAATAGATTCTCAACCCTCAGCTATATAGGGTCAGCTAGGTGGCTCACAGTCAATAAAGAGCCAGGCCTGGAGACAGGAGGTCCTCAGTTCAAGTTTACCCACACTTCCTAGCTGTGTGACCCTGGGCTAGTCACTAAACCTCAATTGCCTCACCCTTACCATTCTTCTGATACTTAGTATTGATTCCAAGACAGTGGGTAAGGACTAAAAACAAAAAACAAAAAACCCACCTCGGATATTCAGTTAAAGCATCGATGAGTGAGATAGAACCAATTTTGGACTATTTCTAGCATGAGTAACAGAATCACAGACGACACTCAAAAACTTTATAAACAGTATCATTTTCCTTCCAGAACTAAATATTCTGAATGTCAAAATAAAACTGATTTGCATTCTGCATCTTCTCATGAAACATGAAAAATGTTGTAGAAAGAATACTGAATGCGATTCAGTGACTGGAGTTTATGGTTTCAGTACTATCTAGATAGATATTATTTCACTTAACCAGTCTTGTACTTCATGGTCTCTTTGGTTCTTTCTAGCTATATCTTTTTTAAAAGGGGCTCATGATTCTGTAGCTTATATTTCCTCATGAGAAAGATGCTGGTATGAAATCTTAAAAGTGAAATGTATAAAGGCAGAAAAAGTTAGTAAAGCTGAGGACTTGATTTTCCTTTTTTCTTCTTGTATAGATTTCATCAACATAGAAAGCTCCCAATGTGGATACTCCTACTGACATAGACTCTCTCCTGCCTAACTAACCACTCTTCAGCAGTTGTCTTTACCAGATCTTTATTCAGTTTACATACACTTACCCAAACTATCCTGGGCCGTCTTCTTTTTTCTCTATATATTATTTTACTTGGTAATTTCATTAGTTCCCATTGATTCAATTATTACTTCTATGCTAATGATTCTCAGATCATTTTATCTAGCCATAATCTTTCTCCTGACCTAGTATTGCAACTCCAACTGCCTACTGAATATCTCAAACTTGATCTCCTGCAGACATCTTAAAATCAATGTATCTAAAATGTACTCATTATCTTTCACCTCTGGTCTTATTCCTAGCTCATCCTCAACTTCTCATTCTTTCACACAATCCTTTATCTAATCTGTTGCCAAGTCCTATTAATCCTACCTTCACAATATCTCCATTCATCAATACACACCTGAACTATGGCAATTGCTTTCTATTTGGGTCTCCTAATAGAACTCCCTACTTCAAGTCTTTCTTCACTCTACTTTATCCTCCACTCAGTTGTTAAATATATCTTCCTAAAACAGAAGTATTCCACTGTTTCCTCTGCCTTCCCTCTTTAATAAACTCTAATGGCTCACTATTATGGATCAAATATAAAATCATTTATTTAGTATTCAAATTCCTTCACAACCCTGCCCCCATGTCCCTCCCAGTTTCTTACATCTTATTCTTTTCAACCACATACTCTGTCCACATACAAGTAATAATGGCCTCCTTACTAGTCTTTGTTTAAGATACTCTGATCTCTAGACTCCAGACTTCACCAGTTGCCCTCCATACCTTAAATTCTCTTTCTCTTCTGCCTTCTGGCTTCATTAGTTTTAAGACCTAGCTAAAATCCCACTTACTACAAAGAAGCCCTTCCCAAATCCCCTAAATGCAACACTTACTCTGTATCATATTTGTACATAATTGGTTACATTTCATTCCTCATTAGATTTTCAAGTTCTTTGAGAAAAGAGGTTGATCCCTCCCACCCCCCCTTTCTCTTAGCCCAATACCTGGCACAGAGTAGGCACTTAAAAAACACTTACTAATTTGATCTCATTTCTAAGCCTCAGTATACATGACAGGTACATGCACAGAGAGTGGAAACAAAAAGAAATATACATGGTTCTATAGCATTTACCAAAACTGTAAATACTAAAATTTTCAAGGTATCACACATTTCAAGAAGTTTAATATAAGTGAGCATACATCACAATGTTCACTGCCAGAATTTTAACACTGACAATCTCTTAAACAGATGCAATTTTGATGAGAAAATAAATAACACTTAATGGTCTGTGGGAGAAATATTTGTTTTCTTCAGATAAGGCAAAAATAATATTTTAATTATCCACTTCAACTCTTTCTCCATTTGATTTTTATAATCAAACTTCTTTAAAGATCAGAAGCTCTACTATCTCTTTTATACCTTCCTCTCCTACTCAACCTCTAAAGGAGGTAAGCATCAAGAGTTAAAAAGCAGGCTTGCATAAGAAAGAAAAACCAGAAGGGTGTTCAATATTCAGCATCAAAGTAAGTAAATCTTGGTTGTTGCTTGAATTCCTTAATTCTTTAAAATATCAACTTACCTTTCAAGTACAGGTGGAATTACTAACTCCGGTCTCATGAGTGCAAGATTCTGTAGAGCTTGGGCTGCCTCTAGGCTACCCGTTTTGCTAAACATAGCCAAAAGAACAGGCTGAATAATGCATTGTACAAAGTCTGTAACATCTTGATCCGTAAGCTTATGGCTCTCAGGCACAGGAGTAAGCCAAGAAGCCTTCTTGTATCGTTCACGATGTAATCGTCTAACAACACTGTTTGGCAATCTCTGGAGTAGTTTCATTAACTTGTTCTGGGAACAAACAAACAAAAAATGTTGGTAGTTTCCATTTACCATTTTTCATGGCAAAGGAAATTTTTTCCAGTACAAAAAAAAAAATGTTGATTTTAAAATTATTTTAACTAACAAATTTTATGTTGAAATAGAGAAACAGAACATACTTGGTAGTTTTAAAAACTTAACACTTCAAAATACTTTGAATTATGTATTCTTAAAATTTGCTTTAACCTTAGTCATCAAAAGAATTTCTTACAATTTAGATATTCTCATGTGTTCACCTCATCCCAACATTGAATTTTTATATATAATACACAAATAAGAAAATCTATGCTTTTAAACTATTTTAGACTGTTAAATTATTTTTTTAATTCATACAAATATTTTTTCCACAATTTATTTCTATTTTAAATACTGTTTATAGCATCCTTCTCTGTACTTAATCACACATCATCAAAAATACTGATTTTTTTTTATAAAATAGAAAAACTACTTCAAATAACATTTGTTAAATGAGAAAATATTTTCCAAACACTGAACCCAATTTTTTTAAAAGCAAAGACACTAAACTCCTGTTGAGTTCTTTAACTATGTGAATATAAATGTTAAGAATTCTTACCAGCCAGCGACCATTATTTGAAGGATGGTAAAAAGATGCAATGCTGTTAAATAAACCAGTCAAGTGCTTTTGCACTAATTTACTTGGTCCGCCCTGTTCAAAAGAACAAGCTTAATATTAATACTCACATTATCACACACACACATACACAGAAACATGGAATTAAAAGAGGTAATCCCATGTGACCCTGGGCAAGTCACTTGACCCCCACTGCCTAGCCCCTTACCACTCTTCTGCCTTGGAACCAATACAAAGTATTGATTCCAAGACGGAAGGTAAGGGCTTCAAAAAACAAACAAACAAACAGATAAATGAAAGAGGTAATCCCAAACTTAACCTATCAATGTTTAATTTAGTTCATGCTGATAGATGTTATTCACTAAGTCTGTAATAATATCATAACAACGACTCCATAAGAATCAAAGATTAATTCAGATGTTTCATTTGGGACCAAGGGCAAAAACTTATCTTCAGATCTGTGGCAGATCTGAATTTCATTGAATGGTTGGAAAAAAATTCTGACATTAGGATGGATATATTAAATAATCGCATGTGATTAAATCTGGTTCATGAAAGAAGTTTTTCTTAGTTTTTAATTTGAAGAATATATTAAAATGAGTTATTTTTACTCCTAAATGTTTTAGTATTGTTTAATCTAAGCTTGAAACATAAGTAATAAATGCCTATCTATTTAAATATGAAAATGTTTTAAATTACTTGACGCATTTTAAAAAGGGCAAAAGTGCTAGCCTATGAGCCAAATGGAAATAAAAACTATGAGATTCATATTCTGCCTGCAACAATGCACTAATACCATTTTACAGGACTGGCATTATTATTGAGGCTCCTTAAAAATTAAGGTACTGGTTTAACATACTTTAGAATTTCTATATTAATGACACACATTTTAGCTGAATGTCTTAAAAATAATGTATTACAAACCATCATGGCGGTGATCCATACTACTGCATGCCCTATATCATAAGCATTTGTTAAGAATCTTGGAACTAAAACTTGATTGCTTCCCACTGGGAGATTCAAACTTCTGAGAATCCTTGTAAATATCTGAAGGGAGGAAGGAAGGGAAAGAGAGAGAAGGGAGGAGAGAATATAATAGTAAATATTTGTTCATTTTAAAAACTAAAATAATAATAAATTTCCATAGGTTAAAGTTATATTACTATTTCCTCTAGCAGTTAGGAAATGATCTCTTTATGTAATGGGATAGTATTTTGGCATTAAGAATACTAATCAAATCAAAGAGAAATTTTCCAGTATTAAAACTGTTTTTTGCACAAAGAGAGAGAGGTACCTATCGCTCACAGTATCATAGCACACTGATACAACATAGGCAAAATATCTTCTTTATTCATTACCTTCCTAAGTAACTTTGAAGCAGTAATGACAATGTTTCTTTTGGTATTAGTTTCTCCGGTGAATCTTCTCACAAACCAATACTGAAAAGCGTATGTAATAGTACCAACCTATGAGTTTAACTACCTTCATCTTTAAGTTTAGTGTTTGTTCCCTCATTTTTTCCAATGCAAGCAGCAACTACATCTTTTGCCTGAAAACATGTTTTGTGATAGCTGAGCTCAAGGAGAAAAAGAAAATAATTGAAGTCTACTTCTACTGGGATGAAAGAAAGGAATGCCACTCAAATAGAAACCAAGCTTTTGCTTGCTGCTACCCTTTTCCCTGTCTCCTAATTCACTAGGAAATGTGAAATAAAATGTATTTTTTAATAAGAAAAAAAAATACATGATCTGATATGTGAATAATTTATTAGACTTAGGGTGGAAGGTAAAGCTAATAGAATATCCCTACAAAATAACTCATTCTAAACTAGCCTCCTAAAATCTCAAGGACCTCCAAAGGTCAATCAAGATTCATACAATACCTTAAAAGGCTAAGATCAGGGGCAATTGGGTGGTTCAGTGGATAGAAAGCCAGGCCTAGAGACGGAAGGTCCTAGGATCAAATCTGGCCTCAGACACTTCCCAGCTATGTGACCCTGAGCAAGTCACTTAACCCCTATTGCCTAGCCCTTACTACTTCTGTTGCCTCGGAGCCAATACACAGTATTGACTCTAAAATGGAAGGTTTTTTTAAAAAAGGCTATGATCATTTTGAGAAGAGCAAATAAATAACCATTTTTGCAAAGTAACTAATTGTTTTTATAAATCATAAACAAATAGGTTTGACAAGTGTTACAAACATCAGCGTTATGTAATTTGTGTAGGAAGACACTAAAGTAGTGATATCAAATAGATGCAGTCATCATTTTATAACCAGATTTTCTTACCTTTGGTACATACGGATCCCAATCTATGTACCCTATGTTATCTGTGGCCAAACGAGCAAAGAGATTTACTAGTTGCTGAAAGCAAAAAGAAAAGAAAAAAGAAAAAAAAAGAAAAGGGACATAGTTCAATAAACATATTCTATGTGTGCCTTTGTTTAAGAAGCACTGAAATAATTACAACAGAAACAAAACTGTATAATTATAATAACCAAACTAGGCCTAGAGTTGAGAAAACATGGCTTCTTCCTTTCATCATAGTGACAAAAGAAAGCAACATGGAAAGTTGCATATACTGTTCAACATGACTGATGTGCTAATTTTGTTGATTTGCTTTTTTTCTTTTAAAATAATTTTCATAAGGCAGATGGTTCTTCAGGGAAGGAATGAAGGAAGATATCATTAAAAACTCACATAATAGAAAATAGGAAGGTATCAATAAAAATTATTTTAAGAAAGAAAATAATCTTATTTTAATGTGTCATCATCCTTTTCCACATCCAATTATTCTTTTGGCAATGATTAATTATAACAATGACTTATTTTCATAGTTCTTATAGGCTAGTTCAAGACTAAACTTATAAATTTAAAAACTACAAACTGAAATCCTAAATTTACATTTTTAATGCAAACATGTCTGTAACCTATTTAAAATTATACTTTTGGACATGTTAATGCTTCAAAATTACTGTCCAGAATGCAAACAAAAATTGAATAACCACTAAATTTAATTAAATAAGCATTCAATAAATACACAAGTAAATCTATGACAACCTGTTTCCATATATGTCATAATATTCATCATATACTGATTACTGCTGTCACCCCACCCCAACACCAAATCAAGGTTTATTTCCTTGAGAAAAAAGAGAGAAAATTTATCGTGAGATAAATGATATCCAATTTGAAGAAATCAATTTGTTCAGATTTATTCTTATCGAAATGAAAAGTGAAAAGAAAAATGAGAACTCACCCCCTCCCACTGTGGGAGATTCTGCACTGAAACCCAAAGGCCAATTAACTCATCAAACCAAAGCCTGCAGAAGAAAACATTTTCATAAATATCAAAGTAATTTTTAGGCAGGTTCTCTTCATTTTTTTAAAAACCCATTATATAGACATTGAGGCATGGTGGGAAAATCCAAATAATTTATAAACAATCTTGAAAGACTGCACAGCTACTCCACTAGTTGAGACCACTGCTTGAGATTTCCCTCCCTTTTGTTCCTCAACAGGTTAACCTAGGTATCCTAAATAGTTTTTCCTCTAAAAATTTTACATTGTGTACACAAAGATCACATTATCTTCTAAGCAGGAGTGGAGAGTGTACAAAGGAAAAGGTAGATGGGGCATGAAATATGAAATGGAAAGTCTTTCAATACTTTGTTTGAAGCATGACTGCTGAGTAGAAATCTTATCTAATAGTGCAGTACCTGGTGCACTGTTACCATTCAAATAACACAGTCAATTTTATTCAAGTCTTTTGTCAATTCATTATCTAAATAAATAAGTAGCACATTAAATTTGTTTTGCCCAGGAACTGATTTACCTCCTCAGTAATATTACTGTCTACTAGTAACTTTTCTCTTTATTTAAATGGTTTTGAATATTCTGCATTAATTTCTATATAATTAAGCATTGAATTTTTTTTATGTATCAATTTATGTTTAAGCAATTTGGCAGTATGGCACCATGGATTTTTGTACTCTATAGCCTTCCATCTTCATAGATATACTTACTTAAAACCTTTATGATGAAGTTCAGGAGGAAGAGAGGTAGGAAGAAATATTTCAAAATAAGTGATAGCCTTCTGCATTGTAACATCAAAAGGACACATTAAAGGCCGCCATTCTTCCAACATCTCTGCTGTAGCATCCTCAGGAAAGTACCTAACAAAGCAGGAACATTTTACCTGTCTTATAGGCATCAGTTTTAACTTGCATATGGAACAAAAATGTTACCACATAATAGAATTTGGGAAGCTGGCAAATGTGTCAATGCATGTCATGTGAAATTTATCTAAATAGTAATAGTAGTCTTGGAAATTTTGATAATCTCCAATTAACTGTCAAAAGTTAAATGTTATGTGGCAAAACAAACAAAAATACCAATACCAGTTCAAAACTAAATTTTAAGGTTAGCCTGTGAGAAAAAAATTTCATAGGAGTAAACCTTTAGAATATAACAAATCTTCCCATCTACTCTACTTCTTGACTCACTCCACAAAGGTTGGAACCCTACTGAAGGAAATTTATCCATTTTATGCAGAAACTCATTATTTAGCTATACTGTTTGATTTGTTCATTTATCAGATTATTTCTAGGAATATTCAGATTTGCCATTACAAAATCCAAATGAGAAAAATCTATTATTTCCATTATGAAGAAACGGCCAGTCTTCTGAGGTAGTGAAAACTGACAGTTAAATTATGATCTACAGACAAGTAAAGGGGAATGAGGAAAAATCCCTTGTATATAACACATATTCAAAAATTACCCAACTTTGATTCAAAATAGTAACAAAGCTATAAAGTAATAATTAAGAAACTGTTGCTAAAGAACCTTCTCAGACATAGAACAGGGATATTTAATACCACCTACTTATGATTAAGATACCTTTCAATCATTAGAATTACCCTGATCCATCATATAAATTTAAACTTTACTTTTTCATATAGAATGTTTTAGTTAGAACTTTATGGACTCTTGTGCTTTTTTTTAGATTTCACTAGCAGAATCCAATATAATTATCTGAAGCAAATGTCAATTTTGGAATCAATACATAAAGCAAAAATTTTTAAAAATGAACAATGGATGACATCTATGTTAGATGTAGACAGCCCATGTCTGTCAGGAAACAATTCTACATCAACTACAATGTTCATGTAACTAATCATTTTGCTATCAATTTTTGGCTTTATGCAATATAAACAACTTTCAGGGAAGTTTCTAACCTTTTTCCCTTTAGATCAATGGTACTTTATCTCTGAAATCACATTTGCAATTTTAATTATCCAACAGAAATAACTACTTTATACTATATTTTTTTAAAATTTAAAGTTTAGCATACTCTTCAAGTTCACAAATTAGAATACTTTGAGAAATATAGGCTGTGTGATGATATACATAAGCTTAGGTTTTAATTTCATCAATTTAGAGATGATTCATATGACCAGAAGAACTATACTAGGCTTTGATGACAGTAAGTTTTATCAAACTAAAGATAACTGAATTTGAATTGGCTACATCATAAATTAAACTGTGAAATTAACACACTTCAAAACAAAGCATATCTACATTTCTTAAATAATTCATCAGCTACTATACAGGTATATTTTAATGAACTTGATGGGAATAAAAAATTGCTATGTTATAGCCAAGTCTCGTTAAAAGTAAAATCCCTTTTACAACAGAATAAGTACACTATTTTTAATATGCTTCTTATATGCATTAAAAGGAATAAAAGTCTTTTCTACAGCAATACTTTGAGATATAAATGTAAAATGTAAAAATATTTTAAATAAAATTTAAACTTTTTCAAAATACTGTCTTTGTTTTTTTAATTTGGGCAGGGATGTGGTCAAGAGTACTTTTTGACTACTGAGGTTATAAAATGATAGAGCATCTTTCAGCTAATGGTGTAGTTCTCAGACTGACAATAAATAACATCATGAATTGCTTTTTTTAACCTATGTATCATTTGGCTGGTTTAAGTTACATATAATTCAGTTATCCAGAGCATTTTAGTTTGTCTGTACCCCCAGCTTATTCATTCTAATGGGAAAGATAGTCATATAAAATCTTTGGCCCAGCTTCAAAGATCTGCCATAATCTAGTAGAATCCTATCCACCCAACTTCATCTCTCATTCCATAGGAACATGTTTATGAAAAGATTATCTATTCTTCAGTTTCTACTTCTTCAACAAAACTTTTCCTGATTATTCACATGCCCTTGCATTTTCTGCTCTCTCTCTTCATTCTTACCATAGCTATATTGTGAATTATCTTGGTTTATTGCTTCCTAATTGTTGACACCACTCTTAAAAGGAACATAAGCTTCTCTGAGGCAAAGAATAATTCACAGGCTTTTTTAGTAATGTACACACAGGTCCTATCACATTAGTAAACACATAGGTTCTATATATGGCAAATGCTATACAGAGATTTATGGTTCATCAGTTATGCAGAATGTTTCATTTGACAGAGCTCACTAAATCCATACCAGGAAAACATTATCAGAATAGATTCCTGGTGAAGACATGGAAATAGTTCAATTATTTGGAACTAGATGCTATCATGATATTTAAACTGAATTTTTTCTATTTTAGCTCTATAGTTTTAATTTTATAAGCAAATGGTATTTTTCATTTTAGGAAAAATAAAATTTTAAATAAAGAATATTTGCAATTAGAAATTCCATAGGGAGGAAGTATAATGGGAGGAACTGACCCAAACTCACCAACTGCTCTTCATCACTCATATTTTTAGCACGATATTATAGTTCTCTGTATGGAAAATGTGTGTGATCTAAATGACAAAGAAATAAGAACTACACTATAGTGAAACATCTGGAGTTAAATTACTTAACACGATGCGGCTCTATAACTTAATTGTATACAAAGTAAAAACAAATCAATTCAGTGAAGTATTTATAGGTGTATATTTTACCCTGGAGGTAATGTCATACGGTGGCTATGCCTACAGAAGGCCAAACATCAAAATGAAAAGTGAACAGTTTTGCAAAAATAATGAATGGCTTGTCTTTAAACAACCAGCCATCAAACATTGATACCCATTGGAGTACCAAGTAATCAATAAATTCTTATTGAATTAATATAGCTTATTTTACTGGTTTTCCTGATTTTCATTTGGGATGTTTACTAATATGTAGGCATTGGTGCATTCTAGGTGCATTGTTAGAATTTGAATATAGTCTATTTTATTTTAAAATTTAATTTACTGATTACCTAAAGAAATAAAGAACTCAATACATGTGATCTACATACTAAATGATTTGCATCTCTATGAACTATTTATTTTTATTGCCTCTTCAAAATACAATGGCTATTAGAGTGAAAAAATACACTAAACAGATTCACCAAAATACCTATAATTTATAAACACAAAAGTAGAAAAGTTACTTACGGTCGGCAGTTTTTCACGAGTGTTTTTAGAACATTTTCTACAGAACTGGGGGGGAAAAGTCATTGAATCAATTAGATTGGTGTATTTTAAAAACAATATATAATTAATTCAGTCAACAAATAATGTGTGTTTTAAATCTATGATGACACTGATGCAATTAGACACCATCTGTGTACATGCAATAACTAATCCTTTAGACATTTAGGCATAATCGCAAAATGAAAACTAAATTCTTAAATCTATTTTTTTTCTTCTCCCTGCTATTACATGCAGGGAAAAACTAATGCAGTGGGAAAATAAAAAACTCACTTTCATTCTTTACTAACCATAACAAAATCTCCATAGCTAAACACTGTATATGGCATACATATACCAACACAGTCCATCAAGTACACAAGTTTTAATTTCAAAACCTAATTTCTCAGTTTTCAATGAAGTCTCTACATAAATAGGAATTATAAACATACCAAAATATGCTGGGCATGAATTTATATCTATAGCTAGAAAAAAGAATGTTTTTTTCCCTGTAACCTACCAGTTAATTTTTCTAGCCTTTTTGTTACTTGAAAATAACAAATTTCTATTAAGAATAATAGCTATTTATTTAACTAATTTAATCTGGAGGGCTTAAAGAATGTTCTAAATTTAAAAAATATTAATATGTCCACCTATCAGGTAGAGATTTGTATGTAAATTTTTTCAACCTGCAACTAAAGTTGCTTTAAAAAAATTTTTTTTAAGTCACAGCAACTATTCATAAATATATATTACCAGACTGGTATGTTTTTCATTGCTAATTATCATTATTGCAACTGACACAGAAGAGATAAAATATACCCCATAAATAACAAAATATGGAGTAGACTCTAACCTATGTCTAAAGGGGTATTCAAGGACTTTGACCTGAAAACTTACAGATGCTGTTATGTCACTTGTGGTACTATATAAATATGTATATGTATGTGTACATATACACATACAAACATAACATATACACATAAAATAAATAAGCTCATAGTTTCTATTATTTATTTATTTTGAACTAGGGAAATTTTTTCAGGTAATTTCCTCAGATGAAAACTTGGAAATTCTTATAGAGGCTTGTTTTTAAATTACATTCAATACACAAGTGACATGAAAGTTTATCAAATTTCTCTGAAAAGTTAAGAACAATTTTGAGAAGATATTCCAACTGACAAAATTACAAGTAAAACTAAGCAGACAAATAAATAGCATAATCACAAGATATGTGAAACTTTAATTTCCATTACTTGAGGAGAAAATTTTCTTCAAAACTAAAAGTATTCTAAGATTAAACAAACACTGAAGAAAATCTGGATACATCTCTGATAAAATTAAATTCTGAAAAGGAAAAGAAGGCATGGCCAAAGAGCCATCATGGAACATTTCCCATAAAACTATTGGTTGATTTTGTTATGTAAGAGAATGCATTCTCTCTGACAAAAGGCTAAAAATTCAGAAAGGCAGAAAAATGATGACAAGTTTAGTTTTCAGGGCCCCAAGATAATCTGTTTGCCTTGGTAGACAGCCAGACTTCTTTTCAATAAGATTTAAAATACCTGAGGGCAAAGGATACTAAGGGTTACCTTTTTTGGAACTCCTAAAATTGTCTAATTTTATGCTGGGTACAGAGCAGACATACAATAAATTTTTGTCAACCAACACAAGTCAAAAGTAGTGAATTTTAATCAATATTGTTAGTTCTTCTCTTAGTTTGTAACATAAAACTAAATTTGGAAATTACCTAGAGAACTAATAAGAATTCATTATAGAGGAGAGAAGAGAATCATCCAGGTTCCTAGTCAAATAAAATATGAGACATTTTAAAAAAATTCTAGAATGGCAAATGAGGGAATTAATGAGTAACACTTATTCAACAGGTCAAAGCATAATACAATATACAAAGTGTTCTAAAAATTATTTCTTCAAATTGATTTTACTGTTTTTAGGTGGATAAAATGAAATTTATAAATGGCTTGAATGCCATACAGCTATTCTGCTGTTTCTATTACAGTAATTTTGTTACTGCACCAGCAGGCTTTTTACATGCTTTCATGCCACTGAATACAAGATTGAGAAATAATTTGAAAAAGGCAATCATTGGAAGCTGCATGATTTTTCTAATAATCTGGTTCTCTCTGCCCCATTTTAGAAAGGATGGCAGCTAACTACTACTTGATGACCACCAATACATTAGAAGAGAGTGAGATATGTGTGAATGTGATTAATTTCCTTCAAATAAAGCCAATTTACAAACCCATCCTTACATAAAATGTCTGTATCATTGGATTTAGGTTCTTTATCCAGAAAAGGGTATAGTCTCTCTAACCTGTGATATCTGTATATTGACCTTTTGTGATTCTTGTAATCTCTCAAGATGGAGGGAACAATGTTTCTGTTTAAAAATAAAATAAAAGGTTAAGGCTAGATGCTACTGTTTATATTTCACTAATTTTTAAAGGAAGTGAAATATATCACAATATGTTTTTCCAAGAATTGGAAATTTATTTTATGACAATGAAGACGTAATTCTAACCTCTACTCTTTTGATGATGATGTTGGCATTATTATTTTTAAAAAAGGATCTATGGGAAAATTAGCTTTTAAGTCTTATTGGTGGGTTTCTCCCACATCACATTTCCTCTCACAAAAAATAAGCTGAAATTAAAAGAAAATTTAATCACCTTCAATCAATGCTTTGCAAGTAGAGTTCTATTATGAATTCCTTTGGGAAATCATCCAACTTAATGCCATATCTCCAACAGATGAGTGACCACAAGGACACTGCCTTCTATCAGGAGCAGGCTTATGGAAGTAGGGCTAAACCAGACTTGAAGGTTTCTGCTTCCTGAAAGATCTAACTTCTGAGACCCTGAAAGAAAGCTTACTTTCTCAGCTCAAGTGTAGAAATTTATGGATATGGTTCCATCACAAATATCATCCAAATCTCAGAGACTCTACACATGCTCAGAGCAGCTTTTGATATCACTGATAATTCTGTACTTGAACTTGGCTGATGAGAAAGTACATCCATAGAAGGTAGTATTAGAAACTCTAGTTTTGCTATAACCTATTCATATTTCCCTTAAATCGCTTATGACTTAACATAGTTACTACTCACACAATCTTCTCCATCAAGCAATTTCCAAACACTTCATTTTGAAGAAGCGTTCACTTTGACATGCTTTTTCTAAACCTAAATGGACACCAAGTCCTACCAAAAGTTAATTAGTCAAACATTATCCATTTTACATTTAAACCTTCAAAATCTGATGTTTGTCAGTTTAATTAGCAGGTAGCCATTTTCCAACTGCCACTTCACACAAAATAGAGTTCTAAATAATTCCACTATTAGAAGGGTTTAAAAACAGTGCGACATTCTCATCAACAGTGGTGTAATGTTAACATTGGTTTTTCATTACAATTATTTATAGGAAAAAAAGTTATACCTGTGTGTCAAGTGTTATAATATAACCAACCAAACATGCAAAAGGAAACATAGTAATAATCCTTACCACCTATGTAAAACATTAAGGACAATTGTTTTAGGTGAAGACAAGCCTGGTCGACTTGAACTGAATATGAAAAAAGAAATATGTACAAAAAAAACTTAATAAAGTCTTATTTTTTTTAAGTGTTACCACAGCAATGACAATTTATGAAGAAAGTATTTACATCACCTTGGCAAAAATCAAATCCTTAGTTTTTAATCTCCAAATGAATATACAAAAAATGAAAATACAATGTTCCCAAAACACCATGTGAGAACTAATCGCACTGCCCATCAACTAAATAGTTTTGTACTCTATTTTAAATTGTAATTGTAATAGAAAGACCACTGGACTTTAAGAGTTAGCACTACCAATGAGTCTTTTGTTTCTTTATAAGATGAGAACACTGGGCTGGATGATCTCAGTAAAGTCCCTTTCAGCTGTAAATCCTATGAAATTACCACAGAACCCTTCACAAAATTATTTGTCTCATTTCATTAGACTAATACTGTGGAGTTAAGAGATCCCGATTGTGTTCCTAGCAATTAGCTTAAACTCAGAGGCCTTTCCAGGAAATTATAAATGCAAGACAAGAACACATCATTTCTAAGTGGTGTGTGAAGAAGCAAACTACACTAAAAATTTAGATGCCGTTTAAGCATAAGAGCTCAAATTCAAATAGTAATTTGAAAGATCAATAAAATATCCAATACCCAGAAGAGTTATTAACAGGAAGAAATAAAACATGTAATTTCTTCAGAAGCAACATACCTATTAGAGAAACACTAATGGATACGTAAGGAAAATAGCACCAGTAAAAAGCAAAAGTTGGTTAAAATTATTTCTGTGTTTTAAAAGTATAAACCATGCTAGTCAAGAATTTTTCTGTAAGGATATTTTAATTATGACTTGTTTTTGTGAAGCTTTTTTATGGATTCCAAAGTATTTTACTTAACTAATTAGTCCTGAGTACTTTGTAAAATATACTCATATTAATTTTACATATGATGATAAGAGAATGCAAGAAAAGGCTAAGGAATTTGTCTATAGATTCACTGAAAATCTCAGGGGAAAAAAAATCATATAAAGACTTAATTAAAAGTCCCTGAAGTCTTACAACATTCCTAGACAGACTATATAACCTGTTTCCAGTATATATGGAGAGACTACATTTTAATTTTCTAGTTGATCTTTCTGGAAATGGCACGAGGATATTCCAAATTATATTCCATATCAACATCTGATATATTTATATATCTGGAAACCACTGCATAAATGTCTCCTTATGCTAAAAGATCTGTTCCCTGGAAAGTTTTTTTAGGATTTCCTTACTCTTAGACATTTTAGAAAATGGCACCGGTTTTAGCCCTATCACTGAAACACATGGTACTTGATCTTCCAGACAGCAGTTTAAATACATGACATACAGAAAGATGACATATTTATTTTAAAAATTTATGATTCTAAAAATAATAATGCTAAATTTCTAAAAAGAAGATTTGAACACTTTTGATAATTCATCCATCTCATTGCAAGAAGAAAAGATTAGAGGCAAGAATTATACAAAACAACTAGAAAAACCTGCAAGGCAATATTCAGGTATTTCAATGTTTCCACTTCAGATATATCAATTTCAGAAGGAAGTTTGCTGGGACATTTATTTCACAATGTTGATTCTGTCAAACAAAGAACCTATGCCCTAGTCTGCATATATTCTTTGTCCACTAACTTATAATAAATATGCAGTGCCTAAGTAAAGATAGTATGGGACAGGAAGAATACTAAGAGTTAGATAACCTGGAAGTTTCATGAACAGGCTTAAAATTTTGCCTCTGCTTTGTGATCATGTGACTATGACTAGGTCACTTTAACACTCTAGGCCTCAGTTTTTTAAATTTGTAAAATGAAGGAGTTAAAGACTAAATAACTTTTAAGCTCCATGCTCCCTCCTAGCTCTTAAAATTTTAGTTTCTATAATCATTTTGACTTAGAACAAAGCCAATGCCATAATGCAATACTAGTATATTATGAACCTATTTCAAAATAACCCTAATGTTCTTACTCTAATACTTATGACTCAATTGGTGTGCAGGGGGAGGGGAGTATAAACTAACTCTACAGATTATTTCATGTTTTTTTCTATTAACCCAGCACAAGGCACAACAAATACCAGGTTTAATAAATGGACAATTGACTGATCACTTCAAGTCTACATCTCAAGTTCTGTCTTTTCTCCTAAATCTCAGGTATTAATTTTCAATTGTCTACTGGATGTCACGACTTGGATGTTCTCCTGACACCTCAAACTAAACATATAAAGAACTAAACTCTCCTCTTTCTATCCCTATGTCCCCAAATCTGTCCACTCCTAATTTAACAATTTCTGTTAATTTAACATATTCTCTGTCATTCAGACTCAAAATGACTTTTATCCCACATCTTTCCCCATAACCCATTATTTGACAAATCTTCCTTATAACTTTTACCATCCTCATTACCTCTATTTTTAATTACTTCTGTATTAGCCTCCAGATCTATCTCCCTAATATCAATCTCTACCTTTCCAACCTTTCATATCATTAATAAAGTAATATTAATGTGCAGGTCTAAATATATCATCACTCCATTAATACTTTCAATGGCTTCCTATTACCTATGAAGTTAATATAACTTCTCCTATATTTAAATTTTATTTCTTGCTATCATTTCCTTTCACATATTGTAGGTATTCATTACTCTTAGTATTTGGCTACTCCCACCCTCTATACTTTTATACATGTCTGTCCTCTATTCTAGAAATGAACTCCTCTCACATAATTCACTACTGGAATCCCTTTCTTCCTCCAGGAAAATATATGCGTGTGCATACACATATCTTATATTTCTATAGCACTTTAAGATAAAGTATTATCCTCACAACAACCCTGTGAAATAGTGAAAGCACTGACACATAGGGAAACTGAGGTCTAGAAAGGTATAATGATTTGCCTATAGTCACATAGTGAATATTGGAATAAAAATTCAAATACAAAGGTTTGTATTCTTTCTGCTTTTTTTATTATCACATTACCTCTAACATTCCCTGCCTCAAGAAGCTTACAATCTTATAGGAGAGATAAGTATACAAATCACTATAACAATGTAATAGAGGTCCGCAAAAAGTGACCCTTTTAAGTAGGAAGGGAACATTTCTAGCTGATACTGGGAAGAGAATTGGGGAAGGTTTTATAGAGAAAACACCTCATACAGGTCTTAAGCCCCTACATAAACAAACTATGGTTATCTTGGTAGCCCTGGAACCTTGTACTATGTAGAAACTTTAAAAATAGGTATATTGCATGTTGAACTGAAAATATGCCACTTGTTAGCACAATAGGGTGACAGAAATCAAATTATTAACTAAGATAAAACTCAAGAATTAGCAACACAAATATATTAACCACACTAATGACTCCATTCCCTTGAATAACAGAGAATTATTTATGTAATTTAAAAACTAAGTAGATATACTTAAAGCAAGAAGAAAAACAAAGAAATTCTACAAAAAAATACTTACTGTTTGGAGGAAAACATTATAAACTGACAATGGCATATATGGATGTTTACAAACAAATCTTAACTTAGCAAAGAAAAAGTGTACAAATTATAAAGTAAAAAAAAAAAAAAACATAGGATTTGGAAACAGACCTCCTGGGTTTAAATTCTTGACATAACCTGTGTGGCCTTGGGCAAGATATTCATCTTTATAAAATCAGGGATTTAGACTAGATGATGAAGGAAAAAATGGAAATATTTGTGACACATTAAGAAGGCAGACTTTGAAATTATGAGGAAAGATAACAAATAAATATCAGGGGAAAAAATTTCCTAGAAACTCTAACCAAAAATAATTTACACTACTTTGACCCTGATGAGCCAAAACATTATGGAAAAATGAGGAAAGACATAACTGGGAAGAACATCTTTCCACAACTGGGAAGGACACCTATCACAGATCAGCAGAGGCATGGTCATCATTATGGGATTCTACAGTCACTTCTGAAATCATCATTAACCAAAAAGTCAGATACTCTACAAGGATTAGTATAAGATTTTATGGTAGCAATGAGAGGTATTGAAGAACCAGAAACTGCATGTGAAAGAGCCACACATAGCCCAAGAATCATGGTTTAAATATCCCTTGGGTTAACTATGGAATAGAGACTGGGACCAAAGAATATAAACAGCTTATTATCAGTCAAGGCAGTAGATAGCATAGTGGACAGAATGCCAGGCCTGGAGTTGGAAGGACCTGGGTTCAAATCTGACCACAGACATGTTCTAGGTTTGTGATCTGAGCAAGTCATTTAACCCCAACTGCCTAGACTTTGTTTTTCTTCTGTCTTAGAAATGATACTAACACAGAAGATAGGAGTTGTTGGTTTTTTTTTTATTTAATATGTCAAGGAGAATGAGAAATACCTTATAAAATGACAAAAGGGAAGTAAAAATATATAGGAAAAGAGCATGTTTAAATGTAAACTTGCTTGATTTCACATTCCAAATATTCATCTTAATCACAATCAATTCCTAAAAGTCTATAGTTCTTCAATATGTAGTTGAAATAGAATACTTACTTAGGAAACCAATTTAATCCCAGATGTTCTGTTTTGGAATATAATATTCGTTCCACCATATCATAAAGTGGTCTCCAAGGTAACTCCAAGTCATCTCTCGAAAGAAGTTCCTTTTTCCTAAATTAGAAATAAATCATAACTGTACTTTGAAATTGAGTGATATGGGAGTTTAATGAATATTATTTAAAAAACATAAACAAAAAAAGAAAATCATAAGATTCCCTAAAAATATTTCACTTTGGAAGAGTTTTTTTTAAACCCTTGCCTTCCTTCTTAGAATCAATACTGTGTATTGGTTTTAAGGCAGAAGAACAGTAAAGGCTAGGCAATGGGGGTTAAGTGACTTGCTCAGGGTCACACAGCTAGGAAGTGTCTGAGGCTAGATTTTAACCAAGGACCTCCCATCTCTAGGCCTGGCTCTCAATCCACTGAGTCACCTAGCTGTCCCCTGGAAAACAGTTTTCTTTTCATCATTTAAAGGAAGGCATTAGGCAGAATATTGTGTTAGAACAATAAAGGTCTATGTCATAACTGTTTAACATGGTTTAAATCAGAGATGTCAAAACATGACCTGTGGCCTGCAATACTCCCAAGTGTAGTCCAAACTAAATGGAAATGTCATTGGGAAATATTTTTAAAAACAGAAATACATCAAAATGTAGCTATTACTAATATGTGATTTTCTAAGCACTAAGTAACCAGCAAGGATCTTTATGTCTGATTTTGTAGTCCACTTGAGTTTACCTCCATTGCTTGACAAACCTAGAACAGACAGCATCAAATGCAAATGGTAAATTAACACATTAATGAGTCTTTATTGAGAGGCCATATTGTTGAAATGGGAAGGATCAGAGCCATGAATTACACTGATATATGGTTCTTTCATTTTAGTATCTATAACTTTGGGCAAGTCATTGAACTTCTCAGTTTCCTTATCTATAAAAGGAAGGGAGTCATCTTTCACACCAAATAGTTTTATTTTGAGGTTTTGTTATGTATGTCTTTGCTCTTACAATAATGACTAATATAGATGTGTGCTTTGCATGACAATAAAAATAAAATAAAATAAACTATCTTCTGTCTCAGAATTGATCAATTCTGAGACAGAAGAGAAGCAAGGGTAAGGTAAATGGAATTAAGTGACTTGCCCAGGGTCATATAGCTGAAATTTGAGGCTAGATATCATACTAGATGAGTTTTAAGGTCTTTTCTAACTCCAAATTCAAGCACTTACTTTATGTCTAAAAATGCTTTGAAAGAGAAAAAAATAAAGTGATTTAGAACATAGCTGATGGAGGAATAGAATAAGCATAAAATAATTGCATTAAAATTTTTGTGCTATACAGAATTGCCTGCCAGCACCAGGATGGGAGAGAGAAGGAAGGGAGGGAGAGAAGTTCAATCAGATAACTTAGAAAAACTTGAGAGGAAATTTGTTAGTACAATGGAACAGCAATATGGTGATCTAGTTAAGAGTTAAGATACAAACCACCAGTCACTGACCAATAACATTAAGTTTCTATTTTTTCAAGAGACCTTATTTAAAATAACTCCATCAAGCAACTTAGTACTATTAGGTAAGTGATAAGAATCTGCCAACTATAGACCAATAAATAATCTAAAGCAATCTAAAATCAATAAATAATCAGCAACCTTTTTGGCCGTGAGCCATAACCGCCTGCGGAAGGAGGAGGATGGAGGCACTGGAATATGGGGCGGGGGCTGAAGGGCCCCCTGGGGCACATCCTGGGGCTCTGCCCAGACTGGCCAGTTGGGAGGTGGAGCCAGATATGGCTGAAGAGCCATACGTTGCCGACCCCTGATCTAAAGTATTATCAAATATAGAAGATTTTAGAAAGCCTATGATTTTAGTTTTTAAAGCCTCTCTTGAAGAATCCTCAACTTATCAGTTCTGCATAGCAGTTATAAGAGCTACAGAAAATTCAGAAGGAAGAAGTGTTCTAATGACATGGACTCTATATGTTTACATTTCTTTTACAGCAAATTAACAACTACTTTTGTTCAAATTGCATGTTGATATCCATGCCAGGAGGTTGAGACTAATTTAACACACCTCAACTCTCCATCTTGTCAGAGACAAAGAAATATTCTTTAGCAGAAATAATGACATTTATATAGCACTTTAAGGTCAACAAATAACTTTATATAATCTCATTAAAAACTAACAACAACCCTATGGAAGTAGGTTATAGTTCTTATTCTCTTTTTTCACTAAAGTGAAGAAACTGAGGCTCACACAGGCTAACTGACTTGCCCAGGCTCTACTTCTACTAAGTGTTTGAGGTAGCAAATGAATTTACCTCTTGACTCTAAATCAAGTACTCTTCTGACAATGCCACATTGAAATATTGGGAAAATGCTATGAGAGAAAAAGTCAAAAAGAAACTCTCAGGAGTCAAAAGAGAATTCTAAACTATTTTAGGAGATGGGAAAAGACAGAAATGAAACTATTCAAAATATCTAAGAAATCAGTTTTTCCCATAAACAGTGAATTCTCCAAAGAGGAAACAATTTCCTATATTCAAAAACAATAACGCACTAAAAGTACTACCAAGAAAAGTAAGTTCTAATGGCTGATTTCTGTCCCAACATGAACAATGGTAGGTATGCTAATTTCGTAGGGCATCGAGACAAAATTTGTGAAACCTGACAACCATTATACCCATTTCTAGTAATTTATGTAGAAATAAATTATCCTTTCAGAAGCAACCTAGAAGGCACTTTTAAAAGAGATTATGAAGTCCTGAAATTGAATACTTTTAGGAATACTGATGCTGTTTTCCTCACTACTATGAACTGAAGTTAGGGACTTCATAAGAGAAAGGAGGACAAAAGAAAAGAACAGCTATCTAGTAATGTGGTGTCAAATTAGATTTGGAATTCTGGACCAGGGGTTAAAACAGAAGAATGTCTTTGCCAAGGACGATGGGTTGTGCATCTCACAAAAGTCTGGAAGAATATAAATGGCTCAGAAACTTGTACTGAGTCAAATGCCAGGGATTGCTACAGGTATACCAAAGAAGGAAGAATAGGAATGGAGGGGTGCCCAGGATTAATATTCACAGTTTTAGATAGTTACATAGAATGTTCATAGAATTGGATACAAAGTGAAAAATGAGATAGTGAATGAGGATATTAGATATAAAACAAAAGAATTTACGTTCAAATCCTAACTCCATTATCTCTGCATATGTCACTCCTTGGGCAAACTTTTGGTGAGTCAATATCCTTCACTGGGAAAACATAGGTGCTAGAAGAGAGTCCAAAAAGTCCCTTCTAGTTCTAAAGCACATGGATAGCAGACTTGGAAAAAGAAATTCATGGTTCGTCTATGGCAAAGGAAGAGTAAATCTTACCCAAAGGGAATAGATTACCTAAAAGGCACAGTAAAGTTGTGAAATATCATTTTACATTTTTAAAAAATACACCTATATGGAAATCCCCATAAGATCAATGAAAAAAGAAATAGGATAGATATTATGTTGGGATATAGTATAGAACTTCGAACCAGAAGGATAAAATGAGTAATGAGTTCCAAAAGTAGGTCACATGGCTGACAAAGTAGTGGACTATAGAAATGAAGGGGAATATGCTGGTGATGGAATACTATTGTGCTAAAAGGAATAATAAACTGGAGGAGTTCCAGGTGAACTGGAAAGACCTCCAGGAACTGATGCAGAGCGAAAGGAGCAGAGCCAAAAGAACATTGTACACAGAGACTGATATACTATGGTAAAATTGAATGTAATGGACCTCTGTACCAGCAGCAATACAGTGACCCAGGACAATTTTGAGGGATTTATGATAAAGAACGCTACCCACATTCAGAGGAAGGACTGCAGGAGAGGAAACATATAAGAAAAATAACTGCTTGAACGCATGGGTCGAGGTGGACATGATTGAGGATGTGGACTCGAAACTACCACACCAATGCAACTACCAACAATTTGGAAATAGGTCTTTGTCAAGGACACATGACAAAACCAGTAGAAATGTGCATTGGCCATGGGTGGGGGGAGTGCGGGGGGTGAAGGTGAAAGTAGGAGCATGAATCATGTAACCATGTTAAAAATGAATATTAATAAATGTTTAAATTTAAAAAAAAAAAAAGAAATGAAGGGGAACATAGGAACTTCGAGTACTATCTGGATAGTTCATAGAACTTCATCAAGGCTAAAAAGCATAATAGTTGAGAAAGTCTTGCCTTGTAGATAATTTCATCCTTCAGAAGATGGAGCAGAGAAAATGAGAAGTTGCACAAGGTCAACTACAAACAAATTATTTCCTAAAAAGCAGAAAACCTCAGGTCTGTGAACATTTTTTTTTGGTTTAATATTTTGGTGGCTGTTACAATTTAATTAGTTGGGGGATTTTTCATAATCTTGTGGATTTTATTTTATAAGTTTAAAAACATTATTCTGAGGAAAGGATGCATAGGCTTCACCAGACTGGCAAAAGGGTCCACAATGCAAAAAAGTTAAGAATTCCTACATTAAGTCAAAGGTCAACTCTTGAGTGCTAGCAAAATTTTTAATGGTTTTTGAACATTTGTAAAAGAGTGATAATTATATGTGCTAAAGAATAAGCTAAGTTTATCTTATTTCCCTTGAGAAAGTTTTCCCCAAATCCACGTGGATGGGGAAGAAAAGAGAGGAGTGTGGAGAGAGATGGACTAGATGATAATAAGTTCGGATATTTTTGGAACTGGATGAATGAAGGGATCAACAGACTAGAGATTAAAGGATTAATGTTAGCTGTCCCTGGTCTATCATAAAAGTCCAGACTAAGTCAAGTATAGTATGCTTGACTCTAGTGTCCCAGTCAGAGTACATTTTTAGACAGTATGAGGGGCTGGAAAGAATCCTAGATTTAGAGTCAGAGAAACTTAGTCTGAATCCTGGCTTTCCTAATCATTGGCTCAAGGCCCTGGGAAAAAAGTAAATCACTGGCCCTCAGTTTCCTCAAATGCAAAATGAGAGTTTAACGAGATGATCTTTAAGGTTCTTTCTAGCTCTAAATTCTTAGAAACTTTAGAAACATTTTGCTTAGTTTTAAGCACCACATTTTAGGAAGGACGCTGAGAAACAAAGTAGGTAGAAACAAAAATCTACCAAAAGAGTCACAGAGATATATCCAAAGATGCAACATCATAAGAGGATTATTTGGGAATGTTTAGTTTAAATAAGATTTAACAGAAACATCAAATATGTATAAGGATTGTTATGTAAGTGAAGGAGCATGATTACTTTGATTAGCCCACAGACATAATTTTCATCTATAGGTAAAAACTGTCGAAGAGTTCAATATTATATAAAGAAAAATTTAACAGTCAGAGCTGCCCAGAGATAGGATAGGGTAGCCTGTCAGGGCAGAGTTGCCCATCACTGGAAGTCATCAAGTGAAAAATGAAAAATATCCTCCTGTATGTTGGAGAAAAAGTTCTATTAGATGGTCTTTGAGGTTCCATTGAATTTTATGAAGCTACATCTAAGAGTTAAAAGAATTCAGAAGGCAGTGACCAATTTTCATTGGAGCCATCAGAGAGATTATCATGAAAAAGGTGGATTTTTAAGATAAAAGGTTCTAGTTAACTAATAAAGCTTTAAGTATGATAACACAAGAAAGTTTTCAAATAGAAATCCTTTATTTAGTCTTCTCATCAGGGAATATGTGTGTAATCTCCAAAAACCTGTCTGGGAAAAAAATCCCAGAGACATTCCAACTTACTTTAAAAGATTTATCAAGAGACGGGCAAATCCCTGCATCATGCTGATCTCCAGTTTTGGAATTGATACCAGCTCATATAATAACTTGATAAAAAGTACATGATCTTCTTTGCTAAATTTTCTTCCATAAAGCCGAATATATCTGAAGGAAGGAAAACATGTTATATAAACATATAAATATATGACTTTTTAAAAAAGCATGCATTTTACCATTCATTTCTGTAACATTTGCATTTCTGTGTAGTTTTTCCAAATATTTCCCCGATTCCATTTCCCCTCATATAGATATAATGTACAAACAATTCTCATTTTTTACTTTTTGCAGTGCATTATAATTTTAAGTAATAAAAGCATTATAATGAGACATAATCATTCTGGAGAGACATTTAATGATTAATACAAATTTTAAAATTCTACTTCTGTATGTTAATTTGTATTTCATACCAAGGTACCGTGAAAATATAAATTCAGAATTCTTTTCATAGGCAAAATTTCATTCAAGTAAATAATCTAATTGTAGATCTCTCTGGAAGGATTTAGGAAAAAAAGTCTAAAAACAAAGAATCACTTCTCATAAAACAATTCATAAAGAGAAATACAGAAGGCTCAATTTAAATCTCCCATGATAGGACCCCTGAAGTGTGACTATGAGTTTATCAGAGCACCATTGCTATGAAATGTGTTATAGATCTGATATTGATTTCCAAATGTTAAATGTTATTTAAAGTGAAATTATTTTGCTTTTTTTGGTAGCTGGGCTCCAATTTATATTTCCTTTAAAAAAAGAAAAAAGTCAACATAGTACATTAAAAACTTTACCTTATTCACCCCCCCCAAATTTGTTTGAATTCAAATATCATGAAATATAAACTAGTAAGTAAAAGTAATCTTTTAAAGTTTTCTTCAAAGTAAATTACTGCTCAATATTTAAGGTTTGCAAAGCATCAACTCCTTCTAGCCTTAAAATAACTCTGAGAAGCGGATGCTGCTGTTAACCAATTTTGAAGAAAACTGAGGCAAAGTGAGATTAAGGATCCAAAAAGAATGATGCCTCTAACTTTTATTTAGGACTTAGAGGCTGCTATACATTTAAAACAAACTTTTTGAGATTGTTCAAATATCCTCATTTTATAGAAAGGAAGACAATAGAAAAGAGCATGTAAAATAATTTCTATGTTCAAGCACTTTCAACATTCCCATAGCAGCTACATTCTTCTACTAAAGACTCTCAGATACTTAAAAGTCAAAACACTCTTACTTTGGAAGAACAAAAGATTTAGACTCTTAAGGGAAATAATAGTCTTTAACCCAGAAATGCCATTGCTGACCAAATGACCAAACTCTTTCAAGGAGGTTAACATTTCCTTTCTTCTTCTAAAAAACCCTTACCTTCTTAGAGTCAGTTCCAAGGCAGAAGAATGGTAAGGGCTAGGTAATGGGTTAAAGTCAGTGATGGGCCAGATGAGGCCCCCTGAAATGTTCTATCCAGTTGAACATATTATTCCTAATCTGACGAATACAATGGAACTCTGAAAGAGTTGCCTTAGAAACAGACTGACAGATGAGCATTTCCTTTCCTTTGGCCCCCTCTTTAAAAAGTCGGCCTGCCCATCCCTGGGTTAAGTGATTTGTCCAGTCACCCTGTTAGGAAGTATCTGAGGTCACATTTGAACCCAGGACCTCCTGTCTCCAGGCCTAGAACTCTATCCACTATGCTTATCTAGCTTCTTTTCCTTTCTTCTTTCAGCAGTGGGGGCACAAGGAACGTTGTATATGCTGCCTGATTTTTTCAATCTGTTGATGAGTTTTGTTGAATTGGTTTTTTCTTTTTTTTAATTTTTTGTTTAAACAGATTGTTCTTTGGGGAGGGAAGAAGAGGGGCATATTGAGAAATGTAAGTGATGCAAAAACAAGAAATCAATAGAAATTAGTTTTTAAAAATACAAAATTTAACACTATAGCATTCTATTTTTTTTTTTAAACCCTTACCTTCCGTCTTGGAGTCATTACTGTGTATTGGCTCCAAAGCAGAAGAGTGGTAAGAGGTAGGCAATGGGGGTTAAGTGACTTGCCCACGGTCACACAGCTAGGAAGTGGCTGAGACCAGATTTGAACCTAGGACATCCCGTCTCTAGGTCTGGCTCTCAATCCACTGAGCTACCCAGCTGCCCCTTATAGCATTCTATTAATCATCTAGTAATACTGATTGTTCAATCAATAGCAGTATGAGTAGGCTACTACTCTTCTTTCACTACAATATTATAGCATTATGTGATCCTCCAAGAAGATCCCCCTAAGGTTAAAGTCACTGCCTATAGGTGTCCTTTTCACTGACAGTACCAAAGCCTTAACTTCTCTTCCAGGACCTTGCTCCATCAATTATTTTCAACCTTTTCTATTGGCTTCTTCTTCTTTCCTACCTATCAAAGATTTAAGGTGTTCTATGTCCTAAAAATAAGAAAACTTGCTCTAACCACTTCTCAAATAAGAATTACTCTCCTCTCCCCTCTTCTTCACTGCTGCTGCTAAGTTTTGGACTTTTTTCACTGGTATAGGGAATTCCTAGATTTCTACCAATGCTGACCAATATTTTCTCTATAACAAAATCTTAGAGAGCTGCCAAAGCACTGAGAGATGAAAAGAGTTGTCTGTAAAAACTTTGTGTCAGAGGCATTAGTTGAATCCAGAGCTCCTAGGCTTTCAATGCCAGTTCAATAGCCACTGCTTTATGATGCATCACTAAGCTTCTACAAAAAAACAATTAATACTTTCTGCCTCTTCCACATCCATCCACTAGCTCCTCAACCCCCTACAATCTGGCTTCTATTTTCAATACTTTTGCATCTCTCACGAGTTCCCCAGTGAGTTCCTTATCATCAAATCCAATAGTCTTTCCTTCAATCTTCATCTGTATCAGTTATGGTGAACCTATGGCAAGGGTACCAAAGATGGCACACTGAGTGCTATCTATGGGCATGTAGCTGCCCTCCCCTCACTCAGACTTTGTTACTAGAAAGACAGAGGGATCCAGGCAGAACTGCTCCCCTTCCCCCTTTCCACCATGCCTGATGACATTTTTTCACATCCCCTCCCCCTCTGCCCAGCAGCTCAATGGGAACGCACAGAGGGTAAGATGAGTGGCTCACAGGTGGCAAAGGTGGAGAGAAGTGGAAAGCGAGGGCCATTCCACTCCCCATCTATACTTGCTGAGGACATTCCTCACATCATCTGCCTCTCCATCCAGGAGCCCAATGGGAGTGCTTTCTCCCTCCCCTGTGTGGGTGGGGACAAGGCCGAACATTCCATCTTCAAAAGGTTCACCATCACTGATCTATTCAAATTTTGGTGAAGCAAAGATACTTCCTTTTCTGTCTTGGTTTCCATGACGCTCAATTCTCTTCCAATCTCTGACAACTCATTCTGTCAATTTGTCCAGCTCCTCCTTATCTTCCAACTCACTAAATATTGCTATTCCCTAAGTCTCTGTCCTTGATCCTCTTTTACAGTGGCTGTCTCATTTACTCCCAATTACCACTTCAGCAAATTTAACTGGCAGAGCTACATCTATAAGTTAACCTCCCCAAAACTCTTATTCTGCATTTCTAATAGTCAGAGGTGTATAGAGGCAGAGGTGGCACAGTGGATAAGAGTGTTAGGACCAGAAAAGACCATTCAAATTTTGCCTTGGATATTTACTAGCTATGAGACCTTGGATATGTCACAATTTCTTTTTACTTTAGTTATAATAACTCTAAAATAGAATAATATCATCTACCTTCAAGAGTTATTGTGAAGATCAAATGAGATAATATTTGTAAAGTACTTAGTACAGTGCTTGGCACATAGTAGGCACTTAATATGTTTGTTCCCTTCCTTTTCTTCCTTCCATCTCTACGTCTGTTTCCATGACCCATTAATATCTCCAACTTAACATTTTCCAAATTGAGGTCAAATTTCACATCCTCTGCTGCCAGCTCCTCACAATCATTTGTCCAGACTTGAAACCTTAGAATTCTCTTGGAGTCTTTACACTTCCTCAGGACCCACATAATCAGTTGTAGTCTCTTAATCCCTTTCCCATTCTTTTCCTCTTTCCATTCTGACTGTCTTTTAAAATTCATTACCTCTCCTTTAGTCTGTCATTGAAGTCCAACTAGTTTTCCTGTCCCCAGTCTCCCCCTGTCTCCAACATGCCACCAAATCTTTATAATATATCTCTCTGACCATATTATTCCTATACTCAAAATTGGTGTTTTTACTGTCTTCCTAGTACCTTCTGAATAAAGCATTAATTTCTTAGTAGGGTATTCTAAAACCTCCACAATCTTGCTTCAGCATGCCTTCCACTCCCTTTCATGTTCTCTGAATTCTAGACAATGTGAAATTCTCACCACCTTCCATTATTCTGTCCTTTCCTGTGCCTATATATCATTGTTCAGGCCAACAGTCATATCTGAAATGGCTTTATCTACTGCTTGCTAAATTCCCTTCATTCAGCATCTAACATGGATTTCATCTCCATGCATTTTTTCTAATTCTGCCTTTGTGGGTTAAGGAGAATATATCTAATACCTTTTTAGGATCACAAAAGCTTTAAGTCATTCTACTCACTCATTTTTTTAGAGTTCACTTTTTAAAAACCTTACATTTTTTTCTAAGCAACCTACCGTCATGCCTCTTCCATTTTCTGCTTCTTAAGTTGACTTTTTGAACCCAACATTCAAACATCAAAAAGTCAAAAGTTATTGCTTTCTAGGGCTGGATCTACACTATCATATTTAAAATGTGGTTCCCTGCAATAATAAACAAAATAATGCCCTAAACTCAGCAGCATGGTGCCTTGCATATAAATAAGCACTTAACTAAGCTGATCATTTCCCAATATCTCTTTCACTAAAGCCACCTGATGATGATGATAGGGTACAATATTCCTTAAAAGAACAACATGAAGATAATTGGCCAACATGCAAATTGGTCTAATGACCTTATTCAAATTAGTACAATGTCCCTGAAGTAACTAGTCATCCAGTTACTATGACACTTATACACTATTAGATTTAATACTACATAAGGTATTAATAAAGTTTAAGGAGAGTAATCATGTAAAAAAATGGGCAAAAGAAATCAGCAGTCAGAGATGAGATCATAAAAGAAAATTTTAAAGCACACATTTTAGCATTAAAGTATGTACTGTAAAACCTACATTTTAAAAACTGGGTATTAAAGGACTCTCCTTTCCTACTTAGCCACAAAACTACACGAGATGATTTTAATTTTAAAAGAGAAACCTATTACTTCTCACTTATTAGGAAAAAGGATTCAAATTCTGGAAACATCATTGACAAGATTCCTGGAAGAACTGGACCATAATAGTACTTTGTTGCTGAAGTTCAGAATTTGGCACCTCAGTTTTTACTTTTTTCCCTATAATTCAATGACTCCTGACTTTTCTACAAAGCCTAATAAAATATTCTCATACTATTAATAAAAACCATCCTAAAGATAATCAGGAGGAATTTTGGAGAAAATATTTCAAAGTCATTGAGGACAAGTTATTTTCATCCTACCACAATAAAAACAAATAGTGACATAATACAAAGCACTTTTTATCTACCTCCCTCTCACAACCTTTTCGAATTAAGCAAATGCTTTAATTTTTAGTCTCATTAAGTTAGCATTCAAATGCATGCCAGGAACAGTAATTATTTAATAAAATGTAGGATGCAGTGAAATTTTTGCTTCCACAAAGTATTGAAGATGTTAGCCTAAGTCATAATATTGACTATGAAATTTTAAAAATAAAATACTAATAAACTAATCAAACTAAACCACATTATTGAAATAAGTTAAATGTAGTAAAATCAGATGTAATAAGAATAAAAAATTTTCCTACTCTCAAGGACCAAATTGAGAGTTGAGCTCTGTTGCAAAGTATGACAACTGAAATTATCTAGAGACTGCATTTTTATTTAAAATATCAATTTATTAATTTGCTGCTCAAGAAAATCTTACTATGCATATACAATGCAGAACAAACTCCAAAGAACTCAAAGCTGGTTTCAAAGCCCCCACTGCCAGCATAGAGAAGGGCCAAACTAGAACAGCTGGATACACACTTCTAGGAAAGAGTCAAATTTCCTGTCCCACAAACCAGTATGTACCCCTTCTGAAATCATCATCTAGTCCCTCTCCCAGACAGCCTGTGAGATTTTCTCCCAGAGGGTCTTCTGGATACCAACTCACTATCTTCCTCCCCCCCCCCACATAAGGTTGTACAACACATACTTCCCCCCAACATGACAGCTGCCTAGTTGATTTCATCACCTTTATAAAGCCCTAGTTTACAAATAAGGGAACAGATCTCCTCTCAGTTTTTACATCTAGACCAATGATGGGCAAACTGCAGCCCCCTGAAATGTTCTATCTGGCCAAGCAACATCTGACGAATACAACACAATGAAACAAAAAAGAGTTGCCTTAGAAACAGACTGACAGATGAACATTTCCTTTCCTTTGGCCCCTCTTTAAAAACTTTGCCCATCACTGATCTAGACAGAAGGGAGAACACATCCCAGTTTCACAGCCTAGGGAAGAGATGATTCTGTAATTTTTAAAATCAAATTGCTCTTGGGATCCAAAAGGAAAACCATTTGTCAAAAAAAAAAATCCCAATTAAATATTAAGTTTCCATAAAACTTTACTATTAATCAAGTTTAAAAAAATACAGCAGTATTATAGAATAAGCTGGAATGGAATGGACCTTTTAAAGTCATCTATTTACCCTGATACATTCAGTTAGATGACCAGTCAATAAGCACTGAAGTGCTTGCTATATATGTGCCAGTAACTGTCCTAGTGTTGGGGATGCAAAGAAAGACATTAATTTTCTAGATGAGGAAATTGAGGCCCAGAGAGGCTGACTTGCCAAAGGACATCCAGGTACTAAGTAGTAGAGTCAGGTCTTCTGACTATTCTTTGGGGGCTTGATCCACTTCATGAAAAGTGAAAAAATTAGCCAAATTTTAAAAATTGCCAAATTCTCCCTCTTTACTTCAAAATAGCCAGACACACTGATCTTTTTTTAAGAGGAACAGATATATTCTCATGAGGAGAAACACCATGAGTGACTGGGGAAATGAGTAAGCAAAAAATGAGTTTGATTCCCAGTTCTTCTGTATACTACTAATAACCCCAAGCAAGTCACCTCTCTAGGCTTTAGTTAGTTTCCTGGTCTCTAAAAATGAATGTCTTGATGAAAAATGCTTTCTACTTCCAGAAAGCGAATTGATGGAATTAAAGAATACTTTTTTGTTTTTAACTTTGTGTTTTCTTTTGCAATATGGTCAAAATGGAAATATTTTGCATGACTTCACATGTATAATCAACATCATACTGTTTGCCTTCTCAAAGGGCAGGGGAGGGATGGAAGAATTTTTTTAAATTAATTTTTAAGGGGCAGCTAGTGGATTGAGAGCCAGGCCTAGAAAGAGGAGGTCCTGGACTCAAATCTGGCCTCAGACAAGTCTTAGCTGTGTAATCCTGGGCAAGTCACTTAACCCCCCACTGCCTAGCTCTTACCATTCTTCTGCCTTAGAATCACGAAAGGTAAGAGTTTTTAAAAAATTAATTTAAGAAATACTTAATGAAATAAATAAAAATATGTTTAAAAATAAAGTGCATGGATTCCTTTGTATCTCAAGTGCTTAGTACAGTGCTGGTACTTTCCAATTTACATCTGTAAAATAGACATTGTACTCAATAATTTCCAAAATCCCTACTAGCTCAAAATCTGACATTGTTATTAATGCAGTCTTCAAAATAAAATGTTATTACTCAACATGTATATTAGCAAAAGAGAAAACAACCAATGAGTTGAATGCACCTATAGAAAGTCTAGAAAACTCAAGTATAAAACTAGAAATTTTGAAAATCAGACATGTCTATCCCAGTGATGGCGAACCTTTTAGAGATGGGAGTGCTGGGCCCTGCCACCAGTTCCACCCCGCCAGACCAAGTGCCATGTCTGACCCCCTACCAATTACAGGGCCTGCCCCAACCCCATCCCACCTGCCTTACCCCACACAGAGAAGGGAGGAAGTATTCCCATTGGGCTTCTGGGTGGAGAGGTGAATGAATTGAAAAAATGTTGTCAGGCATGGTGGAGAGAGAGAAGGGAGAAGTTCCACCCAAACTTTTTTAGTAACAAACTCTGGGGGTGGGGAGGGCAGCATGAGTGCCCACAGAGAGGACTCTGCATGCTATAGGTTCACCATCACTGGCCTATCCTGTGTTGGCAAAGATATGGCACATGGGCACCAGCTTGCCAGAGGCGGCTCCTTCCCTCTCCACTGTGTCTGAGGGCATTTTTTCTGTGCCCTGTCCCTCTGCATAGCAGACCAATGGGGGTTCTTCCTCCCTCCGTTCTCTGGGGTAATGTGGGGGGCTCAGAGACAGCTTGAAAGTACAGTTTGGGCACATAATATCTAAAAGGTTTGCCAACCCTGGCTATGCTGATCCATGCTGATTGGACCCACTACAAATTTATTAACTTATTGCAACTCTACTCACTCACAGAACCAAGAGAATCCTTTTACCCTTCCCAAATTGATTCTCTAGTTCATGTTAGATGCATCTGTTGGAAACTTCTTCTCAAGCTTCCAACTGGCACATCTCTCAGCAAAGGCCCATGCCTCCCACTTTCTCAAGAGAAAAAAAATGTGTGTATGTATAGATAAAGGCTATCCATTGCACTTTCTCTACCCTTTTCCTCATTTCAGAACCCATGACATCAATAATCATTCCCCACAGCATTTTCTATGTTATTCTAGTTGTTGACAAAGAAAGGACTCTGTTCCTCATTTTAAGGCCAACCTTACCTTCCATCCTTATCTTCTCTAGAAGACTGGACCTACTACCATTCATATTTCTCTTTCTAATCTTCTGTCTTCTCCTACTCTATGCAGTATAAAACATACCCTAGTCTCCTCCTCACCTATATCCTCATGTTGTTGTTCATTGTTTTTCAATTCTGTCCAACTCTTAGGGCCTCTATTTTGGGTTTTCTTGGCAAGGATACTAGACTAATTTGCCATTTCCTTTTCCAGCTCATTTTACAGATGAGAAACTGAGGTTAACAGGGTGGAGTGACTTGCCCAGGTTCATGCAGTTAGAAAGTGCCCGAGGCCAGATTTCAATTCAGGTCCTCCTATTTCTAGGACCAGCACTCAATCCTCTCTGCTACCTGGCTGCCCCAGGCCTCATTGAGATCTTGGCATTTTCTGCTAACAATGGTTCTATATCTCTTTCCTTTCTCAGCCAAATTCCTTTAAAAAAAAAAAAAACCGCCTGGAGTCAATTCCTTGACTTCCTCTCCTCCCACAGTCTTCAAAATCCCCCTGCAACCTAGCTTCAAGTTCATCACTCTAATTGATCTTATATCTAAATATCACCAATGATCTCCTAACCTTCAAATCTAATGATGACTTCTTTTCATATTCTTATCCTCCTGGCCTCTTCTGCTCTATATGGCACTACTGACTAACTTCTTTTTTCTCTGTACACTCTTTCTTAGTGACCTCATTAATTCTCATTTTTATATCAACAACTCCCATATTAACAAATCCAGCCCTACCTACTCATACTCCCAAGATGACATCCTTCACCACTAAATGCCTATTAGGTATTACAAAACATACTTCCTGCTTGGAGGCATCTCAACCTCAGCACATCCAAAAGAGAATTTATCTTTTCTTTCAACCCATCTCCTCTTCCAAACTTCTAATTACTGTTGAAGTCACCACAATGCTCCTAACCATTGAACTGTACTTCAATCAAGACCTCTGCTTCTCACTCTCACTTACCCCACTAAGTCAGTAGTCAAATCTTATTTCTATGTCCACAAGTGTCATACATACACATTCCTCTCCACTCATATATAATTGCCAAGTGAGTTCAGGTCTTTATCACCGTAAGGTTAAACTGTTTCAAAAGCTTATTTGGTCTCACAGCCTTTTTTCCTACTCCAATCAATTCTGCCCATATATACCAAAGTAATTTTCCAAAAATGCACATCTGATTACATCATTCCTCTTTTCCCAATACTCAACAAACTCTAGTAATATCCTGCTGCCTTATAAGGTATAATAACAAGCTCCTCTGATGATATTTAAAGATTTAAAATCCTGGCTCCC
Organism: Gracilinanus agilis; assembly: GCF_016433145.1. Classification (NCBI taxonomy): domain Eukaryota; kingdom Metazoa; phylum Chordata; class Mammalia; order Didelphimorphia; family Didelphidae; genus Gracilinanus; species Gracilinanus agilis. The sequence goes on from NC_058131.1 coordinate 104,768,740, forward strand.
CTACTGCCCTCTTTTCATTCTATGTTCCAGCCACACTGGCTCATTAAGTACACTGTATTCATGATGCTCTATCTCCTAATTCTGTGCCTTTGCACTGGCTGTCCCCCACTCCTAGAGGACACTCCCTCCTAAACTCCATCTTATGGAATCCCAGTGCCCTTTAAAGTTCAGGTTAAAAGCCACTTCTTCATGAAGCCTTTCATGATTTCCCCCATATGTTAGGTCTCTCCCTACCAAAATTAACTTTCATTCTTATTGAATATATTATGTTCATATTCATATATACATTTTGCCTCCCCTATTACAAAGTAAGCCCCTTAAGTGCAAGAACTGTGTTATACTTTTGTCACTGTAACTTTAGTGCTTAGCAGACTGTTTGGGCCATTAAAAAATTTAATGAATTTTTCTGATTGATTAATTCATCTGTCCATCTCTAGTTCAAAATCTCAAATAGTAATAAGTTGACATAAATAATCTGAAAAAGAAAAAAGTCAAACTAAATAAGAGTTTAATATTATGTTCTTATTCAAATGCCCTTCATCCATATCATTACATATACTATGAAAAATTCAGATATAAAATATATTCATCTTATTGCACTTTCAAATTTTTGACAGTCTTTAGAACATAAATTCTTTGAGGAAAACAGAATCTTTCCTAATGCCAAGCAGAGACTACAATAAGACCTGAGTTCTCTTTAATTTCTTACTACTCAAGAGAGTAGCATGAATTAGTTAAGAGAAATAACCATAGCAACAATTAAGAACATCTAGAAAGGTACAGGGATTAGAATCTATCCTGATAGAAGCACACACTGATGAAATCATCAGACTTTGAAGGGTGTTTTAAAATTTTATGCCAGAGCTCCAGAGATATATATAAGTATACTTTGAAAAATCTAACAGTTACATACATATTTTACAAAGGTAATTCTATTATCTCCAGGTTGAATATTATGATTCCCTCTTTGTTTTATCCTCTAGTCTTTTTCAGAAGGTATCTCCTATTCATATGGTGACTTTAGAGGCCAAAAGAAGGGGAGGTCCTAGAACAAGAAGTAATTGTGATCAGCCAAGAAAAAAAAAAAGGAGTCACATGAATGAAATCAAAAATATCATTCGAAAGATAACCAATTTCCTGGGGACATTTTGTTTCTTTGTCAAAACTGTCATCAGGACAGTAGAGATGTAGAAGAAAAAGACTGACTAGTTAAAGAAGACTTACATTCTAAGTTCAGTTCTGCTACTAACTAAACACTTTATCTATATAAGCCTTAGTTTTTTCCCTACTTAGTTTCTTTCAGCAATACAATCCCTTGAATCCTACTTATTTTTCAAGGGACTCAAGTCCTATTTCTTCCACAAAGAAATCTCTAGTCAAGGGGGTGTCCTTCCCCTGAACTTATGGAATTTGGCTTTTATATCACTGATCTGACTAACAATTAAGTATGCTCTGTCTTATAACTAACTGACTGTAGTTCCATTGGGCACCATAACTTCAACATGCTCAAATTGAATTCATCTCCCAAAACCTGCCCTTCCTCCTCGCTTCCCTACTGTGCTGAGGGCAACATCAAACTGACAGTCACATAGGATACTGTCAAATACCCTTGACAATGGTGACTTAAAATTTTGGTGTTATCTTATCACCAACTGTTCTCTGTATAGTATTCTCCACATTAAATCAGTCCCTAAGTTTTATCAATTCCACCTATGCTCACCCATCCTCTCCTCTCCATTCAATATTGCTAGGACCTTAATTTAGGACCTCCATATCTCTCCCTTGGCCTACCGCAAAAATCAGACTCCTCACTGGTTGCCTTACTTCCAACCAACTTCTTTTTCTATTCCATCCTATATATTATTGCCAAAATAATCTCTATGATGCACGGGTGTGCTGATGGTACTCTTGCTTCAAGAATATTGTTGTCATGATTAGGTCATTTCACTTATGTCTGATTTTTCATGACCCCATTTAGGGTTTTCTTAGCAAAAATATTGAAATGGTTTACCATTTTCTTTTCCAGCTCATTTTACAGGTGAGGCAAATAGGGTTAAGTGATTTGTCCAAGGTGCACATCTAGTAAATGTCTGAGGTTGGATTTGAACTCAGGTCTTCCTGATTCAAAGCCCAATGCTCTAATCCACTGTGCCACCTAAAGGCAAGGACATTCAGTGGTTCCTTTTTATGTATAAGATAGATTAAACACCTTATCCAGCATTTAAGAATCCTTCACAATCTGGTTTCAACTAACATTTTTAGACATATTTCATACAATTCCTCTTAATATCTTCTTTATTTTGGCCAAGCTTAACTACTAAGTGTTTCTCATTTTCTTTCAACAGATCACAATCTAGGACAACCGATCTTTTTGGAAAACAAAATCAAAAATTATTTAATTATGTTTAGATGAATTAAGACTTGAGAGATTAAATACACACACAGGAAGTAAAAACAGTTCTAGAATCTGAACCCTGGTCCTTTGATTTAAAATCTACTTCTCATTTCACTATACCACAATGTTCTGTAGATTTTTCCCATGCCAAGGACTACTTCTCTCATCTCTTTTTGTAGGAATCCTCTTATTTCAAGGCCCAGATTAAATTCTACTCCTCCTAAAAGTCTCCTCTGACTTTCCCAGCTCAGTGCAGTCTTCTCAAACCTTCTTTTCAAACTTTCTCATAGTACTTGTTCTGCATTTCTACTTTGTCCTTACCACAATCTAACAATTGTCATTCTTATGTTGTGGTTGGTAGTCAGTCATTTCTGACTCTTCATGACCTCATCTGGTTTTTCTTGGCAAAGATATGGTATGGTCTGCCATTTTCCTCTCCAGTTCATGTTACAGATAAGGAAACTCAGGCAAACAGGATTAAGTTACCTACTCAGGGTCATATAACTAGTAAATGTCAGAGGGAGGCTTTGAACTCAGGTCTTAATGACTCCAGGTCAAGCATGCTACCCTGCAACACCTAGCTGCCCTATCATTCTTATATATTTATGTAATATAATCTAAAGAGATTAGAGGAAAGAGATGGGGTTTTCCCCCCTTGATTACAAAAGCTATTTTTCATCTTTGTATCTTCAATATCCAGTAATTGTGCCATGTATCAATTTGATGCTTAATATTTAATCAAATCTTTTATCTTGTGTTATTAATAATAGCATTTATATAGGACTATAAAGTTCACAGAGCACTGTACAAATATCTCATTTTATCCTCACAACAACCCTGACAACTAGGCACTATTATTATTATCATCTTCATTTTACAGAGGAGGGAACTAAGGCAAAGAGAGATTAAATGTTTTGCCCAGGTGGATTTCAATTCAGCACTTCTTGGGTCCAAGTCTAACACTGTCCACTGTACAATCTCATTACTTGGTTTTTCACTTGAGTCTCAACAGTCAACTAAATTTAAAGAAGAGCCAATTGATCATATTTGTAGTAAGTAAAGTAGTATACCACCACAATTATAAGATTATAATTGTTATTATAAGATGAATATAATAATTATTATAAGATGAATGACTGAATAATTTAGAACACAAAAAAACTTCTTGAAAAGAACCTGTGTCATTTAACTTAAAGAATACAACTTAGCAGTTTTCAAGACTTATGGCAGCTAAAAAAAATTTACCACTCTGCAGATTAACCTGGTGATGAGCCCCTCAAAACAAGGTTAGACCTATGGCAAAAGACAGACAGTCTATCACCAGTGTGAACAACAAGCCTTTTCAGCTTGGCAGAAGCTCCCAAAGCTCACATTCCACTGGCAAAAATTTCAATAACTCATGGTCAGTGCCATTCCAAAATAAGGTTTATGAGAATTTTCATGGAAGAAATTATTTTAATAGTTTGATATGTAGTTTAAAAAGCAACTTTGTTTCTAAGCCATTATTGTATCTGTTACTCAAGATTCTTTATTCCCTACAATTTTTTACAGAATTGTCTGTTCATAAAATTATTTTATTCTTTAAAAAATTCCCAGAGCAAATAATTGAATGCTTTCCTTCAAAAAAAATAAGAAAATGGAAAAAGAAATCATTAAAAAAAAACCAGATATTCTTAATATTTCCACCTAACACAGGGCAGGTATAAAGTAATTATAACCAACTTTTAATTAAGCAATCCTCCAACCATTTGCAATTATTATGCTCATTTTCACAGATGGTAGAAATGGAAGCAATTCTTTAAAATTTTAAGGGAGAACAAAACCAAATACTTTTAAAATAAAATATATATCGAATGCACTAACAATCATGTGTGAACTACACTGGCGCTATATATATAATAATCTCATTCTCATTTCATTTTAGATATCTGATGGGGAAGCACAGCACCTCAAAGTCATAAATCCTTAAAACTTAAATTTTTTAGGATCAAGTTTCCTAAAATAGCATTCAATTTACTACAGTATGAATGCCCTCTCCTGTCTCTCCCTTTGTTTAATCATCTCCTAAAGTTGGTTCAAAGGGGATCTTAAACCATAAACTTCCTGAAAATTTCCCCAAGGTAGACTTCTTTGACTATAGAAACAAAAAGATTGCTCATGATTAATAATTACATTTTGGTCTTATTTTCGTTTTTTTAAAAATCTGTATATAAGTCAAGATTGGCTGAAAGCATCAAAATCTATACTCATTACATTTAGTCAAAGATAATCTGAATTTTGTCAAGAAAAATATGTTAATTAGAAATTAGTTCCTTACTTTACATAAAGTTTTTCAATCCAGTAAAAAAAGCAAAATAATTTTTAAAAAGCAGTGGTTACTTTAGAAATCATATATCAATTTAATAAGAAGGCACTCTGAAAAATCAATATTCAAAAGAAATTCTTAATAATTCTTGTTCTTACCTACCATTTACAAAATAACTCTAATTAAAAGAAATATAGTGATGTCATAGCTACTGATCCATCCCTTACAACTCTGAAACAAACCTGGTGCTGACCCAAAGACATATATTTGAAAGCTAAAGAAAATTAATTGCAACAAAATGATACATTCAAACTTCAAAAAGACTATATGCTATGTTACTGTAACACTAATGGAGTTTTTCATTTATTCATTCTGCAACTATTTATCATGGTGGATACTGTAAATCATTGGAATATTGTCAGGCAGTATGGTATAAAGGAAGGAGTCCTCCTATACCTGAAGTCCAGAGAAACCTAGGATCAAATCCCATTTCCAACACCTATAATTATGTACAAACTAAGGGAATCACTTACATTCTCTGTGCCAATCATGTGCAAACCAAGATTTCCCCATCTGATAAACCTGTTCACAGGGTTGTGAAAAATCAAATGAAAACATGTTATCTGGAGTGCTTTGAGATTTAATGCACCATATAAATTCCAGCTATTATTTGTTACTAATATTATTGGAAACTTGAGAAATCTCTCACTATTTAAAGGCAAAATAAATTTAATCTTTTTCTTAAAGACTACTACTTCGGGTGTTCTCCCTCCACATTTTAAATCATTTTAGCTTATACTGGTCAAATTTATGAAATCTTATCTTAAAAAGTGAATCCATTTAGGGATAGCTAAGTGGCACAGTGGATAGAGCTAGGCCTGGAGAATGAGAGGTCCTGGGTTTAAATCTGGCCCTCAAGACACCTCCTAGATGGGTGACTCTGAGCAAATCACTTAACCTTCATTGACTAGCCCTTATTACTCTCTTGCCTAGGAACCAATTCACAGTATTGACTCTATGGTAGGAGGTAAGGGTTAATTTTTTTAAGTGGATACTTTTAGAATCAATAATTGTTTTTTAGATTTTTTTCAAGAAAACTAGTCCTTTACCTCTTCTATTTGAACAGCAAATCTAGCTGAAAGAGCACTGGGCTTAGGAGGCAAGAGATGTCTGTTCTACTGCTGGCTTTGCTAACTAGTGTGTAACCTTGGGCAAGTCACTGGAACCTCAAGTTCTCAATGTCCATTACCTATAAGATAGGTTTTTAAAGGCACCTATCCTATTTTTAAGGATCAAATGTGATAATAAATTTAAAAGCATTACAGAAAATATAACACACTATATAAAATATGAGAGATGTAAGAGATTTCAAAGTTCACCTGATCCAAACCATTCTCCTAAGATATCCCTCACAGGAGACCTCCAATGACGGGGAACCCATTATCTCCTAAAGTTGCTGATTCCTTCTTGGACAATACAAACTGATGGGGAAATATCCAATTATAGCACATCACCATTTTGTTTATTTCAAAATCTACTACTACTACTAGATGGCTCAGTGGATAGAGAGCCAGGCCAAGAGATGGGCGGTCCTAGGTTCAAATCTGGCCTCAGACATTTTTTAGCTGTGTGACCCTGAGAAAAGACACTTAAGGCCTGTAATCAGACAACCTAGAAAACTTACTATCCAAGTGACCCTAAATAATTCACTTCACCTCCTCTGAGTTTCAGTTTCCTCACCAGGAATAAGTCCCCTATGCCTTAAAAGTGCTGTTAGGAGAAAAGAACTTTGCAAACTGCAAAGCACTATAGAAAACTAAATTATAACTTAAAGTGAAAAGGAAAACCTTTGGCATCTCTTTTAAGTCCATCAGTTTGCAGTTGGTTCTACTACTTTTCCTCTATATGCTGAACCAAAGGACGGTCTAATATGATTTGAATAATTATGACAGAAATGTCAAATGGCATTTAATACCCAAGATTCTGAATTCCGGGGCCTCTGTAGCCTATATTACTTTTTTACTTTTCACAAATAACAGCATTTGTTAATTCACTTATCTTGGCTTAACTCCAACTTCAGGTAATTATATAATCTAATTAAATGAATTAGGTAGTTTCAAGTGGATAATCTATTTCCTGTCCTAGAAGGCTACACAGGGCTCTTGATCATAATTAAACAATTGCTGGTTCATTCTGAAGGAAATCACTCCTTAATTAGTAAATTAGATAGTTCCTTTATACAGTATATACACTATTGCTTCATTATAAAGCAGCTTAAGATAAGCACATTCCACTGAACCATCAAGGATTACATTTGTAGTACTGAATCAACTTCATATTTTCAGAATTTGAAAATATCAATATGAAAGGGAGGGGAAATGTGATTTCTCATCTCTGCTTCACTAAAAGTTCTTTCTCTGCTTTGGCTGTTTTGCAAAGTACTAAAAAGTTCCTTCTCACTAACTGCATTCAAATAAAGCAAGCTAGATTACCACTTGCCAGGTATGTTCTTAGGGACATTTGGTCAATTCTAGAGTGGTTAAATGGCCTATAAGATCCCTTCAAATTGAGAACATAAATACAAACAGCCTGGCATAGAAGGCCCTGAAAAATTTCACTCCTGCCTACCTTTTAAACTTAGTGCATATTCTTCTCCATCATGTACTCTATTCCAGAGAAAATAGACTATAAACCATTCCACAATCTGCCCTTAACACTGAGGATGAACTCCATCTCTGGTCCCCAGATTTCTGATCTTCTTTCAAGGCTAAGTTCACATGAAGCTTGTCCTGATCCATCTAGTTAATAATATCCATCTTAAAAATATTCTGTATTTACTTTTGCACACATTCATAAGCTCTGTAGCACTTTGAGTGTAGGGAAGAGAATAAGCATTTATTGCTTCAATTAGGTGGGAGGCATTGTGTTAAGCACTTTTAAAAAATATGATTCACAACAACTGGCCAAGGTAGGTCCTATTATTATTATAATTTTATAGTTGAGGAAACTTGAAGCAAACAGAGGTTAAGTGACTTGCCCATGGTCACAAAGTTAGTATGTGTCTGCAGTCAGATTTGAAATCAGAGAATTTCCAGGCTCGGTATTCCATCCCCTGCATCACCAGCTACTACCATCAGAAATGTTCTTACACTATCACTAGGTCACATTTATTTCAGTAGGCCTGTTCTCACAGACAACCAACAATTATTTTATCCACAGCAAATTCCAAGGACTACACCCCCGAGAATGGAGAGCTTAAAATATTGAATGCTGAAACTAAGCACAGAATTAAAAGGGATTAGGGGGTACCACCTAAGACAAAATTAAATCCACACACCAATTAATAGCTACAACTCTATGACACCCAGCCTGGAAGATATATATTTATGGGTCAGGAATAGAATCATTCCAGCATCTCTGGATTTTCATTCATTATTGTGGTTCCTGAATCCCCTCTTCCAATCTTCCTTCAGTAGTCACTCTACTATGGCTAGCTACTGTACTCCCAATAATATAATTGGAGAAATAGGACTAAGTATATAAATTCCACTTGAAGAAAACTTTTCAGAGACACTAGCTATTTTACATATTAAGAGTTTCTACTATGGCAGTAAGATGAGAAACTTAACTGTGAAATTTCAGACGTAAGGATACCTTACACAACATCTAAACCATCCCTCTCACTTTACAGATGAGGAGGAAGTAAAGGCACAGAGAGGTTAAATGATTTGCCACAGGTGATACAACTCACTAGTAGCACTTTATTATAATCTTTCTGCAAATTTCTAAATTTGGAAACTACTCAGCAATTGACAGCTGCCACCACAAGTTAGGTAGTTAGTGTCAAGAGTAGATAGAGTACCCAGACTGAAAGTCAGCAAGACTCATTTTTCTGAGTTCAAATCTGGCCTTTGATACTTACTGGTTGTTAGACCCAGAGCAAGACACTTCATCCTGTTTACCTCAGTTTTCTCATCTGTAAAATAAGCTGGAGAAGGAAATGGCAAACTACTCCAGTATCTTTGCCAAGAAAACCCCAAATGAAGTCAGTCAGACACAACTGAAAAATAACTTAATAAGAATAACTACAAGTTTCATTAGTATTTGTATATAAACCATCAACAAATATAACTGTAAATAGTATTACTTAACAGATGGCTAGGAAAAAATGTACACCCTAGATCTCAATGCGTCCAACTAAGTTCAAAATGTCACATAATGCAATCACAAGAATCAGTTTGCAGGATTCAACTTCTGCTTCAAAACAAAGTTCTACTGGAGACTATTTCTTAGTAAGCAAGCATAATTGTCAATTATTTCATTATCAAAAACTGTATTTAGTCTACTTGGCCTTTTTACGTTAAAGGATACCTCACAAACAAGAAAATTCCAAAATATCTACTTTACCAAATGTTAACTATGAAAAAATAAACAAATGCTTATTCACAAGCATACGGACTCTGGTTACAAAACTCTATCAATTTATATTCATCACTACATGTTATGTATTTTAAAAGAACTGTTGTTAGCATAAATGGTATGCTTAGGTTTTATGCAAGTCTAAATTAAGAGATTAAAACAGGAAGCTATTAGAAATGAGCAGAGTGTACTGTGGTTACCTCAGAATGGAAACACATTCTTGCAAAATTCATTTGAAAATATCTCTGGGATTTTAATCACTTACAAATTCTTTGTTTTTAAACTTTTGAGTAAATGTGGTGCTTCTCCCAATTGCACTTTTATCCAGAATAAGATTTTCCCAATCACAGCTCTACAAACTTTTCATCCTCTCTAGTCAAGTAAGAGCTATTTAATTTTGATACTGTACAGTTTCTCTAGAAAGGAGCAAATTGTTCCATGTTCTGGTTTTGTCCTTGGTTGGGTTTTTTTTTTTGTTTTTTGAGGTCTCTAAACTGTCAGGTGATAATAATCCCATGGCAAAATTTAAAGGGCTATTACATTATAAAATCCTGAGTCATTCAGTTTGTCTAGCAGATTTTAGTAAACACTGTCCAAGTGACTTATCTCTCGGGCTCATTCACCCATACTTGGTATTTAGCTACAAGTCCAGATTTTTTAAAGGATCTTGGTTTAAAACAAGGCTAATCAAACATGAAAGAAAAAAAAATTCTCATTTAAAAAGTTTATTCCAATACATAAAACCAGTAAAAAACAATGTCTCTACATTGCTTTTCCACTGTCAATTTTTGTTGACTTTTTATTTAATTAACATTTCTACCCAATTAACTGACTACTCAGAACTACTATCTTGGGTACTTTATATATCTGAGTTTCAGAAATCTTAATGACACAATTCTGATACATAACAAAAAAACCAGCAGCTTCACAACACCCCACTTTTCCTTGAAAATAGTGAAATCTTCAGATGGAAGGAAAAATCATATTAAAAGCCTTTGGGTTTGACTTTAGCGAATAGTTGATTCACTCGCTATTAACAGTAGACTCACTGCAGAAAGATGTAAACCATGCCTCAAAAGTGAATTTTAAGCCAAACTTTTTAAAGCCATTTCAGAGTAGTCCAAAAAACAGAACAGTATTATTACCACACCTCTCTTTCAGGAACTGGTAGCATTGACAATGACAAAGAGCAGAGCCACATTTGAAAAGGGGGAGCAGGGAAGATAATAGAGAAATCAAAGGAAGTAATTCACACACTAGGGGATATAGCTTAAACATAGTACTCTCCAATCTGGGCATGGAGCGGGAGAGTGTAGGAGAGGGATCAGAAGAGGGGAAGGAAGAAGAGAAGGATAAGGAGAAAGAGGGAGAAGGAGAGAGGGAGAGAGAAAGAGATTAAAGAAGAAAAAGAAGAAGGAAAAGAAGGAGAAGAGAAGGAGAGATCCCTTTAGAGAAGAGCCTTTGCTTTCTTTCCTCCCCACGGCTGGGCCTCAGGGGTTAGAAAGACAATCCGAAAATTCCCGGGGCAAAGTGAAGAAGTGCTAAACCAGCAAGCCTAGGCCGACCCCCTAAAAAAGTAACCTAGGAGATATTTCGGAGTCCCTGTCCCTGACCCCATGAGAACCGAAAAGGAACCACAATGTTGCCAAGTGGAAAGAGATCCAGGTTTTCCCAGAGGGATGGGGGTGGGGAAGAGTAAGAACTTGACCTAAGCACAGGAGGGGGCGGACAAAGAACGCCCTTAACGCCACCCGCCAGCTGTTTCTCGTACCTAAAAACTACGCCCTCGCTCCCCTTCCTCAAATCCCACACCACAGTGCGCGCACACGCGCGCGTGTGCACACATACACACAGACACACACACACACACACACACATACACACATACTAACACGCGCGTCCCCAGGGGGCGAGAGGCGGGGGTGGAGGCTCTAGGCTGTCGGTGCGTGCCGGTCACTTACGTGGAGAGTTTCCTAGTCCAGAAGAGGCCCCCCGGCCACAGCTCTTGCAGTTGCACGGCCCGGCCCAGGTTGCCTTTGATCTGGGCCAGCAGCAAATCGGACTCGTCGTCCAGGCGCTCAGCGTAGGGAAGCAGCTTGTTGTAGACAATCTCCTTCTGCGGGACGAAGCCCCGCGGGCCGGGTCCCAGGTCCGTAGCGGAGTCAGGGTCCCCGCCAGGCTCCGGCGGTTCCCCACCTCCAGCCAGCTCCTTCGGCTCCATAACCCCAGGGACACCCCCCCCACCCCCTC